>NC_142084.1:1882551-2196310 GCF_054644295.1 Miniopterus natalensis | reverse complement strand
GCTAGGTTTAGAGTTCCGGTTAGGGTTCCGATTGGACCTAGTGTTAGGGTTATGTTGAGGACTAGGGTTAGATAACCCGTTAGGGTTCCGATTGGCCCTAGGGTTAGGGTTATGTTGAGGGCTAGGGTTAGAGATCCGGTTAAGGTTCCGATTGGACCTAGTGTTAGGGTTATGTTGAGGGCGAGGATTAGAGATCCGGTTAGGGATCCGATTGGACCTAGGGATAGGGTTATGTTGAGGGCTAGTGTAGAGATAATGTTAGGGTTCCGATTGGACCTAGGGTTAGGGTTATGTTGAGGGCTAGGGTTAGAAATCCAGTTAGGGTTCCGATTGGACCTAGGGTTAGGGTTATGTTGAGGGCTAAGGTTAGAGATCCGGTTAGGGTTCCGATTGGACCTAGGGTTAGGGTTATGTTGAGGGCTAGGGATAGAGATCCGGTTAGGGTTCCGATTGGACCTAGGGTTAGGGTTATGTTGAGGGCTAGGGTTAGAGATCCGGTTAGGGTTCAGATTGGACCTAGGTTTAGGGTTATGTTGAGGGCTAGGTTTAGAGTTCCGGTTAGGGTTCCGATTGGACCTAGTGTTAGGGTTATGTTGAGGACTAGGGTTAGATAACCGGTTAGGGTTCCGATTGGACCTAGGGTTAGGGTTATTTTGAGGGCTAGGGTTAGAGATCCGGTTAGGGTTCCGATTGGACCTAGGGTTAGGGTTATGTTGAGGGCGAGGGTTAGAGATCTGGTTAGGTTTCCGATTGGACCTAGGGTTAGGGTTATGTTGAGGGCTAGGGTTAGATATACGGTTAGGGTTTCGCTTGGACCTAGGGTTAGGGTTATTTTGAGGGCTAGGGTTAGAGATCCGGTTAGGGTTCCGATTGGACCTAGGGTTAGGGTTATGTTGAGGGCGAGGGTTAGATATCCGGTTAAGTTTACGATTGGACCTAGGGTTAGGGTTATGTTGAGGGCGAGGGTTAGATATCCGTTTTGGGTTCCGATTGGACCTAGGGTTAGGGTTATGTTGAGAGCTAGGGTTAGAGATCCGGTTAGGGTTCCGATTGGACCTAGGGTTAGGGTTATGTTGAGGGCGCGGGTTAGAGATCCGGTTAGGGATCCGATTGGACCTAGGGTTAGGGTTATGTTGAGGGCTAGGGTTAGAGATCCGGTTAGGGTTCCGATTGGACCTAGTGTTAGGGTTATGTTGAGGGCGAGGATTAGAGATCCGGTTAGGGATCCGATTGGACCTAGGGTTAGGGTTATGTTGAGGGCTAGTGTAGAGATCCTGTTAGGGTTCCGATTGGACCTAGGGTTAGGGTTATGTTGAGGGCTATGGTTAGAAATCCAGTTAGGGTTCCGATTGGACCTAGGGTTAGGGTTATGTTGAGGGCTAGGGTTAGAGATCCGGTTAGGGTTCCGATTGGACCTAGGGTTAAGGTTATGTTGAGGACTAGGGTTAGAGATCCGGTTAGGGTTCCGATTGGACCTAGGGTTAGGGTTATGTTGAGGGCGAGGGTTAGAGATCCGGTTAGGGATCCGATTGGACCTAGGGTTAGGGTTATGTTGAGGGCTAGGGTTAGAGATCCGGTTAGGGTTCCGATTGGACCTAGTGTTAGGGTTATGTTGAGGGCGAGGATTAGAGATCCGGTTAGGGATCCGATTGGACCTAGGGTTAGGGTTATGTTGAGGGCTAGTGTAGAGATCCTGTTAGGGTTCCGATTGGACCTAGGGTTAGGGTTATGTTGAGGGCTATGGTTAGAAATCCAGTTAGGGTTCCGATTGGACCTAGGGTTAGGGTTATGTTGAGGGCTAGGGTTAGAGATCCGGTTAGGGTTCCGATTGGACCTAGGGTTAAGGTTATGTTGAGGACTAGGGTTAGAGATCCGGTTAGGGTTCCGATTGGACCTAGTGTTAGGGTTATGTTGAGGGCTAGGGTTAGAGATCCGGTTAGGATTCCGATTGGACCTAGGGTTAGCGATATGTTGAGGGCTAGGGATAAAGATCCGGTTAGGGTTCCGATTGGACCTAGGGTTAGGGTTATGTTGAGGGCTAGGGTTAGATATCCGGTTAGTGTTCCGATTGGACCTAGGGTTAGGGTTATTTTGAGGGCTAGGGTTAGAGATCCGGTTAGGGTTCCGATTGGACCTAGGGTTAGGGTTATGTTAAGGGCGAGGGTTAGATATCCGGTTAGGTTTCCGATTGGACCTAGGGTTAGGGTTATGTTGAGGGCTAGGGTTAGATATCCGTTTTGGGTTCCGATTGGACCTAGGGTTAGGGTTATGTTGGGAGCTAGGGTTAGAGATCCGGTTAGGGTTCCGATTGGACCTAGGGTTAGGGTTATGTTGAGGGCGAGGGTTAGAGATCCGGTTAGGGATCCGATTGGACCTAGGGTTAGGGTTATGTTGAGGGCTAGGGATAGAGATCCGGTTAGGGTTCCGATTGGACCTAGGGTTAGGGTTATGTTGAGGGCGAGGGTTAGAGATCCGGTTAGGGGTACGATTGGACCTAGGGTTAGTGTTATCTTGAGGGCTAGGGTTACAGATCCGGTTAGGGTTCCTATTGGACCTAGCGTTAGGCTTATGTTGAGGACTAGGGTTAGAGATCCATTTAGGGTTACGATTGGACCTAGGGTTAGGATTTTGTTGAGGCTAGGGCTAGAGATCCTGTTAGGGTTAGGATGGGATGTAGGGTTAGGGTTATGTTGAGGGCTAGGGTTAGAGATCCGGTTAGAGATCCGATTGGACCTAGGGTTAGGGTTATGTTGAGCGCTAGGGTTAGAGATCTGGTTAGGGTTCAGATTGGACCTAGGGTTAGGGTTATGTTGAGGGCTAGGGTTAGAGATCCGGTTAGGGTTCCGATTGGACCTAGGGTTAGGGTTATGTTGAGGGCTAGGGATAGAGATCCGGTTAGGGTTCCGATTGGACCTAGGGTTAGGGTTATGTTGAGGGCTAGGGTTAGAGATCCGGTTAGGGTTCAGATTGGACCTAGGTTTAGGGTTATGTTGAGGGCTAGGTTTAGAGTTCCGGTAGGGTTCCGATTGGACCTAGTGTTAGGGTTATGTTGAGGACTAGGGTTAGATAACCGGTTAGGGTTCCGATTGGACCTAGGGTTAGAGTTATTTTGAGGGCTAAGGTTAGAGATCCGGTTAGGGTTCCGATTGGACCTAGGGTTAGGGTTATGTTGAGGGCGAGGGTTAGATATCCGGTTAGGTTTCCGATTGGACCTAGGGTTAGGGTTATGTTGAGGGCGAGGGTTAGATATCCGGTTAGGTTTACGATTGGACCTAGGGTTAGGGTTATGTTGAGGGCGAGGGTTAGAGATCCGGTTACGGATCCGATTGGACCTAGGGTTAGGGTTATGTTGAGGGCTAGGGTTAGAGATCCGGTTAGGGTTCCGATTGGACCTAGTGTTAGGGTTTAGTTGAGGGCGAGGATTAGAGATCCGGTTAGGGATCCGATTGGACCTAGGGTTAGGGTTATGTTGAGGGCTAGTGTAGAGATAATGTTAGGGTTCCGATTGGACCTAGGGTTAGGGTTATGTTGAGGGCTAGGGTTAGAAATCCAGTTAGGGTTCCGATTGGACCTAGGGTTAGGGTTATGTTGAGGGCTAAGGTTAGAGATCCGGTTAGGGTTCCGATTGGACCTAGGGTTAGGGTTATGTTGAGGGCTAGGGATAGAGATCCGGTTAGGGTTCCGATTGGACCTAGGGTTAGGGTTATGTTGAGGGCTAGGGTTAGAGATCCGGTTAGGGTTCAGTTTGGACCTAGGTTTAGGGTTATGTTGAGGGCTAGGTTTAGAGTTCCGGTTAGGGTTCCGATTGGACCTAGTGTTAGGGTTATGTTGAGGACTAGGGTTAGATAACCGGTTAGGGTTCCGATTGGACCTAGGGTTAGGGTTATTTTGAGGGCTAGGGTTAGAGATCCGGTTAGGGTTCCGATTGGACCTAGGGTTAGGGTTATGTTGAGGGCGAGGGTTAGAGATCTGATTAGGTTTCCGATTGGACCTAGGGTTAGGGTTATGTTGAGGGCTAGGGTTAGATATACGGTTAGGGTTTCGATTGGACCTAGGGTTAGGGTTATTTTGAGGGCTAGGGTTAGAGATCCGGTTAGGGTTCCGATTGGACCTAGGGTTAGGGTTATGTTGAGGGCGAGGGTTAGATATCCGTTTTGGGTTCCGATTGGACCTAGGGTTAGGGTTATGTTGAGAGCTAGGGTTAGAGATCCGGTTAGGGTTCCGATTGGACCTAGGGTTAGGGTTATGTTGAGGGCGAGGGTTAGAGATCCGGTTAGGGATCCGATTGGACCTAGGGTTAGGGTTATGTTGAGGGCTAGGGTTAGAGATCCGGTTAGGGTTCCGATTGGACCTAGTGTTAGGGTTATGTTGAGGGCGAGGATTAGAGATCCGGTTAGGGATCCGATTGGACCTAGGGTTAGGGTTATGTTGAGGGCTAGTGTAGAGATCCTGTTAGGGTTCCGATTGGACCTAGGGTTAGGGTTATGTTGAGGGCTATGGTTAGAAATCCAGTTAGGGTTCCGATTGGACCTAGGGTTAGGGTTATGTTGAGGGCTAGGGTTAGAGATCCAGTTAGGGTTCCGATTGGACCTAGGGTTAAGGTTATGTTGAGGACTAGGGTTAGAGATCCGGTTAGGGTTCCGATTGGACCTAGTGTTAGGGTTATGTTGAGGGCTAGGGTTAGAGATCCGGTTAGGGTTCCGATTGGACCTAGGGTTAGCGATATGTTGAGGGCTAGGGATAAAGATCCGGTTAGGGTTCCGATTGGACCTAGGGTTAGGGTTATGTTGAGGGCTAGGGTTAGATATCCGGTTAGTGTTCCGATTGGACCTAAGGTTAGGGTTATGTTGAGGGCGTGGGTTAGATATGTGGTTAGGTTTCCGATTGGACCTAGGGTTAGGGTTATGTTGAGGGCTAGGGTTAGATATCCGTTTTGGGTTCCGATTGGACCTAGGGTTAGGGTTATGTTGAGGGCTAGGTTTAGATATCGGTTTAGGGTTCCGATTGGACCTAGGGTTAGGGTTATGTTGAGGGCTAGGGTTAGAGATCCGGTTAGGGTTCCGATTGGACCTAGGGTTAGGGTTATGTTGAGGGCTAGGGTTAGAGATCCGGTTAGGGTTCCGATTGGACCTAGGGTTAGGGTTATGTTGAGGGCTAGGGATAGAGATCCGGTTAGGGTTCCGATTGGACCTAGGGTTAGGGTTATGTTGAGGGTTAGGGTTAGATATCCGGTTAGGGTTCCGATTGGACCTAGGGTTAGGGTTATATTGAGGGCTAGGTTTAGAGTTCCGGTTAGGGTTCCGATTGGACCTAGGGTAAGGGTTATGTTGAGGGCTAGGGTTAGAGATCCAGTTAGGGTTCCCATTGGACCTAGGTTTAAGGTTATGTTGAGGGCTAGGGTTAGAGATCCGGTTAGGGTTCCGATTGGACCTAGGGTTACGGTTATGTTGAGGCCTAGGTTTAGAGATCTGGTTAGGGTTCCGATTGGACCTAGGGTTAGGGATATGTTGAGGGCTAGGGATAGAGATCCGGTTAGGGTTCCAATTGGACCTAGGGTTAGGGTTATGTTGAGGGCTAGGGTTAGATATCCGGTTAGGGTTCCGATTGGACCTAGGGTTAGGGTTATTTTGAGGGCTAGGTTTAGAGTTCCGGTTAGAGTTCCGATTGGACCTAGGGTTAGGGTTATGTTGAGGGCTAGGGTTAGAGATCCAGTTAGTGTTCCGATTGGACCTAGGGTTAGTGTTATATTGAGGTCTAGGTTTCGAGATCGAGTTAGGGTTCGGATTGGACCTAGGGTTAGGGTTATGTTGAGGGCTAGGGTTAGAGATCCGGTTAGGGGTACGATTGGACCTAGGGTTAGTGTTATCTTGAGGGCTAGGGTTACAGATCCGGTTAGGGTTCCTATTGGACCTAGCGTTAGGCTTATGTTGAGGACTAGGGTTAGAGATCCATTTAGGGTTACGATTGGACCTAGGGTTAGGATTTTGTTGAGGCTAGGGCTAGAGATCCTGTTAGGGTTAGGATGGGATGTAGGGTTAGGGTTATGTTGAGGGCTAGGGTTAGAGATCCGGTTAGAGATGCGATTGGACCTACGGTTAGGCTTACGTTGAGGGCTAGGATTAAAGATCCGGTTAGGGTTATGATTGGACATAGGGTTAGGGTTATGTTGAGGGCTGGGGTTAGAGATCCAGTTAGAGTTACGATTGGACCTAGGCTTATGGTTATGTTGAGGGCTAGGGTTAGAGAAACGGTTAGGGTTACGATTGGACCTAGGGTTAGGGTTGTGTTGAGGGCTAGAGTTAGGGATCCGGTTAGGGTTACGATTGGACATAGGGTTGGGGTTATGTTGAGGGCTAAGGTTAGAGAGTAGGTTAGGGTTCCGATTGCACCTAGGGTTAGGGCTATGTAGAGGGCTTGGGTTAGAGTTTCGGTTAGGGTTTTGAATTGACCTAGGGTTAGGGTTATGTTGAGGGATAGGTTTAGATATCCGGTTAGGGTTACGATTGGACTAACTATTAGGGTTATGTTGAGGGCTCGGGTTAGAGATCCGGTTAGGGTTACGATTGGACCTAGGGTTAGGGTTATGTTGAGGGATAGGGTTAGAGATTCGGTTAGGAAACAGATTGGACCTAGGGTTAGGGTGATGTTGAGGCCTGGGTTAGAGTTCCGCTTAGGGTTACGATTGGAACAAGGGTTAGGATTATGTTGAGGGCTAGGGTTAGTGAGACTGTTAGGGTTCCGATTGGACCTAGGGTTAGGGTTATGTTGAGGGCTAGGGTTAGAGATAAGTTTAGGGTTCCGATTGGACCTAGGGTTAGGCTTATGTTGAGGGCTAGGGTTATAGATCCGTTTAGGGTTACGATTGGACCTAGGGTTAGGGTTATGTTGAGGGCGAGGGTTAGAGATCCGGTTAGGGATCCGATTGGACCTAGGGTTAGGGTTATGTTGAGGGTTTAGGGTAGAGATCCTGTTAGGGTTCCGATTGGACCTAGGGTTAGGGTTATGTTGAGGGCTAGGGTTAGAGATCTGGTTAGGGTTCAGATTGGACCTAGGGTTAGGGTTATGTTGAGGGCTAGGGTTAGAGATCCGGTTAGGGTTCCGATTGGACCTAGGGTTAGGGTTATGTTGAGGGCGAGGGTTAGAGATCCGGTTAGGGATCCGATTGGACCTAGGGTTAGGGTTATGTTGAGGGTTTAGGGTAGAGATCCTGTTAGGGTTCCGATTGGACCTAGGGTTAGGGTTATGTTGAGGGCTAGGGTTAGAGATCTGGTTAGGGTTCAGATTGGACCTAGGGTTAGGGTTATGTTGAGGGCTAGGGTTAGAGATCCGGTTAGGGTTCCGATTGGACCTAGGGTTAGGGTTATGTTGAGGGCTAGGGATAGAGATCCGGTTAGGGTTCCGATTGGACCTAGGGTTAGGGTTATGTTGAGGGCTAGGGTTAGAGATCCGGTTAGGGTTCAGATTGGACCTAGGTTTAGGGTTATGTTGAGAGCTAGGTTTAGAGTTCCGGTTAGGGTTCCGATTGGACCTAGTGTTAGGGTTATGTTGAGGACTAGGGTTAGATAACCGGTTAGGGTTCCGATTGGACCTAGGGTTAGGGTTATTTTGAGGGCTAGGGTTAGAGATCCGGTTGGGGTTCCGATTGGACCTAGGGTTAGGGTTATGTTGAGGGCGAGGGTTAGATATCCGGTTAGGTTTCCGATTGGACCTAGGCTTAGGGTTATGTTGAGGGCGAGGGTTAGATATCCGGTTAGGTTTACGATTGGACCTAGGGTTAGGGTTATGTTGAGGGCGAGGGTTAGATATCCGTTTTGGGTTCCGATTGGACCTAGGGTTAGGGTTATGTTAAGGGCTAGGGTTAGAGATCCGGTTAGGGTTCCGATTGGACCTAGGGTTAGGGTTATGTTGAGGGCGAGGGTTAGAGATCCGGTTACGGATCCGATTGGACCTAGGGTTAGGGTTATGTTGAGGGCTAGGGTTAGAGATCCGGTTAGGGTTCCGATTGGACGTAGTGTTAGGGTTATGTTGAGGGCGAGGATTAGAGATCCGGTTAGGGATCCGATTGGACCTAGGGTTAGGGTTATGTTGAGGGCTAGTGTAGAGATAATGTTAGGGTTCCGATTGGACCTAGGGTTAGGGTTATGTTGAGGGCTAGGGTTAGAAATCCAGTTAGGGTTCCGATTGGACCTAGGGTTAGGGTTATGTTGAGGGCTAAGGTTAGAGATCCGGTTAGGGTTCCGATTGGACCTAGGGTTAGGGTTATGTTGAGGGCTAGGGATAGAGATCCGGTTAGGGTTCCGATTGGACCTAGGGTTAGGGTTATGTTGAGGGCTAGGGTTAGAGATCCGGTTAGGGTTCAGATTGGACCTAGGTTTAGGGTTATGTTGAGGGCTAGGTTTAGAGTTCCGGTTAGGGTTCCGATTGGACCTAGTGTTAGGGTTATGTTGAGGACTAGGGTTAGATAACCGGTTAGGGTTCCGATTGGACCTAGGGTTAGGGTTATTTTGAGGGCTAGGGTTAGAGATCCGGTTAGGGTTCCGATTGGACCTAGGGTTCGGGTTATGTTGAGGGCGAGGGTTAGAGATCTGGTTAGGTTTCCGATTGGACCTAGGGTTAGGGTTATGTTGAGGGCTAGGGTTAGATATACGGTTAGGGTTTCGATTGGACCTAGGGTTAGGGTTATTTTGAGGGCTAGGGTTAGAGATCCGGTTAGGGTTCCGATTGGACCTAGGGTTAGGGTTATGTTGAGGGCGAGGGTTAGATATCCGGTTAAGTTTACGATTGGACCTAGGGTTAGGGTTATGTTGAGGGCGAGGGTTAGATATCCGTTTTGGGTTCCGATTGGACCTAGGGATAGGGTTATGTTGAGAGCTAGGGTTAGAGATCCGGTTAGGGTTCCGATTGGACCTAGGGTTAGGGTTATGTTGAGGGCGAGGGTTAGAGATCCGGTTAGGGATCCGATTGGACCTAGGGTTAGGGTTATGTTGAGGACTAGGGTTAGAGATCCGGTTAGGGTTCCGATTGGACCTAGTGTTAGGGTTATGTTGAGGGCGAGGATTAGAGATCCGGTTAGGGATCCGATTGGACCTAGGGTTAGGGTTATGTTGAGGGCTAGTGTAGAGATCCTGTTAGGGTTCCGATTGGACCTAGGGTTAGGGTTATGTTGAGGGCTAGGGTTAGATATCCGGTTAGTGTTCCGATTGGACCTAAGGTTAGGGTTATGTTGAGGGCGTGGGTTAGATATGTGGTTAGGTTTCCGATTGGACCTAGGGTTAGGGTTATGTTGAGGGCTAGGGTTAGATATCCGTTTTGGGTTCCGATTGGACCTAGGGTTAGGGTTATGTTGAGGGCTAGGTTTAGATATCGGTTTAGGGTTCCGATTGGACCTAGGGTTAGGGTTATGTTGAGGGCTAGGGTTAGAGATCCGGTTAGGGTTCCGATTGGACCTAGGGTTAGGGTTATGTTGAGGGCTAGGGTTAGAGATCCGGTTAGGGTTCCGATTGGACCTAGGGTTAGGGTTATGTTGAGGGCTAGGGATAGAGATCCGGTTAGGGTTCCGATTGGACCTAGGGTTAGGGTTATGTTGAGGGTTAGGGTTAGATATCCGGTTAGGGTCCGATTGGACCTAGGGTTAGGGTTATATTGAGGGCTAGGTTTAGAGTTCCGGTTAGGGTTCCGATTGGACCTAGGGTAAGGGTTATGTTGAGGGCTAGGGTTAGAGATCCAGTTAGGGTTCCCATTGGACCTAGGTTTAAGGTTATGTTGAGGGCTAGGGTTAGAGATCTGGTTAGGGTTCCGATTGGACCTAGTGTTAGGGATATGTTGAGGGCTAGGGATAGAGATCCGGTTAGGGTTCCAATTGGACCTAGGGTTAGGGTTAGGTTGAGGGCTAGGGTTAGATATCCGGTTAGGGTTCCGATTGGACCTAGGGTTACGGTTATGTTGAGGCCTAGGTTTAGAGATCTGGTTAGGGTTCCGATTGGACCTAGGGTTAGGGATATGTTGAGGGCTAGGGATAGAGATCCGGTTAGGGTTCCAATTGGACCTAGGGTTAGGGTTAGGTTGAGGGCTAGGGTTAGATATCCGGTTAGGGTTCCGATTGGACCTAGGGTTAGGGTTATTTTGAGGGCTAGGTTTAGAGTTCCGGTTAGAGTTCTGATTGGACCTAGGGTTAGGGTTATGTTGAGGGCTAGGGTTAGAGATCCAGTTAGTGTTCCGATTGGACCTAGGGTTAGTGTTATATTGAGGTCTCGGTTTCGAGATCGAGTTAGGGTTCGGATTGGACCTAGGGTTAGGGTTATGTTGAGGGCTAGGTTTAGAGATCCGGTTAGGGGTACGATTGGACCTAGGGTTAGTGTTATCTTGAGGGCTAGGGTTACAGATCCGGTTAGGGTTCCTATTGGACCTAGCGTTAGGCTTATGTTGAGGACTAGGGTTAGAGATCCATTTAGGGTTACGATTGGACCTAGGGTTAGGATTTTGTTGAGGCTAGGGCTAGAGATCCTGTTAGGGTTAGGATGGGATGTAGGGTTAGGGTTATGTTGAGGGCTAGGGTTAGAGATCCGGTTAGAGATGCGATTGGACCTACGGTTAGCCTTACGTTGAGGGCTAGGATTAAAGATCCGGTTAGGGTTATGATTGGACATAGGGTTAGGGTTATGTTGAGGGCTGGGGTTAGAGATCCAGTTAGAGTTACGATTGGACCTAGGCTTATGGTTATGTTGAGGTCTAGGGTTAGAGAAACGGTTAGGGTTACGATTGGACCTAGGGTTAGGGTTGTGTTGAGGGCTAGAGTTAGGGATCCGGTTAGGGTTACGATTGGACATAGGGTTGGGGTTATGTTGAGGGCTAAGTTTAGAGAGTAGGTTAGGGTTCCGATTGCACCTAGGGTTAGGGCTATGTAGAGGGCTTGGGTTAGAGAACCGGTTAGGGTTACGATTGGACCTAGGGTTAGGTTTATGTTGATGGCTAGGGTTAGAGATCTGGTTAGGGTTACGATTGGACCTAGGGTTAGGGTTATGTTGAGGGCTAGGGTTAGAGTTTCGGTTAGGGTTTTGAATTGACCTAGGGTTAGGGTTATGTTGAGGGATAGGTTTAGATATCCGGTTAGGGTTACGATTGGACTAACTATTAGGGTTATGTTGAGGGCTCGGGTTAGAGATCCGGTTAGGGTTACGATTGGACCTAGGGCTAGGGTTATGTTGAGGGATAGGGTTAGAGATTCGGTTAGGAAACAGATTGGACCTAGGGTTAGGGTGATGTTGAGGCCTGGGTTAGAGTTCCGCTTAGGGTTACGATTGGAACAAGGGTTAGGATTATGTTGAGGGCTAGGGTTAGTGAGACTGTTAGGGTTCCGATTGGACCTAGGGTTAGGGTTATGTTGAGGGCTAGGGTTAGAGATAAGTTTAGGGTTCCGATTGGACCTAGGGTTAGGCTTATGTTGAGGGCTAGGGTTATAGATCCGTTTAGGGTTACGATTGGACCTAGGGTTAGGATTCTGTTGAGGGCTAGGGTTAGAGATCCTGTTAGGGATACGATGGTACGTAGGGTTAGGGTTATGTTTAGGACTAGGGTTAGAGATCCGGTTAGGGATACGATTGGACTTACGGTTAGGCTTATGTTGAGGGCTAGGGTTAGAGATCCGGTTAGGGTTACGATTGGACATAGGGTTAGGGTTATGTTGAGGGCTACGGTTAGAGATCCGTTTAGGGTTGTGATTGGACCTAGTGTTAGGTTTATGTTGAGGGCTAGGGTTAGACATCCGTTTAGGGTTCTCATTGGTCCTAGGGTTAGGGTTATGTTGACGGATAGGGGAGAGATCCGGTTAGCGTTACGATAAGACCTAGGTTTAGGGTTATGTTGACGGCTAGGCTGAGAGATACGTTTAAGGTTACAATTGGACCTAGGGTTAGGGTTATGTTGAGGGCTAGGGTTAGAGATCTGGTTAGGGTTCCGAGTGGACCTAGGGTTAGGGTTATATTGAGGGCTAGGGTTAGAGATCCGGTTAGGGTTACGAATGGACCTAGGGTTAGGATTCTGTTGATGCTAGGGTTAGAGATCCTGTTAGGGATACGATGGGACGTAGGGTTAGGGTTATGTTTAGGACTAGGTTTAGAGATCCGGTTAGGGTTACGATTGGGCATAGGGTTAGGGTTATGTTGAGGGCTAGGGTTAGAATTCCATTTAGGGTTTCGATTGGACCTAGGGTTAGGGTTATGTTGAGATGTAGGGTTAGATATCCGGTTAGGGTTACGTTTAGACGTAGGTGTAGGGTTATGTTGAGGGCTAGGGTTAGAGAACCGGTTAGGGTTCTCATTGGACCTAGCGTTAGGGTTATGTTGAAGGCTAAGGTTAGAGATCCGGTTAGGGTTACGATTGGACCTAGAGTTAGTGTTATGTTGAGGGCTACGGTTAGAGAGACGTTTAGGGTTCCCATTGGTCTTAGGGTTAGGGTTATCTTGAGGGCTAGGGTTAGTGAGACGGTTAGGGTTCCGATTGGACCTAGGGTTAAGATTATGTTGAGGGCTAGGGTTAGATATCTGGTTAGGGTTAGGAGTGCACCTAGGGTTACTGTTATGTTGAGGGCTAGGGTTAGAGATCCGGTTAGGGTTACAATTGGACCTAGGGTTAGGGTTATGTTGAGGACTACAGTTAGAGATCTGGTTAGGGTTCCGATTGGACCTAGGGTTAGGGTTATGTTTAGGGCTAGGGTTAGAGATCTGGTTAGGGTTCCGATTGGACCTAGGGTTAGGGTTATGTTGAGAGCTAGGGTTAGAGATCCGGTTAGGGTTCCTATTGGACCTAGTGTTAGGGTTATGTTGAGGGCTAGGGTTAGATATCCGGTTAGGGATCAGATTGGACCAAGGGTTAGGGTTATGTTGAGGGCGGGGGGTAGAGATCCGTTTAGGGTTCCGAATGGAACTACGGTTAGGGTTATATTGAGGGCTAGGGTTAGAGATCCGGTTAGGGTTCCGATTGGACCTAGGGTTAGGGTTATGTTGAGGACTAGGGTTAGAGATCCGGTTAGGGTTCCGATTGGACCTAGTGTTAGGGTTATGTTGAGGGCTAGGGTTAGAGATCCGGTTAGGGTTCCGATTGGACCTAGGGTTAGGGTTATGTTGAGGGCTAGGGATAAAGATCCGGTTAGGGTTCCGATTGGACCTAGGGTTAGTGTTATGTTGAGGGCTAGGGTTAGATATCCGGTTAGGGTTCCGATTGGACCTAGGGTTAGGGTTATGTTGAGGGCTAGGGTTAGACATCCGGTTAGGGTTCCGATTGCACCTAGGGTTAGGGTTATGTTGAGGGCGTGGGTTAGATATGCGGTTAGGTTTCCGATTGGACCTAGGGTTAGGGTTATGTTGAGGGCTAGGGTTAGATATCCGTTTTGGGTTCCGATTGGACCTAGGGTTAGGGTTATGTTGAGGGCTAGGGTTAGAGATAAGTTTAGGGTTCCGAGTGGACCTAGGGTTAGGCTTATGTTGAGGGCTAGGGTTATAGATCCGTTTAGGGTTACGATTGGACCTAGGGTTAGGGTTATGTTGAGGGCGAGGGTTAGAGATCCGGTTAGGGATCCGATTGGACCTAGGGTTAGGGTTATGTTGAGGGTTTAGGGTAGAGATCCTGTTAGGGTTCCGATTGGACCTAGGGTTAGGGTTATGTTGAGGGCTAGGGTTAGAGATCTGGTTAGGGTTCAGATTGGACCTAGGGTTAGGGTTATGTTGAGGGCTAGGTTTAGAGATCCGGTTAGGGTTCCGATTGGACCTAGGGTTAGGGTTATGTTGAGGGCGAGGGTTAGAGATCCGGTTAGGGATCCGATTGGACCTAGGGTTAGGGTTATGTTGAGGGTTTAGGGTAGAGATCCTGTTAGGGTTCCGATTGGACCTAGGGTTAGGGTTATGTTGAGGGCTAGGGTTAGAGATCTGGTTAGGGTTCAGATTGGACCTAGGGTTAGGGTTATGTTGAGGGCTAGGGTTAGAGATCCGGTTAGGGTTCCGATTGGACCTAGGGTTAGGGTTATGTTGAGGGTTAGGGATAGAGATCCGGTTAGGGTTCCGATTGGACCTAGGGTTAGGGTTATGTTGAGGGCTAGGGTTAGAGATCCGGTTAGGGTTCAGATTGGACCTAGTGTTAGGGTTATGTTGAGGACTAGGGTTAGATAACCGGTTAGGGTTCCGATTGGACCTAGGGTTAGGGTTATTTTGAGGGCTAGGGTTAGAGATCCGGTTGGGGTTCCGATTGGACCTAGGGTTAGGGTTATGTTGAGGGCGAGGGTTAGATATCCGGTTAGGTTTCCGATTGGACCTAGGGTTAGGGTTATTTTGAGGGCGAGGGTTAGATATCCGGTTAGGTTTACGATTGGACCTAGGGTTAGGGTTATGTTGAGGGCGAGGGTTAGATATCCGTTTTGGGTTCCGATTGGACCTAGGGTTAGGGTTATGTTAAGGGCTAGGGTTAGAGATCCGGTTAGGGTTCCGATTGGACCTAGGGTTAGGGTTATGTTGAGGGCGAGGGTTAGAGATCCGGTTACGGATCCGATTGGACCTAGGGTTAGGGTTATGTTGAGGGCTAGGGTTAGAGATCCGGTTAGGGTTCCGATTGGACGTAGTGTTAGGGTTATGTTGAAGGCGAGGATTAGAGATCCGGTTAGGGATCCGATTGGACCTAGGGTTAGGGTTATGTTGAGGGCTAGTGTAGAGATAATGTTAGGGTTCCGATTGGACCTAGGGTTAGGGTTATGTTGAGGGCTAGGGTTAGAAATCCAGTTAGGGTTCCGATTGGACCTAGGGTTAGGGTTATGTTGAGGGCTAAGGTTAGAGATCCGGTTAGGGTTCCGATTGGACCTAGGGTTAGGGTTATGTTGAGGGCTAGGAATAGAGATCCGGTTAGGGTTCCGATTGGACCTAGGGTTAGGGTTATGTTGAGGGCTAGGGGTTAGAGATCCGGTTAGGGTTCAGATTGGACCTAGGTTTAGGGTTATGTTGAGGGCTAGGTTTAGAGTTCCGGTTAGGGTTCCGATTGGACCTAGTGTTAGGGTTATGTTGAGGACTAGGGTTAGATAACCGGTTAGGGTTCCGATTGGACCTAGGGTTAGGGTTATTTTGAGGGCTAGGGTTAGAGATCCGGTTAGGGTTCCGATTGGACCTAGGGTTCGGGTTATGTTGAGGGCGAGGGTTAGAGATCTGGTTAGGTTTCCGATTGGACCTAGGGTTAGGGTTATGTTGAGGGCTAGGGTTAGATATACGGTTAGGGTTTCGATTGGACCTAGGGTTAGGGTTATTTTGAGGGCTAGGGTTAGAGATCCGGTTAGGGTTCCGATTGGACCTAGGGTTAGGGTTATGTTGAGGGCGAGGGTTATATATACGGTTAAGTTTACGATTGGACCTAGGGTTAGGGTTATGTTGAGGGCGAGGGTTAGATATCCGTTTTGGGTTCCGATTGGACCTAGGGATAGGGTTATGTTGAGAGCTAGGGTTAGAGATCCGGTTAGGGTTCCGATTGGACCTAGGGTTAGGGTTATGTTGAGGGCGAGGGTTAGAGATCCGGTTAGGGATCCGATTGGACCTAGGGTTAGGGTTATGTTGAGGGCTAGGGTTAGAGATCCGGTTAGGGATCCGATTGGACCTAGGGTTAGGGTTATGTTGAGGGCGAGGATTAGAGATCCGGTTAGGGATCCGATTGGACCTAGGGTTAGGGTTATGTTGAGGGCTAGGTTTAGATTTCCGGTTAGGGTTCCGATTGGACCTAGGGTAAGGGTTATGTTGAGGGCTAGTGTAGAGATCCTGTTAGGGTTCCGATTGGACCTAGGGTTAGGGTTATGTTGAGGGCTATGGTTAGAAATCCAGTTAGGGTTCCGATTGGACCTAGGGTTAGGGTTATGTTGAGGGCTAGGGTTAGAGATCCGGTTAGGGTTCCGATTGGACCTAGGGTTAAGGTTATGTTGAGGACTAGGGTTAGAGATCCGGTTAGGGTTCCGATTGGACCTAGTGTTAGGGTTATGTTGAGGGCTAGGGTTAGAGATCCGGTTAGGGTTCCGATTGGACCTAGGGTTAACGATATGTTGAGGGCTAGGGATAAAGATCCGGTTAGGGTTCCGATTGGACCTAGGGTTAGGGTTATGTTGAGGGCTAGGGTTAGATATCCGGTTAGTGTTCCGATTGGACCTAAGGTTAGGGTTATGTTGAGGGCGTGGGTTAGATATGTGGTTAGGTTTCCGATTGGACCTAGGGTTAGGGTTATGTTGAGGGCTAGGGTTAGATATCCGTTTTGGGTTCCGATTGGACCTAGGGTTAGGGTTATGTTGAGGGCTAGGTTTAGATATCGGTTTAGGGTTCCGATTGGACCTAGGGTTAGGGTTATGTTGAGGGCTAGGGTTAGAGATCCGGTTAGGGTTCCGATTGGACCTAGGGTTAGGGTTATGTTGAGGGCTAGGGTTAGAGATCCGGTTAGGGTTCCGATTGGACCTAGGGTTAGGGTTATGTTGAGGGCTAGGGATAGAGATCCGGTTAGGGTTCCGATTGGACCTAGGGTTAGGGTTATGTTGAGGGTTAGGGTTAGATATCTGGTTAGGGTTCCGATTGGACCTAGGGTTAGGGTTATATTGAGGGCTAGGTTTAGAGTTCCGGTTAGGGTTCCGATTGGACCTAGGGTAAGGGTTATGTTGAGGGCTAGCGTTAGAGATCCAGTTAGGGTTCCCATTGGACCTAGGTTTAAGGTTATGTTGAGGGCTAGGGTTAGAGATCCGGTTAGGGTTCCGATTGGACCTAGGGTTACGGTTATGTTGAGGCCTAGGTTTAGAGATCTGGTTAGGGTTCCGATTGGACCTAGGGTTAGGGATATGTTGAGGGCTAGGGATAGAGATCCGGTTAGGGTTCCAATTGGACCTAGGGTTAGGGTTAGGTTGAGGGCTAGGGTTAGATATCCGGTTAGGGTTCCGATTGGACCTAGGGTTAGGGTTATTTTGAGGGCTAGGTTTAGAGTTCCGGTTAGAGTTCCGATTGGACCTAGGGTTAGGGTTATGTTGAGGGCTAGGGTTAGAGATCCAGTTAGTGTTCCGATTGGACCTAGGGTTAGTGTTATATTGAGGTCTAGGTTTCGAGATCGAGTTAGGGTTCAGATTGGACCTAGGGTTAGGGTTATGTTGAGGGCTAGGTTTAGAGATCCGGTTAGGGGTACGATTGGACCTAGGGTTAGTGTTATCTTGAGGGCTAGGGTTACAGATCCGGTTAGGGTTCCTATTGGACCTAGCGTTAGGCTTATGTTGAGGACTAGGGTTAGAGATCCATTTAGGGTTACGATTGGACCTAGGGTTAGGATTTTGTTGAGGCTAGGGCTAGAGATCCTGTTAGGGTTAGGATGGGATGTAGGGTTAGGGTTATGTTGAGGGCTAGGGTTAGAGATCCGGTTAGAGATGCGATTGGACCTACGGTTAGCCTTACGTTGAGGGCTAGGATTAAAGATCCGGTTAGGGTTATGATTGGACATAGGGTTAGGGTTATGTTGAGGGCTGGGGTTAGAGATACAGTTAGAGTTACGATTGGACCTAGGCTTATGGTTATGTTGAGGTCTAGGGTTAGAGAAACGGTTAGGGTTACGATTGGACCTAGGGTTAGGGTTGTGTTGAGGGCTAGAGTTAGGGATCCGGTTAGGGTTACGATTGGACATAGGGTTGGGGTTATGTTGAGGGCTAAGGTTAGAGAGTAGGTTAGGGTTCCGATTGCACCTAGGGTTAGGGCTATGTAGAGGGCTTGGGTTAGAGAACCGGTTAGGGTTACGATTGGACCTAGGGTTAGGTTTATGTTGATGGCTAGGGTTAGAGATCTGGTTAGGGTTACGATTGGACCTAGGGTTAGGGTTATGTTGAGGGCTAGGGTTAGAGTTTCGGTTAGGGTTTTGAATTGACCTAGGGTTAGGGTTATGTTGAGGGATAGGTTTAGATATCCGGTTAGGGTTACGATTGGACTAACTATTAGGGTTATGTTGAGGGCTCGGGTTAGAGATCCGGTTAGGGTTACGATTGGACCTAGGGCTAGGGTTATGTTGAGGGATAGGGTTAGAGATTCGGTTAGGAAACAGATTGGACCTAGGGTTAGGGTGATGTTGAGGCCTGGGTTAGAGTTCCGCTTAGGGTTACGATTGGAACAAGGGTTAGGATTATGTTGAGGGCTAGGGTTAGTGAGACTGTTAGGGTTCCGATTGGACCTAGGGTTTGGGTTATGTTGAGGGCTAGGGTTAGAGATAAGGTTAGGGTTCCGATTGGACCTAGGGTTAGGCTTATGTTGAGGGCTAGGGTTATAGATCCGTTTAGGGTTACGATTGGACCTAGGGTTAGGATTCTGTTGAGGGCTAGGGTTAGAGATCCTGTTAGGGATACGATGGTACGTAGGGTTAGGGTTATGTTTAGGACTAGGGTTAGAGATCCGGTTAGGGATACGATTGGACTTACGGTTAGGCTTATGTTGAGGGCTAGGGTTAGAGATCCGTTTAGGGTTGTGATTGGACCTAGTGTTAGGTTTATGTTGAGGGCTAGGGTTAGACATCCGTTTAGGGTTCTCATTGGTCCTAGGGTTAGGGTTATGTTGACGGATAGGGGAGAGATCCGGTTAGCGTTACGATAAGACCTAGGTTTAGGGTTATTTTGACGGCTAGGCTGAGAGATACGTTTAAGGTTACAATTGGACCTAGGGTTAGGGTTATGTTGAGGGCTAGGGTTAGAGATCTGGTTAGGGTTCCGAGTGGACCTAGGGTTAGGGTTATATTGAGGGCTAGGGTTAGAGATCCGGTTAGGGTTACGAATGGACCTAGGGTTAGGATTCTGTTGATGCTAGGGTTAGAGATCCTGTTAGGGATACGATGGGACGTAGGGTTAGGGTTATGTTTAGGACTAGGTTTAGAGATCCGGTTAGGGTTACGATTGGGCATAGGGTTAAGGTTATGTTGAGGGCTAGGGTTAGAATTCCATTTAGGGTTTCGATTGGACCTAGGGTTAGGGTTATGTTGAGATGTAGGGTTAGATATCCGGTTAGGGTTACGTTTAGACGTAGGTGTAGGGTTATGTTTAGGGCTAGGGTTAGAGAACCGGTTAGGGTTCTCATTGGACCTAGCGTTAGGGTTATGTTGAAGGCTAAGGTTAGAGATCCGGTTAGGGTTACGATTGGACCTAGAGTTAGTGTTATGTTGAGGGCTACGGTTAGAGAGACGTTTAGGGTTCCCATTGGTCTTAGGGTTAGGGTTATCTTGAGGGCTAGGGTTAGTGAGACGGTTAGGGTTCCGATTGGACCTAGGGTTAAGATTATGTTGAGGGCTAGGGTTAGATATCTGGTTAGGGTTAGGAGTGCACCTAGGGTTACTGTTATGTTGAGGGCTAGGGTTAGAGATCCGGTTAGGGTTACAATTGGACCTAGGGTTAGGGTTATGTTGAGGACTACAGTTAGAGATCTGGTTAGGGTTCCGATTGGACCTAGGGTTAGGGTTATGTTTAGGGCTAGGGTTAGAGATCTGGTTAGGGTTCCGATTGGACCTAGGGTTAGGGTTATGTTGAGAGCTAGGGTTAGAGATCCGGTTAGGGTTCCTATTGGACCTAGTGTTAGGGTTATGTTGAGGGCTAGGGTTAGATATCCGGTTAGGGATCAGATTGGACCAAGGGTTAGGGTTATGTTGAGGGCGGGGGGTAGAGATCCGGTTAGGGTTCCGAATGGACCTACGGTTAGGGTTATATTGAGGGCTAGGGTTAGAGATCCGGTTAGGGTTCCGATTGGACCTAGGGTTAGTGTTATGTTGAGGGCTAGGGTTAGATATCCGGTTAGGGTTCCGATTGGACCTAGGGTTAGGGTTATGTTGAGGGCTAGGGTTAGACATCCGGTTAGGGTTCCGATTGCACCTAGGGTTAGGGTTATGTTGAGGGCGTGGGTTAGATATGCGGTTAGGTTTCCGATTGGACCTAGGGTTAGGGTTATGTTGAGGGCTAGGGTTAGATATCCGTTTTGGGTTCCGATTGGACCTAGGGTTAGGGTTATGTTGAGGGCTAGGGTTAGAGATCCGGTTAGGGTTCAGATTGGACCTAGGGTTAGGGTTATGTTGAGGGCTAGGTTTAGAGTTCCGGTTAGGGTTCCGATTGGACCTAGTGTTAGGGTTATGTTGAGGGCTAGGGTTAGATATCCGGTTAGGGTTCCGATTGTACCTAGGGTTAGGGTTATTTTGAGGGCTAGGGTTAGAGATCCGGTTAGGATTCCGATTGGACCTAGGGTTAGGGTTATGTTGAGGGCTAGGGATAGAGAACCGGTTAGGGTTCCGATTGGACCTAGTGTTAGGGTTATGTTGAGGGCTAGGGTTAGATATCCGGTTAGGGTTCCCATTGTACCTAGGGTTAGGGTTATTTTGAGGGCTAGGGTTAGAGATCCGGTTAGGATTCCGATTGGACCTAGGGTTAGCGTTATGTTGAGGGCTAGGGATAGAGATCCGGTTAGGGTTCCGATTGGACCTAGGGTTAGGGTTATGTTGAGGGCGAGGGTTAGAGATCCGGTTAGGGATCCGATTGGACCTAGGGTTAGGGTTATGTTGAGGGCTAGGGTAGAGATCCTGTTAGGGTTCCGATTGGACCTAGGGTTAGGGTTATGTTGAGGGCTAGGGTTAGAAATCCAGTTAGGGTTCCGATTGGACCTAGGGTTAGGGTTATGTTGAGGCCTAGGGTTAGAGATCCGGTTAGGGTAACGAATAGACCTAGGGTTAGGGTTATGTTGAGGGCTAGGGTTAGAGATCTGGTTAGGGTTCCGATTGGACCTAGGGTTACGGTTATGTTGAGGGCTAGGGTTAGAGATCCTGTTAGAGTTCCCATTGGACCTAGGGTTAGGGTTATGTTGAGGGCTAGGATTAGAGATCCGGTTAGGGTTCAGATTGGACCTAGGGTTAGGGTTATGTTGAGAGCTAGGGTTAGAGATTCGGTTAGGGTTCCGATTGGACCTAGGGTTAGGGTTATGTTGAGGGCTAGGGATAGAGATCCGGTTAGGGTTCCGATTGGACTTAGGGTTAGGGTTATGTTGAGGGCTAGGGTTAGAGATCCGGTTAGGGTTCAGATTGGACCTAGGTTTAGGGTTATGTTGAGGGCTAGGTTTAGAGTTCCGGTTAGGGTTCCGATTGGACCTAGTGTTAGGGTTATGTTGAGGGCTAGGGTTAGATATCCGGTTAGGGTTCCGATTGGACCTAGGGTTAGGGTTATTTTGAGGGCTAGGGTTAGAGATCCGGTTAGGGTTCCGATTGGACCTAGGGTTAGGGTTATGTTGAGGGCGAGGGTTAGATATCCGGTTAGGGTTTCGTTTGGACCTAGGGTTAGGGTTATTTTGAGGGCTAGGGTTAGAGATCCGGTTAGGGTTCCGATTGGACCTAGGGTTAGGGTTATGTTGAGGGCTAGGGTTAGATATACGGTTAGGGTTTCGATTGGACCTAGGGTTAGGGTTATTTTGAGGGCTAGGGTTAGAGATCCGGTTAGGGTTCCGATTGGACCTAGGGTTAGGGTTATGTTGAGGGCGAGGGTTAGATATCCGGTTAGGTTTACGATTGGACCTAGGGTTAGGGTTATGTTGAGGGCTAGGGTTAGATATCCGTTTTGGGTTCCGATTGGACCTAGGGTTAGGGTTATGTTGAAGGCTAGGGTTAGAGATCCGGTTAGGGTTCCGATTGGACCTAGGGTTAGGGTTATGTTGAGGGCGAGGGTTAGAGATCCGGTTAGGGATCCGATTGGACCTAGGGTTAGGGTTATGTTGAGGGCTAGGGTTAGAGATCCGGTTAGGGTTCCGATTGGACCTAGGGTTAGGGTTATGTTGAGGGCGAGGGTTAGAGATCCGGTTAGGGATCCGATTGGACCTAGGGTTAGGGTTATGTTGAGGGCTAGGGTAGAGATCCTGTTAGGGTTCCGATTGGACCTAGGGTTAGGGTTATGTTGAGGGCTAGGGTTAGAAATCCAGTTAGGGTTCCGATTGGACCTAGGGTTAGGGTTATGTTGAGGGCTAGTGTTAGAGATCCGGTTAGGGTTCCGATTGGACCTAGGGTTAGGGTTATGTTGAGGGCTAGGGTTAGATATACGGTTAGGGTTTCGATTTGACCTAGGGTTAGGGTTATTTTGAGGGCTAAGGTTAGAGATCCGGTTAGGGTTCCGATTGGACGTAGGGTAAGTGTTATGTTGAGGGCGAGGGTTAGATATCCGGTTAGGTTTACGATTGGACCTAGGGTTAGGGTTATGTTGAGGGCGAGGGTTAGATATCCGTTTTGGGTTCCGATTGGACCTAGGGTTAGGGTTATGTTGAGGTCTAGGGATAGAGATCCGGTTAGGGTTCCGATTGGACCTAGGGTTAGGGTTATGTTGAGGGCTAGGGTTAGAGATCCGGTTAGGGTTCAGATTGGACCTAGGGTTAGGGTTATGTTGAGGGCTAGGGTTAGAGATCCGGTTAGGGTTCCGATTGGACCTAGGGTTAGGGTTATGTTGAGGGCTAGGGTTAGAGATCCGGTTAGGGTTCCGATTGGACCTAGGGTTAGGGTTATGTTGAGGGCTAGGGATAGAGATCCGGTTAGGGTTCCGATTGGACCTAGGGTTAGGGTTATGTTGAGGGTTAGGGTTAGATATCCGGTTAGGGTTCCGATTGGACCTAGGGTTAGGGTTATATTGAGGGCTAGGTTTAGAGTTCCGGTTAGGGTTCCGATTGGACCTAGGGTAAGGGTTATGTTGAGGGCTAGGGTTAGAGATCCAGTTAGGGTTCCCATTGGACCTAGGTTTAAGGTTATGTTGAGGGCTAGGGTTAGAGATCCGGTTAGGGTTCCGATTGGACCTAGGGTTACGGTTATGTTGAGGCCTAGGTTTAGAGATCTGGTTAGGGTTCCGATTGGACCTAGGGTTAGGGATATGTTGAGGGCTAGGGATAGAGATCCGGTTAGGGTTCCAATTGGACCTAGGGTTAGGGTTAGGTTGAGGGCTAGGGTTAGATATCCGGTTAGGGTTCCGATTGGACCTAGGGTTAGGGTTATTTTGAGGGCTAGGTTTAGAGTTCCGGTTAGAGTTCCGATTGGACCTAGGGTTAGGGTTATGTTGAGGGCTAGGGTTAGAGATCCAGTTAGTGTTCCGATTGGACCTAGGGTTAGTGTTATATTGAGGTCTAGGTTTCGAGATCGAGTTAGGGTTCGGATTGGACCTAGGGTTAGGGTTATGTTGAGGGCTAGGGTTAGAGATCCGGTTAGGGGTACGATTGGACCTAGGGTTAGTGTTATCTTGAGGGCTAGGGTTACAGATCCGGTTAGGGTTCCTATTGGACCTAGCGTTAGGCTTATGTTGAGGACTAGGGTTAGAGATCCATTTAGGGTTACGATTGGACCTAGGGTTAGGATTTTGTTGAGGCTAGGGCTAGAGATCCTGTTAGGGTTAGGATGGGATGTAGGGTTAGGGTTATGTTGAGGGCTAGGGTTAGAGATCCGGTTAGAGATGCGATTGGACCTACGGTTAGCCTTACGTTGAGGGCTAGGATTAAAGATCCGGTTAGGGTTATGATTGGACATAGGGTTAGGGTTATGTTGAGGGCTGGGGTTAGAGATCCAGTTAGAGTTACGATTGGACCTAGGCTTATGGTTATGTTGAGGTCTAGGGTTAGAGAAATGGTTAGGGTTACGATTGGACCTAGGGTTAGGGTTGTGTTGAGGGCTAGAGTTAGGGATCCGGTTAGGGTTACGATTGGACATAGGGTTGGGGTTATGTTGAGGGCTAAGGTTAGAGAGCAGGTTAGGGTTCCGATTGCACCTAGGGTTAGGGCTATGTAGAGGGCTTGGGTTAGAGAACCGGTTAGGGTTACGATTGGACCTAGGGTTAGGTTTATGTTGATGGCTAGGGTTAGAGATCTGGTTAGGGTTACGATTGGACCTAGGGTTAGGGTTATGTTGAGGGCTAGGGTTAGAGTTTCGGTTAGGGTTTTGAATTGACCTAGGGTTAGGGTTATGTTGAGTTATAGGTTTAGATATCCGGTTAGGGTTACGATTGGACTAACTATTAGGGTTATGTTGAGGGCTCGGGTTAGAGATCCGGTTAGGGTTACGATTGGACCTAGGGCTAGGGTTATGTTGAGGGATAGGGTTAGAGATTCGGTTAGGAAACAGATTGGACCTAGGGTTAGGGTGATGTTGAGGCCTGGGTTAGAGTTCCGCTTAGGGTTACGATTGGAACAAGGGTTAGGATTATGTTGAGGGCTAGGGTTAGTGAGACTGTTAGGGTTCCGATTGGACCTAGGGTTAGGGTTATGTTGAGGGCTAGGGTTAGAGATAAGTTTAGGGTTCCGATTGGACCTAGGGTTAGGCTTATGTTGAGGGCTAGGGTTATAGATCCGTTTAGGGTTACGATTGGACCTAGGGTTAGGATTCTGTTGAGGGCTAGGGTTAGAGATCCTGTTAGGGATACGATGGTACGTAGGGTTAGGGTTATGTTTAGGACTAGGGTTAGAGATCCGGTTAGGGATACGATTGGACTTACGGTTAGGCTTATGTTGAGGGCTAGGGTTAGAGATCCGGTTAGGGTTACGATTGGACATAGGGTTAGGGTTATGTTGAGGGCTACGGTTAGAGATCCGTTTAGGGTTGTGATTGGACCTAGTGTTAGGTTTATGTTGAGGGCTAGGGTTAGACATCCGTTTAGGGTTCTCATTGGTCCTAGGGTTAGGGTTATGTTGACGGATAGGGGAGAGATCCGGTTAGCGTTACGATAAGACCTAGGTTTAGGGTTATGTTGACGGCTAGGCTGAGAGATACGTTTAAGGTTACAATTGGACCTAGGGTTAGGGTTATGTTGAGGGCTAGGGTTAGAGATCTGGTTAGGGTTCCGAGTGGACCTAGGGTTAGGGTTATATTGAGGGCTAGGATTAGAGATCCGGTTAGGGTTACGAATGGACCTAGGGTTAGGATTCTGTTGATGCTAGGGTTAGAGATCCTGTTAGGGATACGATGGGACGTAGGGTTAGGGTTATGTTTAGGACTAGGTTTAGAGATCCGGTTAGGGTTACGATTGGGCATAGGGTTAGGGTTATGTTGAGGGCTAGGGTTAGAATTCAATTTAGGGTTTCGATTGGACCTAGGGTTAGGGTTATGTTGAGATGTAGGGTTAGATATCCGGTTAGGGTTACGTTTAGACGTAGGTGTAGGGTTATGTTGAGGGCTAGGGTTAGAGAACCGGTTAGGGTTCTCATTGGACCTAGCGTTAGGGTTATGTTGAAGGCTAAGGTTAGAGATCCGGTTAGGGTTACGATTGGACCTAGAGTTAGTGTTATGTTCAGGGCTACGGTTAGAGAGACGTTTAGGGTTCCCATTGGTCTTAGGGTTAGGGTTATCTTGAGGGCTAGGGTTAGTGAGACGGTTAGGGTTCCGATTGGACCTAGGGTTAAGATTATGTTGAGGGCTAGGGTTAGATATCTGGTTAGGGTTAGGAGTGCACCTAGGGTTACTGTTATGTTGAGGGCTAGGGTTAGAGATCCGGTTAGGGTTACAATTGGACCTAGGGTTAGGGTTATGTTGAGGACTACAGTTAGAGATCTGGTTAGGGTTCGATTGGACCTAGGGTTAGGGTTATGTTTAGGGCTAGGGTTAGAGATCTGGTTAGGGTTCCGATTGGACCTAGGGTTAGGGTTATGTTGAGAGCTAGGGTTAGAGATCCGGTTAGGGTTCCTATTGGACCTAGTGTTAGGGTTATGTTGAGGGCTAGGGTTAGATATCCGGTTAGGGATCAGATTGGACCAAGGGTTAGGGTTATGTTGAGGGCAGGGGGTAGAGATCCGGTTAGGGTTCCGAATGGACCTACGGTTAGGGTTATATTGAGGGCTAGGGTTAGAGATCCGGTTAGGGTTCCGATTGGACCTAGGGTTAGGGTTATGTTGAGGACTAGGGTTAGAGATCCGGTTAGGGTTCCGATTGGACCTAGTGTTAGGGTTATGTTGAGGGCTAGGGTTAGAGATCCGGTTAGGGTTCCGATTGGACCTAGGGTTAGGGTTATGTTGAGGGCTAGGGATAAAGATCCGGTTAGGGTTCCGATTGGACCTAGGGTTAGTGTTATGTTGAGGGCTAGGTTTAGATATCCGGTTAGGGTTCCGATTGGACCTAGGGTTAGGGTTATGTTGAGGGCTAGGGTTAGACATCCGGTTAGGGTTCCGATTGCACCTAGGGTTAGGGTTATGTTGAGGGCGTGGGTTAGATATGCGGTTAGGTTTCCGATTGGACCTAGGGTTAGGGTTATGTTGAGGGCTAGGGTTAGATATCCGTTTTGGGTTCCGATTGGACCTAGGGTTAGGGTTATGTTGAGGGCTAGGGTTAGAGATCCGGTTAGGGTTCAGATTGGACCTAGGGTTAGGGTTATGTTGAGGGCTAGTTTTAGAGTTCCGGTTAGGGTTCCGATTGGACCTAGTGTTAGGGTTATGTTGAGGGCTAGGGTTAGATATCCGGTTAGGGTTCCGATTGTACCTAGGGTTAGGGTTATTTTGAGAGCTAGGGTTAGAGATCCGGTTAGGATTCCGATTGGACCTAGGGTTAGGGTTATGTTGAGGGCTAGGGATAGAGAACCGGTTAGGGTTCCGATTGGACCTAGTGTTAGGGTTATGTTGAGGGCTAGGGTTAGATATCCGGTTAGGGTTCCGATTGTACCTAGGGTTAGGGTTATTTTGAGGGCTAGGGTTAGAGATCCGGTTAGGATTCCGATTGGACCTAGGGTTAGAGTTATGTTGAGGGCTAGGGTTAGATATCCATTTTGGGTTCCGATTGGACCTAGGGTTAGGGTTATGTTGAGGGCTAGGGTTAGAGAACCGGTTAGGGTTCCGATTGGACCTAGGGTTAGGGTTATGTTGAGGGCGAGGGTTAGAGATCCGGTTAGGGATCCGATTGGACCTAGGGTTAGCGTTATGTTGAGGGCTAGGGATAGAGATCCGGTTAGGGTTCCGATTGGACCTAGGGTTAGGGTTATGTTGAGGGCGAGGGTTAGAGATCCGGTTAGGGATCCGATTGGACCTAGGGTTAGGGTTATGTTGAGGGCTAGGGTAGAGATCCTGTTAGGGTTCCGATTGGACCTAGGGTTAGGGTTATGTTGAGGGCTAGGGTTAGAAATCCAGTTAGGGTTCCGATTGGACCTAGGGTTAGGGTTATGTTGAGGCCTAGGGTTAGAGATCCGGTTAGGGTAACGAATAGACCTAGGGTTAGGGTTATGTTGAGGGCTAGGGTTAGAGATCTGGTTAGGGTTCCGATTGGACCTAGGGTTACGGTTATGTTGAGGGCTAGGGTTAGAGATCCTGTTAGAGTTCCCATTGGACCTAGGGTTAGGGTTATGTTGAGGGCTAGGGTTAGAGATCCGGTTAGGGTTCAGATTGGACCTAGGGTTAGGGTTATGTTGAGAGCTAGGGTTAGAGATTCGGTTAGGGTTCCGATTGGACCTAGGGTTAGGGTTATGTTGAGGGCTAGGGATAGAGATCCGGTTAGGGTTCCGATTGGACTTAGGGTTAGGGTTATGTTGAGGGCTAGGGTTAGAGATCCGGTTAGGGTTCAGATTGGACCTAGGGTTAGGGTTATGTTGAGGGCGAGGGTTAGAGATCCGGTTAGGGATCCGATTGGACCTAGGGTTAGGGTTATGTTGAGGGCTAGGGTTAGAGATCCGGTTAGGGTTCCGATTGGACCTAGGGTTAGGGTTATGTTGAGGGCGAGGGTTAGAGATCCGGTTAGGGATCCGATTGGACCTAGGGTTAGGGTTATGTTGAGGGCTAGGGTAGAGATCCTGTTAGGGTTCCGATTGGACCTAGGGTTAGGGTTATGTTGAGGGCTAGGGTTAGAAATCCAGTTAGGGTTCCGATTGGACCTAGGGTTAGGGTTATGTTGAGGGCTAGGGTTAGAGATCCGGTTAGGGTTCCGATTGGACCTAGGGTTAAGGTTATGTTGAGGACTAGGGTTAGAGATCCGGTTAGGGTTCCGATTGGACCTAGTGTTAGGGTTATGTTGAGGGATAGGTTTAGAGATCCGGTTAGGGTTCCGATTGGACCTAGGGTTAGGGTTATGTTGAGGGCGAGGGTTAGATATCCGGTTAGGTTTCCGATTGGACCTAGGGTTAGGGTTATGTTGAGGGCTAGGGTTAGATATACGGTTAGGGTTTCGATTGGACCTAGGGTTAGGGTTATTTTGAGGGCTAGGGTTAGAGATCCGGTTAGGGTTCCGATTGGACCTAGGGTTAGGGTTATGTTGAGGGCGAGGGTTAGATATCCGGTTAGGGTTCCGATTGGACCTAGGGTTAGTGTTATTTTGAGGGCTAGGGTTAGAGATCCGGTTAGGGTTCCGATTGGACCTAGGGTTAGGGTTATGTTGAGGGCGAGCGTTAGATATCCGGTTAGGTTTCCGATTGGACCTAGGGTTAGGGTTATGTTGAGGGCGAGCGTTAGATATCCGGTTAGGTTTCCGATTGGACCTAGGGTTAGGGTTATGTTGAGGGCTAGGGTTAGATATACGGTTAGGGTTTCGATTTGACCTAGGGTTAGGGTTAATTTGAGGGCTAGGGTTAGAGATCCGGTTAGGGTTCCGATTGGACGTAGGGTAAGTGTTATGTTGAGGGCGAGGGTTAGATATCCGGTTAGGTTTACGATTGGACCTAGGGTTAGGGTTATGTTGAGGGCGAGGGTTAGATATCCGTTTTGGGTTCCGATTGGACCTAGGGTTAGGGTTATGTTGAGGGCTAGGGTTAGAGATCCGATTAGGGTTCCGATTGGACCTAGGGTTAGGGTTATGTTGAGGTCTAGGGATAGAGATCCGGTTAGGGTTCCGATTGGACCTAGGGTTAGGGTTATGTTGAGGGCTAGGGTTAGAGATCCGGTTAGGGTTCAGATTGGACCTAGGGTTAGGGTTATGTTGAGGGCTAGGTTTAGAGTTCCGGTTAGGGTTCCGATTGGACCTAGTGTTAGGGTTATGTTGAGGGCTAGGGTTAGATATCCGGTTAGGGTTCCGATTGGACCTAGGGTTAGGGTTATTTTGAGGGCTAGGGTTAGAGATCCGGTTAGGGTTCCGATTGGACCTAGGGTTAGGGTTATGTTGAGGGCGAGGGTTAGATATCCGGTTAGGTTTCCGACTGGACCTAGGGTTAGGGTTATGTTGAGGGCTAGGTTTAGATATCCGTTTTGGGTTCCGATTGGACCTAGGGTTAGGGTTATGTTGAGGGCTAGGGTTAGAGATCCGGTTAGGGTTCAGATTGGACCTAGGGTTAGGGTTATGTTGAGGGCTAGGTTTAGAGTTCCGGTTAGCGTTCCGATTGGACCTAGTGTTAGGGTTATGTTGAGGGCTAGGGTTAGATATCCGGTTAGGGTTCCGATTGTACCTAGGGTTAGGGTTATTTTGAGGGCTAGGGTTAGAGATCCGGTTAGGATTCCGATTGGACCTAGGGTTAGGGTTATGTTGAGGGCTAGGGATAGAGAACCGGTTAGGGTTCCGATTGGACCTAGTGTTAGGGTTATGTTGAGGGCTAGGGTTAGATATCCGGTTAGGGTTCCGATTGTACCTAGGGTTAGGGTCATTTTGAGGGCTAGGGTTAGAGATCCGGTTAGGATTCCGATTGGACCTAGGGTTAGAGTTATGTTGAGGGCTAGGGTTAGATATCCATTTTGGGTTCCGATTGGACCTAGGGTTAGGGTTATGTTGAGGGCTAGGGTTAGAGAACCGGTTAGGGTTCCGATTGGACCTAGGGTTAGGGTTATGTTGAGGGCGAGGGTTAGAGATCCGTTTAGGGATCCGATTGGACCTAGGGTTAGCGTTATGTTGAGGGCTAGGGATAGAGATCCGGTTAGGGTTCCGATTGGACCTAGGGTTAGGGTTATGTTGAGGGCGAGGGTTAGAGATCCGGTTAGGGATCCGATTGGACCTAGGGTTAGGGTTATGTTGAGGGCTAGGGTAGAGATCCTGTTAGGGTTCCGATTGGACCTAGGGTTAGGGTTATGTTGAGGGCTAGGGTTAGAAATCCTGTTAGGGTTCCGATTGGACCTAGGGTTAGGGTTATGTTGAGGCCTAGGGTTAGAGATCCGGTTAGGGTAACGAATAGACCTAGGGTTAGGGTTATGTTGAGGGCTAGGGTTAGAGATCTGGTTAGGGTTCCGATTGGACCTAGGGTTACGGTTATGTTGAGGGCTAGGGTTAGAGATCCTGTTAGAGTTCCCATTGGACCTAGGGTTAGGGTTATGTTGAGGGCTAGGGTTAGAGATCCGGTTAGGGTTCCGATTGGACCTAGGGTTAGGGTTATGTTGAGAGCTAGGGTTAGAGATCCGGTTAGGGTTCCGATTGTACCTAGGGTTAGGGTTATGTTGAGGGCTAGGGATAGAGATCCGGTTAGGGTTCCGATTGGACTTAGGGTTAGGGTTATGTTGAGGGCTAGGGTTAGAGATCCGGTTAGGGTTCAGATTGGACCTAGGTTTAGGGTTATGTTGAGGGCTAGGTTTAGAGTTCCGGTTAGGGTTCCGATTGGACCTAGTGTTAGGGTTATGTTGAGGGCTAGGGTTAGATATCCGGTTAGGGTTCCGATTGGACCTAGGGTTAGGGTTATTTTGAGGGCTAGGGTTAGAGATCCGGTTAGGGTTCCGATTGGACCTTGGGTTAGGGTTATGTTGAGGGCGAGGGTTAGATATCCGGTTAGGGTTCCGATTGGACCTAGGGTTAGGGATATGTTGAGGGCTAGGGATAGAGATCCGGTTAGGGTTCCGATTGGACCTAGGGTTAGGGTTATGTTGAGGGCTAGGTTTACATATCCGGTTAGGGTTCCGATTGGACCTAGGGTTAGGGTTATTTTGAGGGCTAGGTTTAGAGTTCCGGTTAGAGTTCCGATTGGACCTAGGGTTAGGGTTATGTTGAGGGCTAGGGTTAGAGATCCAGTTAGTGTTCCGATTGGACCTAGGGTTAGGGTTATGTTGAGGGCTAGGTTTAGAGATCCGGTTAGGGGTACAATTGGACCTAGGGTTAGTGTTATCTTGAGGGCTAGGGTTACAGATCCGGTTAGGGTTCCTATTGGACCTACCGTTAGGCTTATGTTGAGGACTAGGGTTAGAGATCCATTTAGGGTTACGATTGGACCTAGGGTTAGGATTTTGTTGAGGCTAGGGCTAGAGATCCTGTTAGGGTTAGGATGGGATGTAGGGTTAGGGTTATGTTGAAGGCTAGGGTTAGAGATCCGGTTAGAGATGCGATTGGACCTACGGTTAGGCTTACGTTGAGGGCTAGGATTAAAGATCCGGTTAGGGTTATGATTGGACATAGGGTTAGGGTTATGTTGAGGGCTAGGGTTAGAGAAACGGTTAGGGTTACGATTGGACCTAGGGTTAGGGTTGTGTTGAGGGCTAGAGTTAGGGATCCGGTTAGGGTTACGATTGGACATAGGGTTGGGGTTATGTTGAGGGCTAAGTTTAGAGAGTAGGTTAGGGTTCCGATTGCACCTAGGGTTAGGGCTATGTAGAGGGCTTGGGTTAGAGAACCGGTTAGGGTTACGATTGGACCTAGGGTTAGGTTTATGTTGATGGCTAGGGTTAGAGATCTGGTTAGGGTTACGATTGGACCTAGGGTTAGGGTTATGTTGAGGGCTAGGGTTAGAGTTTCGGTTAGGGTTTTGAATTGACCTAGGTTTAGGGTTATGTTGAGGGATAGGTTTAGATATCCGGTTAGTGTTCCGATTGGACCTAGGGTTAGGGTTATTTTGAGGGCTAGGGTTAGAGATCTGGTTAGGGTTCCGATTGAACCTAGGGTTAGGGTTATGTTGAGGGCGTGGGTTAGATATGTGGTTAGGTTTCCGATTGGACCTAGGGTTAGGGTTATGTTGAGGGCTAGGGTTAGATATCCGTTTTCGGTTCCGATTGGACCTAGGGTTAGGGTTATGTTGAGGGATAGGATTAGAGATCCGGTTAGGGTTCCGATTGGACCTAGGGTTAAGGTTATGTTGAGGGCTAGGGTTAGAGATCCGGTTAGGGTTCAGATTGGACCTAGGGTTAGGGTTATGTTGAGGGCTAGTTTTAGAGATCCGGTTAGGGTTCCGATTGAACCTAGGGTTAGGGTTATGTTGAGGGCTAGGGATAGAGATCCGGTTACGGTTTCGATTGGACCTAGGGTTAGGGTTATGTTGAGGGCTAGGGTTAGATATCCGGTTAGGGTTCCGATGGGACCTAGAATTAGGGTTATGTTGAGGGCTAGGTTTAGAGTTCCGGTTAGAGTTCCGATTGAACCTAGGGTTAGGGTTATGTTGAGGGCGAGGGGTAGAGATCCGGTTAGGGTTCCGATTGCACCTAGGGTTAGGGTTGTGTTGAGGGCGAGGGGTAGAGTTTCAGTAAGTGTTCCGATTGGACCTTGGGTTAGGGTTATGTTGAGGGCTGGGGTAGAGATCCTGTTAGGGTTCCGATTGGACCTAGGGTTAGTGTTATGTTGAGGGCGAGGGGTAGAGATCCGGTTAGGGTTCCGATTGGACCTAGGGTTAGGGTTATGTTTAGGGCTAGGTTTAGAGATCCGTTTAGGGGTACGATTGGACCTAGGGTTAGTGTTATCTTGAGGGCTAGGGTTACAGATCCGGTTAGGGTTCTTATTGGACCTACCGTTAGGCTTATGTTGAGGACTAGGGTTAGAGATCCATTTAGGGTTACGATTGGACCTAGGGTTAGGATTTTGTTGAGGCTAGGGCTAGAGATCCTTTTAGGGTTAGGATGGGATGTAGGGTTAGGGTTATGTTGAGGGCTAGGGTTAGATATCCGGTTAGGGTTCCGATTGGGCCAAGGGTTAGGGTTATGTTGAGGGCGAGGGGTAGAGATCCGGTTAGGGTTCTGATTGGACCTAGGGTTAGGGTTATGTTGAGGGCGAGGGGTAGAGATCCAGTAAGGGTTCCGATTGGACCTAGGGTTAGGGTTATGTTGAGGGCTGGGGTAGAGATCCTGTTAGGGTTCCGATTGGACCTAGTGTTAGGGTTATGTTGAGTGCTAGGGTTAGAGATCCGGTTAGGGTTCCTATTGGACCTAGGGTTACGGGTATGTTGAGGGCTAGGGATAAAGATCCGGTTAGGGTTCCGATTGGAGCTAGGGTTAGGGTTATGTTGAGGGCTAGGGTTAGATATCCGGTTAGTGTTCCGATTGGACCTAGGGTTAGGGTTATGTTGAGGGCTAGGGTTAGAGATCCGGTTAGGGTTCCGATTGGACCTAGGGTTAGGGTTATGTTGAGGGCGTGGGTTAGTATGCGGTTAGGTTTCCGATTGGACCTCGGGTTGGGGTTATGTTGAGGGCTAGGGTTAGATATCCGTTTTGGGTTCCGATTGGACCTAGGGTTAGGGTTATATTGAGGGCTAGGGTTAGAGATCCGGTTAGGGTTCCGATTGGACCTAGTGTTAGGGTTATGTTGAGGGCTAGGGTTAGAGATCCGGTTAGGGTTCCGATTGAAATTAGGGTTAGGGATATGTTCAGGGCTAGGGATAAAGATCCGGTTAGGGTTCCGATTGGACCTAGGGTTAGGGTTATGTTGAGGGCTAGGATTAGATATCCGGTTAGTGTTCCGATTGGACCTAGAGTTAGGGTTATTTTGAGGACTAGGGTTAGAGATCCGGTTAGGGTTCCGATTGGACCTAGGGTTAGGGTTATGTTGAGGGCTAGGGTTAGATATCCGTTTTGGGTTCCGTTTGGACCTAGGGTTAGGGTTATGTTGAGGGCTAGGTTTAGATATCCGTTTATGGTTCCGATTGGACCTAGGGTTAGGGTTATGTTGAGGGCTAGGATTAGAGATCCAGTTAGAGTTCCGATTGGACCTAGGGTTAAGGTTATGTTGAGGGCTAGGGTTAGAGATCCGGTTAGGGTTCAGATTGGACCTAGGGTTAGGGTTATGTTGAGGGCTAGGGTTAGAGATCCGGTTAGGGTTCCGATTGGACCTAGGGTTAGGATTATGTTGAGGGCTAGGGTTAGATATCCGGTTAGGGTTCCGATTGGACCTAGGGTTAGGGTTATGTTGAGGGCTAGGTTTAGAGTTCCGGTTAGAGTTCCGATTGGACCTAGGGTTAGGGTTATGTTGAGGGCGTGGAGTAGAGATCCGGTTAGGGTTCCGATTGGACCTAGGGTTAGGGTTATGTTGTGGGCTAGGGTTAGATATTCGGTTAGGGTTCCGATTGGACCAAGGGTTAGAGTTATGTTGAGGGCGAGGGGTAGAGATTCAGTAAGGGTTCCGATTGGACCTTTGGTTAGGGTTATGTTGAGGGCTGGGGTAGAGATCCTGTTAGGGTTCCGATTGGACCTAGGGTTAGGGTTATGTTGAGGGCTAGGGTTAGAGATCCGGTTAGGGTTCCGATTGGACCTAGGGTTAGGGTTATTTTGAGGGCTAGGGTTAGAGATCCGGTTAGGGTTCCGATTGGACCGAGGGTTAGGGTTATGTTGAGGGCGAGGGTTAGATATCCGGTTAGCTTTCCGATTGGACCTAGGGTTAGGATTATGTTGAGGGCTAGGTTTAGATATCCGTTTTGGGTTCCGATTGGACCTAGGGTTAGGGTTATGTTGAGGGCTAGGTTTAGAGATCCGGTTAGGGTTCCGATTGGACCGAGGGTTAGGGTTATGTTGAGGGCGAGGGTTAGATATCCGGTTAGCTTTCCGATTGGACCTAGTGTTAGGGTTATGTTGAGGGCTAAGGTTAGATATCCGTTTATTGTTCCGATTGGACCTAGGGTTAGGGTTATGTTGAGGGCTAGGGTTAGATATCCGTTTAGGTTTCTGATTGGACCTAGGGTTAAGGTTATGTTGAGGGCTAGGGTTAGAGATCCGGTTAGGGTTCAGATTGAACCTAGGGTTAGGGTTATGTTGAGGGCTAGGGTTAGAGATCCGGTTAGGGTTCCGATTGGACCTAGGGTTAGGGTTAGGTTGAGGGCTAGGGATAGAGATCCGGTTAGGGTTCCGATTGGACCTAGGGTTAAGGTTATGTTGAGGGCTAGGGTTAGAGTTCCGGTTAGGGTTCCGATTGGACCTAGGGTTAGGGTTATGTTGAGGCCTAGGGTTAGAGATCCGGTTAGGGTTCCGATTGGACCTAGGGTTAAGGTTATGTTGAGGGCTAGGTTTAGAGTTCCGGTTAGAGTTCCGATTGCACCTAGGGTTAGGGTTATGTTGAGGGCGAGGGGTATAGATCCGGTTAGGGTTCCGATTGGACCTAGGGTTAGGGTTATGTTGAAGGCTAGGGTTAGATATTCGGTTAGGGTTCCGATTGGACCAACGGTTAGAGTTATGTTGAGGGCGAGGGGTAGAGATCCGGTTAGGGTTCCGTTTGAACCTAGGGTTAGGGTTATATTGAGGGCGAGGGGTAGAGATCCAGTAAGGGTTCCGATTGGACCTAGGGTTAGGGTTATGTTGAGGGCTGGGGTAGAGATCCTGTTAGGGTTCCGATTGGACCTAGGGTTAGGGTTATGTTGAGGGCTAGGGTTAGAGATCCGGTTAGGGTTCCGATTGGACCTAGGGTTAGGGTTATGTTGAGGGCGAGTGTTAGATATCCGGTTAGGATTCCGATTGGACCTAGGGTTAGGGTTATGTTGAGAGCTAGGGTTACATATTCGTTTTGGGTTCCGATTGGACCTAGGGTTAAGGTTACGTTGAGGGCTAGGGTTAGAGATCCGGTTAGCGTTCCGATTGGACCTAGGGTTAGGGTTATGTTGAGGGCGAGGGTTAGAGATCCGGTTAGGGATCCGATTGGACCTAGGGTTAGGGTTATGTTGAGGGCTAGGGTTAGAGATCCGGTTAGGGTTCCGATTGGACCTAGGGTTAGGGTTATGTTGAGAGCTAGGGTTAGAGATCCGGTTAGGGTTCCGATTGGACCTAGCGTTAGGGTTATGTTGAGGGCTAGGGTTAGATATCCGTTTAGGTTTCCGATTGGACCTAGGGTTAAGGTTATGTTGAGGGATAGGGTTTGAGATCCGGTTAGGGTTCCGATTGGTCCTAGGCTTAGGGTTATGTTGAGGGCTATGTTTAGAGATCCGGTTAGGGTTCAGATTGGACCTAGGGTTAGGGTTTTGTTGAGGCTAGGGTTAGAGATCCGGTTAGGGTTACGATTGGACCTAGGGTTAGGGTTATGTTGAGGGCTAGGGTTAAATATCCGGTTAGGGTTCCGATTGGGCCTAGGGTTATGGTTATGTTTAGGGCTAGGGTTAGAGGTGCGGTTAGAGTTCCGATTGGACCTAGGGTTAGGGTTATGTGGAGGGCGAGGGGTAGAGATCCTGTAAGGTTTCCGATTGGGCCTAGGGTTAGGGTTATGTTGAATGCTAGGGTTAGATATCCGTTTAGGTTTCTGATTGGACCTAGGGTTAAGGTTATGTTGAGGGCTAGGGTTAGAGATCCGGTTAGGTTTCAGATTGAACCTAGGGTTAGGGTTATGTTGAGGGCTAGGGTTAGAGATCCAGTTAGGGTTCCGATTGGACCTAGGGTTAGGGTTAGGTTGAGGGCTAGGGATAGAGATCCGGTTAGGGTTCCGATTGGACCTAGGGTTAGGATTATTTTGAGGGCTAGGGTTAGAGATCCGGTTAGGGTTCCGATTGGACCGAGGCTTAGGGTTATGTTGAGGGCGAGGGTTAGATATCCGGTTAGGTTTCAGATTGGACCTAGGGTTAGGGTTATGTTGAGGGCTAGGTTTAGATATCCATTTTGGGTTCCGATAGGACCTAGGGTTAGTGTTATGTTGAGGGCGAGGGTTAGAGATCCGGTTAGGGTTCCGATTGGACCTAGGGTTAGGGTTATGTTTAGGGCTAGGGTTAGAGATCTGGTTAGGGTTCCGATTGGACCTAGGGTTAGGGTTATGTTGTGGGCTAGGGTTAGATATTCGGTTAGGGTTCCGATTGGACCAAGGGTTAGAGTTATGTTGAGGGCGAGGGGTAGAGATCCGGTTAGGGTTCCGATTGGACCTAGGGTTAGGGTTATGTTGAGGGCGAGGGGTAGAGATTCAGTAAGGGTTCCGATTGGACCTTTGGTTAGGGTTATGTTGAGGGCTGGGGTAGAGATCCTGTTAGGGTTCCGATTGGACCTAGGGTTAAGGTTATGTTGAGGGCTAGGGTTAGAGATCCGGATAGGGTTCCGATTGGACCTAGGGTTAGGGTTATTTTCAGGGCTAGGGTTAGAGATCCGGATAGGGTTCCGATTGGACCGAGGGTTAGGGTTATGTTGAGGGCGAGGGTTAGATATCCGGTTAGGTTTCCGATTGGACCTAGGGTTAGGGTTATGTTGAGGGCTAGGTTTAGATATCCGTTTTGGGTTCCGATTGGACCTGGGGTTAGGGTTATGTTGAGGGCTAGGGTTAGAGATCCGGTTAGGGTTCCGATTGGACCTAGTGTTAGGGTTATGTTGAGGGCTAGGTTTAGAGATCCGGTTAGGGTTCCAATAGGACCTAGGGTTAGTGTTATGTTGAGGGCGAGGGTTAGAGATCCGGTAAGGGTTCCGATTGGACCTAGGGTTAGGGTTATGTTTAGGGCTAGGGTTAGAGATCTGGTTAGGGTTCCTATTGGACCTAGGGTTAGGGTTATGTTGAGGGTTAGGGTTAGATATCCGGTTAGGGTTCCGATTGGACCAAGGGTTAGGGTTATGTTGAGGGCGAGGGGTAGAGATCCGGTTAGGGTTCCGATTGGACCTAGGGTTAGGGTTATGTTGAGGGCGAGGGGTAGAGATCCAGTAAGGGTTCCGATTGGACCTAGGGTTAGGGTTATATTGAGGGCTGGGGTAGAGATCCTGTTAGGGTTCCGATTGGACCTAGGGTTAGGGTTATGTTGAGGGCTAGGGTTAGAAATCCAGTTAGGGTTCCGATTGGACCTAGTGTTAGGGTTATGTTGAGGGCTAGGGTTAGAGATCCGGTTAGGGTTCCGATTGGACCTAGGGTTAAGGTTATGTTGAGGACTAGGGTTAGAGATCCGGTTAGGGTTCCGATTGGACCTAGTGTTAGGGTTATGTTGAGGGCTAGGGTTAGAGATCCGGTTAGGGTTCCGATTGGAATTAGGGATAGGGATATGTTGAGGGCTAGGGATAAAGATCCGGTTAGGGTTCGGATTGGACCTAGGGTTAGGGTTATGTTGAGGGCTAGGTTTAGATATCCGGTTAGTGTTCCGATTGGACCTAGGGTTAGGGTTATTTTGAGGGCTAGGGTTAGAGATCCGGTTAGGGTTCGGATTGGACCTAGGGTTAGGGTTATGTTGAGGGCGTGGGTTAGATATGTGGTTAGGTTTCCGATTGGACCTAGGGTTAGGGTTATGTTGAGGCCTAGGGTTAGATATCCGTTTTCGGTTCCGATTGGTCCTAGGGTTAGGGTTATGTTGAGGGCTAGGTTTAGATATCCGTTTAGGGTTCCGATTGGACCTAGGGTTAGGGTTATGTTGAGGGCTAGGATTAGAGATCCGGTTAGGGTTCCGATTGGACCTAGGGTTAAGGTTATGTTGAGGGCTAGGGTTAGAGATCCGGTTAGGGTTCAGATTGGAACTAGGGTTAGGGTTATTTTGAGGGCTAGGGTTAGAGATCCGGTTAGGGTTCCGATTGGACCGAGGGTTAGGGTTATGTTGAGGGCGAGGGTTAGATATCCGGTTAGGTTTCAGATTGGACCTAGGGTTAGGGTTATGTTGAGGGCTAGGTTTAGATATCCGTTTTGGGTTCCGATAGGACCTAGGGTTAGTGTTATGTTGAGGGCGAGAGTTAGAGATCCGGTTAGGGTTCCGATTGGACCTAGTGTTAGGGTTATGTTGAGGGCTAGGGTTAGAGATCCGGTTAGGGTTCCGATTGGACCTAGGGTTAGGGATATGTTGAGGGCTAGGGATAAAGATCCAGTTAGGCTTCCGATTGGACCTAGGGTTAGGGTTATGTTGAGGGCTAGGGTTAGATATCCGGTTAGGGTTCCGATTGGACCTAGGGTTAGGGTTATGTTGAGGTCGTGGGTTAGATATGCGGTTAGGTTTCCGATTGGACCTAGGGTAGGGTTATGTTGAGGGCTACGGTTAGATATCCGTTTTGGGTTCCGATTGGACCTAGGGTTAGGGTTATGTTGAGGGCTAGGTTTAGATATCTGTTTAGGGTTCCGATTGGACCTAGGGTTAGGGTTATGTTGAGGGCTAGGGTTAGAGATCCGGTTAGGGTTCCGATTGGACCTAGGGTTAAGGTTATGTTGAGGGCTAGGATTAGAGATCCGGTTAGGGTTCAGATTGGACCTAGGGTTAGAGTTATGTTGAGGGCTAGGGTTAGAGATCCGGTTAGGGTTCCGATTGGACCTAGGGTTAGGGTTATGTTGAGGCCTAGGGATAGAGATCCGGTTAGGGTTCCGATTGGACCTAGGGTTAGGGTTATGTTGAGGGCTAGGGTTAGATATCCGGTTAGGGTACCGATTGGACCTAGGGTTAGGGTTATGTTGAGGGCTAGGTTTAGAGTTCCGGTTAGAGTTCCGATTGGACCTAGGGTTAGGGTTATTTTGAGGGCGAGGGGTAGAGATTCAGTAAGGGTTCCGATTGGACCTTTGGTTAGGGTTATCTTGAGGGCTGGGGTAGAGATCCTGTTAGGGTTCCGATTGGACCTAGGGTTAGGGTTATGTTGAGGGCTAGGTTTAGAGATCCGGTTAGGGTTCCGATTGGACCGAGGGTTAGGGTTATGTTGAGGGCGAGGGTTAGATATCCGGTTAGGTTTCCCATTGGACCGAGGGTTAGGGTTATGTTGAGGGCGAGGGTTAGATATCCGGTTAGGTTTCCGATTGGACCTAGGGTTAGGGTTATGTTGAGGGCTGGGGTAGAGATCCTGTTAGGGTTCCGATTGGACCTAGGGTTAGGGTTATGTTGAGGGCTAGGATTAGAGATCCGGTTAGGGTTCCGATTGGACCTAGGGTTAAGGTTATGTTGAGGACTAGGGTTAGAGATCCGGTTAGGGTTCCGATTGGACCTAGTGTTAGTGTTATGTTGAGGGCTAGGGTTAGTGATCCGGTTAGGGTTCCGATTGGAATTAGGGTTAGGGATATGTTGAGGGCTAGGGATAAAGATCCGGTTAGGGTTCCGATTGGACCTAGAGTTAGGGTTATGTTGAGGGCTAGGGTTAGATATCAGTTTTCGGTTCCGATTGGACCTAGGGTTAGGGTTATGTTGAGGGCTAGGTTTAGATATCCGTTTAGGGTTCCGATTGGACCTAGGGTTAGGGTTATGTTGAGGGCTAGGATTAGAGATCCGGTTAGGGTTCCGATTGGACCTAGGGTTAAGGTTATGTTGAGGGCTAGGGTTAGAGATCCGGTTAGGGTTCAGATTGGACCTAGGGTTAAGGTTATGTTGAGGGCTAGGGTTAGAGATCCGGTTAGGGTTCCGATTGGACCTAGGGTTAGGGTTATGTTGAGGGCTAGGGATAGAGATCCGGTTAGTGTTCCGATTGGACCTAGGGTTAGGGTTATGTTGAGGACTAGGGTTAGATATCCGCTTAGGGTTCCGATTGGACCTAGGGTTAGGGTTATGTTGAGGGCTAGGTTTAGAGTTCCGGTTAGAGTTCCGATTGGACCTAGGGTTAGGGTTATGTTGAGGGCGAGGGGTAGAGATCCGGTTAGGGTTCCGATTGGACCTAGGGTTAGGGTTATGTTGTGGGCTAGGGTTAGATATCCGTTTTGGGTTCCGATTGGACCTAGGGTTAGGGTTATGTTGAGGGCTAGGTTAGAGATCCTGTTAGGGTTCCGATTGGACCTAGGGTTAGGGTTTTGTTGAGGGCTAGGGTTAGATATCCGGTTAGGGTTCCGATTGGTCCAAGGGTTAGGGTTATGTTGAGGGCGAGGGGTAGAGATCCGGTTAGGGTTCCGATTGGACCTAGGGTTAGGGTTATGTTGAGGGCGAGGGGTAGAGATCCAGTAAGGGTTCCGATTGGACCAAGGGTTAGGGTTATGTTGAGGGCTGGGGTAGAGATCCTGTTAGGATTCCGATTGGACCTAGGGTTAGGGTTATGTTGAGGGCTAGGTTTAGAAATCCAGTTAGGGTGCCGATTGGACCTAGGGTTAGGGTTATGTTGAGGGCTAGGGTTAGAGATCCTGTTAGGGTTCCGATTGGACCTAGGGTTAAGGTTATGTTGAGGGCTAGGGTTAGAGATCCGGTTAGGGTTCAGATTGAACCTAGGGTTAGGGTTATGTTGAGGGCTAGGGTTAGAGATCCGGTTAGGGTTCCGATTGGACCTAGGGTTAGGATTAGGTTGAGGGCTAGGGATAGAGATCCGGTTAGGGTTCCGATTGGACCTAGGGTTAAGGTTATGTTGAGCGCTAGGGTTAGAGATCCGGTTAGGGTTCCGATTGGACCTAGGGTTAGTGTTATGTTGAGGGCGAGGGTTAGATATCCGGTTAGGTTTCCGATTGGGCCTAGGGTTAGGGTTATGTTGAGGGCTAGGGTTAGATATCCGTTTTGGGTTCCGATTGGACCTAGGGTTAGGGTTTTGTTGAGGGCTAGGGTTAGAAATCCGGTTAGTGTTCCGATTGGACCTAGGGTTAGGGTTATGTTGACGGCTAGGTTTAGAGATCCGGTTAGGATTCCGATAGAACCGAGGGTTAGTGTTATGTTGAGGGCGAGGGTTAGACATACGGTTAGGGTTCCGATTGGACCTAGGTTTAGGGTTATGTTGAGGGCTAGGGTTAGAGATCCGGTTAGGGTTCCGATTGGACCTAGGGTTAAGGTTATGTTGAGGACTAGGGTTAGAGATCCGCTTAGGGTTCCGATTGGACCTAGGGTTAGGGTTATGTTGAGGGCTAGGTTTAGATATCCGTTTAGGGTTCCGATTGGACCTAGTGTTAGGGTTATGTTGAGGGCTAGGGTTAGAGATCCGGTTAGGGTTCCGATTGGAATTAGGGATAGGGATATGTTGAGGGCTAGGGATAAAGATCCGGTTAGGGTTCCGATTGGACCTAGGGTTAGGGTTATGTTGAGGGCTAGGTTTAGATATCCGGTTAGTGTTCCGATTGGACCTAGGGTTAGGGTTATTTTGAGGGCTAGGGTTAGAGATCCGGTTAGGGTTCGGATTGGACCTAGGGTTAGGGTTATGTTGAGGGCGTGGGTTAGATATGTGGTTAGGTTTCCGATTGGACCTAGGGTTAGGGTTATGTTGAGGGCTAGGGTTAGATATCCGTTTTCGGTTCCGATTGGTCCTAGGGTTAGGGTTATGTTGAGGGCTAGGTTTAGATATCCGTTTAGGGTTCCGATTGGACCTAGGTTTAGGGTTATGTTGAGGGCTAGGATTAGAGATCCGGTTAGGGTTCCGATTGGACCTAGGGTTAAGGTTATGTTGAGGGCTAGGGTTAGAGATCCGGTTAGGGTTCAGATTGGAACTAGGGTTACGGTTATTTTGAGGGCTAGGGTTAGAGATCCGGTTAGGGTTCCGATTGGACCGAGGGTTAGGGTTATGTTGAGGGCGAGGGTTAGATATCCGATTAGGTTTCAGATTGGACCTAGGGTTAGGGTTATGTTGAGGGCTAGGTTTAGATATCCGTTTTGGGTTCCGATAGGATCTAGGGTTAGTGTTATGTTGAGGGCGAGGGTTAGAGATCCGGTTAGGGTTCCGATTGGACCTAGTGTTAGGGTTATGTTGAGGGCTAGGGTTAGAGATCCGGTTAGGGTTCCGATTGGACCCAGTGTTAGGGTTATGTTGAGGGCTAGGGTTAGAGATCCGGTTAGGGTTCCGATTTGACCTAGGGTTAGGGATATGTTGAGGGCTAGGGATAAAGATCCAGTTAGGCTTCCGATTGGACCTAGGGTTAGGGTTATGTTGAGGGCTAGGGTTAGATATCCGGTTAGGGTTCCGATTGGACCTAGGGTTAGGGTTATGTTGAGGTCGTGGGTTAGATATGCGGTTAGGTTTCCGATTGGACCTAGGGGTAGGGTTATGTTGAGGGCTAGGGTTAGATATCCGTTTTGGGTTCCGATTGGACCTAGGGTTAGGGTTATGTTGAGGGCTAGGTTTAGATATCTGTTTAGGGTTCCGATTGGACCTAGGGTTAGGGTTATGTTGAGGGCTAGGGTTAGAGATCCGGTTAGGGTTCCGATTGGACCTAGGGTTAAGGTTATGTTGAGGGCTAGGGTTAGACATCCGGTTAGGGTTCAGATTGGACCTAGGGTTAGAGGTATGTTGAGGGCTAGGGTTAGAGATCCGGTTAGGGTTCCGATTGGACCTAGGGTTAGGGTTATGTTGAGGGCTAGGGTTAGATATCAGTTTTCGGTTCCGATTGGACCTAGGGTTAGGGTTATGTTGAGGGCTAGGTTTAGATATCCGTTTAGGGTTCCGATTGGACCTAGGGTTAGGGTTATGTTGAGGGCTAGGATTAGAGATCCGGTTAGGGTTCCGATTGGACCTAGGGTTAAGGTTATGTTGAGGGCTAGGGTTAGAGATCCGGTTAGGGTTCAGATTGGACCTAGGGTTAGGGTTATGTTGAGGGCTAAGGTTAGAGATCCGGTTAGGGTTCCGATTGGACCTAGGGTTAGGGTTATGTTGAGGGCTAGGATTAGAGATCCGGTTAGGGTTCCGATTGGACCTAGGGTTAAGGTTATGTTGAGGACTAGGGTTAGAGATCCGGTTAGGGTTCCGATTGGACCTAGTGTTAGTGTTATGTTGAGGGCTAGGGTTAGTGATCCGGTTAGGGTTCCGATTGGAATTAGGGTTAGGGATATGTTGAGGGCTAGGGATAAAGATCCGGTTAGGGTTCCGATTGGACCTAGGGTTAGGGTTATGTTGAGGGCTAGGTTTAGATATCCGGTTAGTGTTCCGATTGGACCTAGGTTTAGGGTTATTTTGAGGGCTAGGGTTAGAGATCCGGTTAGGGTTCCGATTGGACCTAGAGTTAGGGTTATGTTGAGGGCTAGGGTTAGATATCAGTTTTCGGTTCCGATTGGACCTAGGGTTAGGGTTATGTTGAGGGCTAGGTTTAGATATCCGTTTAGGGTTCCGATTGGACCTAGGGTTAGGGTTATGTTGAGGGCTAGGATTAGAGATCCGGTAGGGTTCCGATTGGACCTAGGGTTAGTGTTATATTGAGGGCTAGGATTAGAGATCCGGTTAGGGTTCCGATTGGACCTAGGGTTAAGGTAATGTTGAGGGCTAGGGTTAGAGATCCGGTTAGGGTTCAGATTGGACCTAGGATTAGGGTTATGTTGGGGGCTAGGGTTAGATATCCGGTTAGGGTTCCGATGGGACCTAGGGTTAAGGTTATGTTGAGGGCTAGGTTTAGAGTTCCTGTTAGAGTTCCGATTGGACCTAGGGTTAGGGTTATGTTGAGGGCGAGGGGTAGAGATCCGGTTAGGGTTCCGATTGGACCTAGGGTTAGGGTTATGTTGAGGGCTAGGGTTAGATATCCGTTTTGGGTTCCAATTGGACGTAGGGTTAGGGTTATGTTGAGGGCTAGGTTAGAGATCCTGTTAGGGTTCCGATTGGACCTAGGGTTAGGGTTATGTTGAGGTCTAGGTTTAGAGATCCGGTTAGGGTTCCGATAGGACCTAGGGTTAGTGTTATGTTGAGGGCGAGGGTTAGAGATCCGGTTAGGGTTCCGATTGGACCTAGGGTTAGGGTTATGTTTAGGGCTAGGGTCAGAGATCTGGTTAGGGTTCCGTATGGACCTAGGGTTAGGGTTATGTTGAGAGCTAGGTTTAGAGATCCGGTTAGGGTTCCTATTGGACCTAGGGTTAGGGTTTTGTTGAGGGCTAGTGTTAGATATCCGGTTAAGATTCCGATTGGTCCAAGGGTTAGGGTTATGTTGAGGGCGAGGGGTAGAGATCCGGTTAGGGTTCCGATTGGACCTAGGGTTAGGGTTATGTTGAGGGCGAGGGGTAGAGATCCAGTAAGGATTCCGATTGGACCAAGGGTTAGGGTTATGTTGAGGGCTGGGGTAGAGATCCTGTTAGGATTCCGATTGGACCTAGGGTTAGGGTTATGTTGAGGGCTAGGGTTAGAGATCCGGTTAGGGTTCCGATTGGACCTAGGGTTAGGGTTATGTTGAGGGCTAGGTTTAGAGATCCTGTTAGGGTTCCGATTGGACCTAGGGTTAAGGTTATGTTGAGGGCTAGGGTTAGAGATCCGGTTAGGGTTCAGATTGAACCTAGGGTTAGGGTTATGTTGAGGGCTAGGGTTAGAGATCCGGTTAGGGTTCCGATTGGACCTAGGGTTAGGGTTAGGTTGAGGGCTAGGGATAGAGATCCGGTTAGGGTTCCGATTGGACCTAGGGTTAAGGTTATGTTGAGCGCTAGGGTTAGAGATCCGGTTAGGGTTCCGATTGGACCTAGGGTTAGGGTTATGTTGAGGCCTAGGGTTAGAGATCCGGTTAGTGTTCCGATTGGACCTAGGGTTAGGGATATGTTGAGGGCTAGGGATAGAGATCCGGGTAGGGTTCCGATTTTCCCTAGGGTTAGTGTTATGTTGAGGACGAGGGTTAGATATCCGGTTAGGTTTCCGATTGGACCTAGGGTTAGGGTTATGTTGAGGGCTAGGGTTAGATATCCGTTTTGGGTTCCGATTGGACCTAGGGTTAGGGTTTTGTTGAGGGCTAGGGTTAGAAATCCGGTTAGTGTTCCGATTGGACCTAGGGTTAGGGTTATGTTGAGGGCTAGGTTTAGAAATCCGGTTAGGATTCCGATAGAACCGAGGGTTAGTGTTATGTTGAGGACGAGGGTTAGACATACGGTTAGGATTCCGATTGGACCTAGGGTTAGGGTTATGTTTAGGACTAGGGTTAGAGATCTGGTTAGGTTCCGATTGGACCTAGGGTTAGGGTTATGTTCAGGGCTAGGTTTAGATATCCGTTTAGGGTTCCGATTGGATCTAGGGTTAGGGTTATGTTGAGGGCTAGGGTTAGAGATCCGGTTAGGGTTCCGATTGGACCTAGGGTTAAGGTTATGTTGAGTGCTAGGGTTAGAGATCCGGTTAGGGTTCAGATATGACCTAGGGTTAGGGTTATGTTGAGGGCTGGGGTTAGAGATCCGGTTAGGGTTCCGATTGGACCTAGGGTTAGGGTTATGTTGAGGGCCAGGGATAGAGATCCGGTTAGGGTTCCGATTGGACCTAGGGTTAGGGTTATGTTGAGGGCTAGGGTTAGATATCCGGTTAGGGTTCCGATTGGACCTAGGGTTAGGGTTATGTTGAGGGGTAGGTTTAGAGTTCCAGTTAGAGTTCCGATTGTATCTAGGGTTAGGGTTATGTTGAGGGCGAGGGGTAGAGATCCGGTTAGGGTTCTGATTGGACCTAGGGTTAGGGATATGTTGAGGGCTAGGGATAGAGATCCGGTTAGGGTTCCGATTGGACCTAGGGTTAGGGTTATGTTGAGGGCTAGGGTTAGATATCCGTTTTGGGTTCCAATTGGACCTAGGGTTAGGGTTTTGTTGAGGGCTAGGGTTAGAAATCCGGTTAGTGTTCCGATTGGACCTAGGGTTAGGGTTATGTTGAGGGGTAGGTTTAGAGATCCGGTTAGGATTCCAATAGAACCGAGGGTTAGTGTTATGTTGAGGGCGAGGGTTAGACATCCGGTTAGGGTTTCGATTGGACCTACGGTTAAGGTTATGTTGAGGGCTAGGGTTAGAGATCCGGTTAGGGTTCAGATTGGACCTAGGGTAGGGTTATGTTGAGGGCTAGGGTTAGAGATCCGGTTAGGGTTCCGATTGGACCTAGGGTTAGGGTTATGTTGAGGGCTAGGGATAGAGATCCGGTTAGGGTTCCGATTGGACCTAGGGTTAGGGTTATGTTGAGGGCTAGGGTTAGATATCCGGTTAGGGTTCCGATTGCACCTAGGGTTAGGGTTATGTTGAGGGGAAGGTTTAGAGTGCCAGTTAGAGTTCCGATTGTACCTAGGGTTAGGGTTATGTTGAGGGCGAGGGGTAGAGATCCGGTTAGGGTTCTGATTGGACCTAGGGTTAGGGATATGTTGAGGGCTAGGGATAGAGATCCGGTTAGGGTTCCGATTGGACCTAGGGTTAGGGTTATGTTGAGGGCTAGGGTTAGATATCCGTTTTGGGTTCCGATTGGACCTAGGGTTGGGGTTATGTTGAGGGCTAGGGTTAGATATCCGGTTAGGGTTCCGATTGGACCTAGGGTTAGGGTTATGTTGCGGGCTAGGTTTAGAGATCCGGTTAGGGTTCCGATAGGACCTAGGGTTAGTGTTATGTTGAGGGCGAGGGTTAGAGATCCGGTTAGGGTTCCGATTGGACCTAGGGTTAGGGTTATGTTGTGGGCTAGGGTTAGAGATCCGGTTAGGGTTCCGATTGGACCTAGGGTTAGGGTTATGTTGAGGGCTAGGGTTAGATATCCGGTTAGGGTTCCGATTGGACCTAGGGATAGGGTTATGTTTAGGGCTAGGTTTAGAGTTGCGGTTAGAGTTCCGATTGGACCTAGGGTTAGGGTTATGTTGAGGGCGAGGGGTAGAGATCCGGTTAGGGTTCGGATTGGACCTAGGGTTAGGGATATGGTGAGGGCTAGGGATAGAGATCCGGTTAGGGTTCCGATTGGACCTAGGGTTAGGGTTATGTTGAGGGCTAGGGTTAGATATCCGTTTTGGGTTCCGATTGGACCTAGGGTTAGGGTTATGTTGAGGGCTAGGTTAGAGATCCTGTTAGCGTTCCGATTGGACCTAGGGTTAGGGTTATGTTGAGGTCTAGGTTAGAGATCCTGTTAGCGTTCCGATTGGACCTAGGGTTAGGGTTATGTTGAGGGCTAGGTTTAGAAATCCAGTTAGGGTGCCGATTGGACCTAGGGTTAGGGTTATGTTGAGGACTAGGGTTAGAGATCCTGTTAGGGTTCCGATTGGACCTAGGGTTAAGGTTATGTTGAGGGCTAGGGTTAGAGATCCGGTTAGGGTTCAGATTGAACCTAGGGTTAGGGTTATGTTGAGGGCTAGGGTTAGAGATCCGGTTAGGGTTCCGATTGGACCTAGGGTTAGGATTAGGTTGAGGGCTAGGGATAGAGATCCGGTTAGGGTTCCGATTGGACCTAGGGTTAAGGTTATGTTGAGCGCTAGGGTTAGAGATCCGGTTAGGGTTCCGATTGGACCTAGGGTTAGTGTTATGTTGAGGGCGAGGGTTAGATATCCGGTTAGGTTTCCGATTGGGCCTAGGGTTAGGGTTATGTTGAGGGCTAGGGTTAGATATCCGTTTTGGGTTCCGATTGGACCTAGGGTTAGGGTTTTGTTGAGGGCTAGGGTTAGAAATCCGGTTAGTGTTCCGATTGGACCTAGGGTTAGGGTTATGTTGACGGCTAGGTTTAGAGATCCGGTTAGGATTCCGATAGAACCGAGGGTTAGTGTTATGTTGAGGGCGAGGGTTAGACATACGGTTAGGGTTCCGATTGGACCTAGGTTTAGGGTTATGTTGAGGGCTAGGGTTAGAGATCCGGTTAGGGTTCCGATTGGACCTAGGGTTAAGGTTATGTTGAGGACTAGGGTTAGAGATCCGCTTATGGTTCCGATTGGACCTAGGGTTAGGGTTATGTTGAGGGCTAGGTTTAGATATCCGTTTAGGGTTCCGATTGGACCTAGTGTTAGGGTTATGTTGAGGGCTAGGGTTAGAGATCCGGTTAGGGTTCCGATTGGAATTAGGGATAGGGATATGTTGAGGGCTAGGGATAAAGATCCGGTTAGGGTTCCGATTGGACCTAGGGTTAGGGTTATGTTGAGGGCTAGGTTTAGATATCCGGTTAGTGTTCCGATTGGACCTAGGGTTAGGGTTATTTTGAGGGCTAGGGTTAGAGATCCGGTTAGGGTTCGGATTGGACCTAGGGTTAGGGTTATGTTGAGGGCGTGGGTTAGATATGTGGTTAGGTTTCCGATTGGACCTAGGGTTAGGGTTATGTTGAGGGCTAGGGTTAGATATCCGTTTTCGGTTCCGATTGGTCCTAGGGTTAGGGTTATGTTGAGGGCTAGGTTTAGATATCCGTTTAGGGTTCCGATTGGACCTAGGTTTAGGGTTATGTTGAGGGCTAGGATTAGAGATCCGGTTAGGGTTCCGATTGGACCTAGGGTTAAGGTTATGTTGAGGGCTAGGGTTAGAGATCCGGTTAGGGTTCAGATTGGAACTAGGGTTACGGTTATTTTGAGGGCTAGGGTTAGAGATCCGGTTAGGGTTCCGATTGGACCGAGGGTTAGGGTTATGTTGAGGGCGAGGGTTAGATATCCGATTAGGTTTCAGATTGGACCTAGGGTTAGGGTTATGTTGAGGGCTAGGTTTAGATATCCGTTTTGGGTTCCGATAGGATCTAGGGTTAGTGTTATGTTGAGGGCGAGGGTTAGAGATCCGGTTAGGGTTCCGATTGGACCTAGTGTTAGGGTTATGTTGAGGGCTAGGGTTAGAGATCCGGTTAGGGTTCCGATTGGACCCAGTGTTAGGGTTATGTTGAGGGCTAGGGTTAGAGATCCGGTTAGGGTTCCGATTTGACCTAGGGTTAGGGATATGTTGAGGGCTAGGGATAAAGATCCAGTTAGGCTTCCGATTGGACCTAGGGTTAGGGTTATGTTGAGGGCTAGGGTTAGATATCCGGTTAGGGTTCCGATTGGACCTAGGGTTAGGGTTATGTTGAGGTCGTGGGTTAGATATGCGGTTAGGTTTCCGATTGGACCTAGGGGTAGGGTTATGTTGAGGGCTAGGGTTAGATATCCGTTTTGGGTTCCGATTGGACCTAGGGTTAGGGTTATGTTGAGGGCTAGGTTTAGATATCTGTTTAGGGTTCCGATTGGACCTAGGGTTAGGGTTATGTTGAGGGCTAGGGTTAGAGATCCGGTTAGGGTTCCGATTGGACCTAGGGTTAAGGTTATGTTGAGGGCTAGGGTTAGACATCCGGTTAGGGTTCAGATTGGACCTAGGGTTAGAGGTATGTTGAGGGCTAGGGTTAGAGATCCGGTTAGGGTTCCGATTGGACCTAGGGTTAGGGTTATGTTGAGGGCTAGGGTTAGATATCAGTTTTCGGTTCCGATTGGACCTAGGGTTAGGGTTATGTTGAGGGCTAGGTTTAGATATCCGTTTAGGGTTCCGATTGGACCTAGGGTTAGGGTTATGTTGAGGGCTAGGATTAGAGATCCGGTTAGGGTTCCGATTGGACCTAGGGTTAAGGTTATGTTGAGGGCTAGGGTTAGAGATCCGGTTAGGGTTCAGATTGGACCTAGGGTTAGGGTTATGTTGAGGGCTAAGGTTAGAGATCCGGTTAGGGTTCCGATTGGACCTAGGGTTAGGGTTATGTTGAGGGCTAGGATTAGAGATCCGGTTAGGGTTCCGATTGGACCTAGGGTTAAGGTTATGTTGAGGACTAGGGTTAGAGATCCGGTTAGGGTTCCGATTGGACCTAGTGTTAGTGTTATGTTGAGGGCTAGGGTTAGTGATCCGGTTAGGGTTCCGATTGGAATTAGGGTTAGGGATATGTTGAGGGCTAGGGATAAAGATCCGGTTAGGGTTCCGATTGGACCTAGGGTTAGGGTTATGTTGAGGTCTAGGTTTAGAGATCCGGTTAGGGTTCCGATAGGTCCTAGGGTTAGTGTTATGTTGAGGGCGAGGGTTAGAGATCCGGTTAGGGTTCCGATTGGACCTAGGGTTAGGGTTATGTTTAGGGCTAGGGTCAGAGATCTGGTTAGGTTTCCGATTGGACCTAGGGTTAGGGTTATGTTGAGAACTAGGTTTAGAGATCCGGTTAGGGTTCCTATTGGACCTAGGGTTAGGGTTTTGTTGAGGGCTAGGGTTAGATATCCGGTTAGGGTTCCGATTGGTCCAAGGGTTAGGGTTATGTTCAGGGCGAGGGGTAGAGATCCGGTTAGGGTTCCGATTGGACCTAGGGTTAGGGTTATGTTGAGGGCGAGGGGTAGAGATCCAGTAAGGGTTCCGATTGGACCAAGGGTTAGGGTTATGTTGAGGGCTGGGGTAGAGATCCTGTTAGGATTCCGATTGGACCTAGGGTTAGGGTTATGTTGAGGGCTAGGGTTAGAAATCCAGTTAGGGTTCCGATTGGACCTAGGGTTAGGGTTATTTTGAGGGCTAGGGTTAGAGATCCTGTTAGGGTTCCGATTGGACCTAGGGTTAAGGTTATGTTGAGGGCTAGGGTTAGAGATCCGGTTAGGGTTCAGATTGAACCTAGTGTTAGGGTTATGTTGAGGGCTAGGGTTAGAGATCCGGTTAGGGTTCCGATTGGACCTAGGGTTAGGGTTAGGTTGAGGGCTAGGGATAGAGATCCGGTTAGGGTTCCGATTGGACCTAGGGTTAAGGTTATGTTGAGCGCTAGGGTTAGAGATCCGGTTAGGGTTCCGATTGGACCTAGGGTTAGGGTTATGTTGAGGTCTAGGTTTAGAGATCCGGTTAGGGTTCCGATAGGACCTAGGGTTAGTGTTATGTTGAGGGCGAGGGTTAGAGATCCGGTTAGGGTTCCGATTGGACCTAGGGTTAGGGTTATGTTTAGGGCTAGGGTCAGAGATCTGGTTAGGGTTCCGATTGGACCTAGGGTTAGGGTTATGTTGAGAACTAGGTTTAGAGATCCGGTTAGGGTTCCTATTGGACCTAGGGTTAGGGTTATGTTTAGGGCTGGGGTCAGAGATCTGGTTAGGGTTCCGATTGGACCTAGGGTTAGGGTTATGTTGAGAACTAGGTTTAGAGATCCGGTTAGGGTTCCGATTGGACCTAGGGTTAGGGTTATGTTGAGGGCTAGGGTTAGATATCCGTTTTGGGTTCCGATTGGACCTAGGGTTAGGGTTTTGTTGAGGGCTAGGGTTAGAAATCCGGTTAGTGTTCCGATTGGACCTAGGGTTAGGGTTATGTTGAGGGCTAGGTTTAGAGATCCGGTTAGGATTCCGATAGAACCGAGGGTTAGTGTTATGTTGAGGGCGAGGGTTAGACATACGGTTAGGGTTCCGATTGGACCTAGGGTTAGGGTTATGTTTAGGGCTAGGGTTAGAGATCTGGTTAGGTTTCGATTGGACCTAGGGTTAGGGTTATGTTCAGGGCTAGGTTTAGATATCCGTTTTGGGTTCCGATTGGACCTAGGGTTAGGGTTATGTTGAGGGCTAGGTTTAGATATCCGTTTAGGGTTCCGATTGGATCTAGGGTTAGGGTTATGTTGAGGGCTAGGGTTAGAGATCCGGTTACGGTTCCGATTGGACCTAGGGTTAGGGTTATGTTGAGGGCTAGGGATAGAGATCCGGTTAGGGTTCCGATTGGACCTAGGGTTAGGGTTATGTTGAGGGCTAGGGTTAGATATCCGGTTAGGGTTCCGATTGGACCTAGGGTTAGGGTTATGTTGAGGGCTAGGGATAGAGATCCGGTTAGGGTTCCGATTGGACCTAGGGTTAGGGTTATGTTGAGGGCTAGGGTTAGATATCCGGTTAGGGTTCCGATTGGACCTAGGGTTAGGGTTATGTTGAGGGCGAGGGGTAGAGATCCAGTAAGGGTTCCGATTGGACCTAGGGTTCGGGTTATGTTGAGGGCGAGGGGTAGAGATCCAGTAAGGGTTCCGATTGGACCTAGGGTTAGGGTTATGTTGAGGGCTGTGGTAGAGATCCTGTTAGGGTTCCGATTGGACCTAGGGTTAGGGCTATGTTGAGGGCTAGGGTTAGAAATCCAGTTAGGGTTCCGATTGGACCTAGTGTTAGGGTTATGTTGAGGGCTAGGGTTAGAGATCCGGTTAGGGTTCCGATTGGACCTAGGGTTAAGGTTATGTTGAGGACTAGGGTTAGATATCCGGTTAGGGTTCCGATTTGACCTAGTGTTAGGTTTATGTTGAGGGCTAGGGTTAGAGATCCGGTTAGGGTTCCGATTGGAATTAGGGTTAGGGATATGTTGAGGGCTAGGGATAAAGATCCGGTTAGGGTTCCGATTGGACCTAGGGTTAGGATTATGTTGAGGGCTAGGGTTAGATATCCGTTTTGGTTTCCGATTGGACCTAGGGTTAGGGTTATGTTGAGGGCTAGGTTAGAGATCCTGTTAGGGTTCCGATTGGACCTAGGGTTAGGGTTATGTTGAGGTCTACGTTTAGAGATCCGGTTAGGGTTCCGATAGGACCTAGGGTTAGTGTTATTTTGAGGGCGTGGGTTAGAGATCCGGTTAGGGTTCCGATTGGACCTAGGGTTAGGGTTATGTTTAGGGCTAGGGTCAGAGATCTGGTTAGGGTTCCGATTGGACCTAGGGTTAGGGTTATGTTGAGAACTAGGTTTAGAGATCCGGTTAGGGTTCCTATTGGACCTAAGGTTAGGGTTTTTTTGAGGGCTAGGGTTAGATATCCGGTTAGGGTTCCGATTGGTCCAAGGGTTAGGGTTATGTTGAGGGCGAGGGGTAGAGATCCGGTTAGGGTTCCGATTGGACCTAGGGTTAGGGTTATGTTGAGGGCGAGGGGTAGAGATCCAGTAAGGGTTCCGATTGGACCAAGGGTTAGGGTTATGTTGAGGGCTGGGGTAGAGATCCTGTTAGGATTCCGATTGGACCTAGGGTTAGGGTTATGTTGAGGGCTAGGGTTAGAAATCCAGTTAGGGTTCCGATTGGACCTAGGGTTAGGGTTATTTTGAGGGCTAGGGTTAGAGATCCTGTTAGGGTTCCGATTGGACCTAGGGTTAAGGTTATGTTGAGGGCTAGGGTTAGAGATCCGGTTAGGGTTCAGATTGAACCTAGGGTTAGGGTTATGTTGAGGGCTAGGGTTAGAGATCCGGTTAGGGTTCCGATTGGACCTAGGGTTAGGGTTAGGTTGAGGGCTAGGGATAGAGATCCGGTTAGGGTTCCGATTGGACCTAGGGTTAAGGTTATGTTGAGCGCTAGGGTTAGAGATCCGGTTAGGGTTCCGATTGGACCTAGGGTTAGGGTTATGTTGAGGCCTAGGGTTAGAGATCCGGTTAGGGTTCCCATTGGACCTAGGGTTTGGTTTATGTTGAGGGCTAGGGATAGAGATCCGGTTAGGGTTCCGATTTGACCTAGGGTTAGTGTTATGTTGAGGGCGAGGGTTAGACATCCGGTTAGGTTTCCGATTGGACCTAGGGTTAGGGTTATGTTGAGGGCTAGGGTTAGATATCCGTTTTGGGTTCCGATTGGACCTAGGGTTAGGGTTTTGTTGAGGGCTAGGGTTAGAAATCCGGTTAGTGTTCCGATTGGACCTAGGGTTAGGGTTATGTTGAGGGCTAGGTTTAGAGATCCGGTTAGGATTCCGATAGAACCGATTGTTAGTGTTATGTTGAGGGCGAGGGTTAGACATACGGTTAGGGTTCCGATTGGACCTAGGGTTAGGGTTATGTTTAGGGCTAGGGTTAGAGATCTGGTTAGGTTCCGATTGGACCTAGGGTTAGGGTTATGTTCAGGGCTAGGTTTAGATATCCGTTTTGGGTTCCGATTGGACCTAGAGTTAGGGTTATGTTGAGGGCTAGGTTTAGATATCCGTTTAGGGTTCCGATTGGATCTAGGGTTAGGGTTATGTTGAGGGCAAGGGTTAGAGATCCGATTAGGGTTCCGATTGGACCTAGGGTTAAGGTTATGTTGAGGGCTAGGGTAAGAGATCCGGTTAGGGTTCAGATTGGACCTAGGGTTAGGGTTATGTTGAGGGCTAAGGTTAGATATCCGGTTAGGGTTCCGATTGGACCTAGGGTTAGGGTTATGTTGAGGGCTAGGGATAGAGATCCGGTTAGGGTTCCGATTGGACCTAGGGTTAGGGTTATGTTGAGGGCTAGGGTTAGATATCCGGTTAGGGTTCCGATTGGACCTAGGGTTAGGGTTATGTTGAGGGGTAGGTTTAGAGTTCCAGTTAGAGTTCCGATTGTACCTAGGCTTAGGGTTATGTTGAGGGCGAGGGGTAGAGATCCAGTAAGGGTTCCGATTGGACCTAGGGTTAGGGTTATGTTGAGGGCGAGGGGTAGAGATCCAGTAAGGGTTCCGATTGGACCTAGGGTTAGGGTTATGTTGAGGGCTGGGGTAGAGATCCTGTTAGGGTTCCGATTGGACCTAGTGTTAGGGTTATGTTGAGGGCTAGGGTTAGAAATCCAGTTAGGGTTCCGATTGGACCTAGTGTTAGGGTTATGTTGAGGGCTAGGGTTAGATATCCGGTTAGGGTTCCGATTGGACCTAGTGTTAGGGTTATGTTGAGGGCTAGGGTTAGAGATCCGGTTAGGGTTCCGATTGGAATTAGGGTTAGGGATATGTTGAGGGCTAGGGATAAAGATCCGGTTAGGGTTCCGATTGGACCTAGGGTTAGGGTTATGTTGAGGGTTAGGTTTAGATATCCGGTTAGTGTTCCGATTGGACCTAGGTTTAGGGTTATTTTGAGGGCTAGGGTTAGAGATCCGGTTAGGGTTCCGATTGGACCTAGGGTTAGGGTTATGTTGAGGGCTAGGGTTAGATATCCGGTTAGGGTTCCGATTGGACCTAGGGTTAGGGTTATGTTTAGGGCTAGGTTTAGAGTTGCGGTTAGAGTTCCGATTGGACCTAGGGTTAGGGTTATGTTGAGGGCGAGGGGTAGAGATCCGGTTAGGGTTCCGATTGGACCTAGGGTTAGGGATATGGTGAGGGCTAGGGATAGAGATCCGGTTAGGGTTCCGATTGGACCTAGGGTTAGGGTTATGTTGAGGGCTAGGGTTAGATATCCGTTTTGGGTTCCGATTGGACCTAGGGTTAGGGTTATGTTGAGGGCTAGGTTAGATATCCTGTTAGCGTTCCGATTGGACCTAGGGTTAGGGTTATGTTGAGGTCTAGGTTTAGAGATCCGGTTAGGGTTCCGATAGGTCCTAGGGTTAGTGTTATGTTGAGGGCGAGGGTTAGAGATCCGGTTAGGGTTCCGATTGGACCTAGGGTTAGGGTTATGTTTAGGGCTAGGGTCAGAGATCTGGTTAGGGTTCCGATTGGACCTAGGGTTAGGGTTATGTTGAGAACTAGGTTTAGAGATCCGGTTAGGGTTCCTATTGGACCTAGGGTTAGGGTTTTGTTGAGGGCTAGGGTTAGATATCCGGTTAGGGTTCCGATTGGTCCAAGGGTTAGGGTTATGTTGAGGGCGAGGGGTAGAGATCCGGTTAGGGTTCCGATTGGACCTAGGGTTAGGGTTATGTTGAGGGCGAGGGGTAGAGATCCAGTAAGGGTTCCGATTGGACCAAGGGTTAGGGTTATGTTGAGGGCTGGGGTAGAGATCCTGTTAGGATTCCGATTGGACCTAGGGTTAGGGTTATGTTGAGGGCTAGGGTTAGAAATCCAGTTAGGGTTCCGATTGGACCTAGGGTTAGGGTTATTTTGAGGGCTAGGGTTAGAGATCCTGTTAGGGTTCCGATTGGGCCTAGGGTTAAGGTTATGTTGAGGGCTAGGGTTAGAGATCCGGTTAGGGTTCAGATTGAACCTAGGGTTAGGGTTATGTTGAGGGCTAGGGTTAGAGATCCGGTTAGGGTTCCGATTGGACCTAGGGTTAGGGTTAGGTTGAGGGCTAGGGATAGAGATCCGGTTAGGGTTCCGATTGGACCTAGGGTTAAGGTTATGTTGAGCGCTAGGGTTAGAGATCCGGTTAGGGTTCCGATTGGACCTAGGGTTAGGGTTATGTTGAGGTCTAGGTTTAGATATCCGGTTAGTGTTCCGACTGGACCTAGGTTTAGGGTTAATTTGATGGCTAGGGTTAGAGATCCGGTTAGGGTTCCGATTGGACCTAGGGTTAGGGTTATGTTGAGGGCTAGGGTTAGATATCAGTTTTCGGTTCCGATTGGACCTAGGGTTAGGGTTATGTTGAGGGCTAGGTTTAGATATCCGTTTAGGGTTCCGATTGGACCTAGGGTTAGTGTTATATTGAGGGCTAGGATTAGAGATCCGGTTAGGGTTCCGATTGGACCTAGGGTTAAGGTAATGTTGAGGGCTAGGGTTAGAGATCCGGTTAGGGTTCAGATTGGACCTAGGGTTAGGGTTATGTTGGGGGCTAGGGTTAGATATCCGGTTAGGGTTCCGATTGGATCTAGGGTTAGGGTTATGTTGAGGGCTAGGTTTAGAGTTCCTGTTAGAGTTCCGATTGGACCTAGGGTTAGGGTTATGTTGAGGGCGAGGGGTAGAGATCCGGTTAGGGTTCCGATTGGACCTAGGGTTAGGGTTATGTTGAGGGCTAGGGTTAGATATCCGTTTTGGGTTCCAATTGGACGTAGGGTTAGGGTTATGTTGAGGGCTAGGTTAGAGATCCTGTTAGGGTTCCGATTGGACCTAGGGTTAGGGTTATGTTGAGGTCTAGGTTTAGAGATCCGGTTAGGGTTCCGATAGGACCTAGGGTTAGTGTTATGTTGAGGGCGAGGGTTAGAGATCCCGTTAGGGTTCCGATTGGACCTAGGGTTAGGGTTATGTTTAGGGCTAGGGTCAGAGATCTGGTTAGGGTTCCGTATGGACCTAGGGTTAGGGTTATGTTGAGAGCTAGGTTTAGAGATCCGGTTAGGGTTCCGATTGGACCTAGGGTTAGGGTTATGTTGAGGGCGAGGGGTAGAGATCCAGTAAGGATTCCGATTGGACCAAGGGTTAGGGTTATGTTGAGGGCTGGGGTAGAGATCCTGTTAGGATTCCGATTGGACCTAGGGTTAGGGTTATGTTGAGGGCTAGGGTTAGAGATCCGGTTAGGGTTCCGATTGGACCTAGGGTTAGGGTTATGTTGAGGGCTAGGTTTAGAGATCCTGTTAGGGTTCCGATTGGACCTAGGGTTAAGGTTATGTTGAGGGCTAGGGTTAGAGATCCGGTTAGGGTTCAGATTGAACCTAGGGTTAGGGTTATGTTGAGGGCTAGGGTTAGAGATCCGGTTAGGGTTCCGATTGGACCTAGGGTTAGGGTTAGGTTGAGGGCTAGGGATAGAGATCCGGTTAGGGTTCCGATTGGACCTAGGGTTAAGGTTATGTTGAGCGCTAGGGTTAGAGATCCGGTTAGGGTTCCGATTGGACCTAGGGTTAGGGTTATGTTGAGGCCTAGGGTTAGAGATCCGGTTAGTGTTCCGATTGGACCTAGGGTTAGGGATATGGTGAGGGCTAGGGATAGAGATCCGGGTAGGGTTCCGATTTTCCCTAGGGTTAGTGTTATGTTGAGGACGAGGGTTAGATATCCGGTTAGGTTTCCGATTGGACCTAGGGTTAGGGTTATGTTGAGGGCTAGGGTTAGATATCCGTTTTGGGTTCCGATTGGACCTAGGGTTAGGGTTTTGTTGAGGGCTAGGGTTAGAAATCCGGTTAGTGTTCCGATTGGACCTAGGGTTAGGGTTATGTTGAGGGCTAGGTTTAGAAATCCGGTTAGGATTCCGATAGAACCGAGGGTTAGTGTTATGTTGAGGACGAGGGTTAGACATACGGTTAGGGTTCCGATTGGACCTAGGGTTAGGGTTATGTTTAGGACTAGGGTTAGAGATCTGGTTAGGTTCCGATTGGACCTAGGGTTAGGGTTATGTTCAGGGCTAGGTTTAGATATCCGTTTAGGGTTCCGATTGGATCTAGGGTTAGGGTTATGTTGAGGGCTAGGGTTAGAGATCCGGTTAGGGTTCCGATTGGACCTAGGGTTAAGGTTATGTTGAGTGCTAGGGTTAGAGATCCGGTTAGGGTTCAGATATGACCTAGGGTTAGGGTTATGTTGAGGGCTAGGGTTAGAGATCCGGTTAGGGTTCCGATTGGACCTAGGGTTAGGGTTATGTTGAGGGCCAGGGATAGAGATCCGGTTAGGGTTCCGATTGGACCTAGGGTTAGGGTTATGTTGAGGGCTAGGGTTAGATATCCGGTTAGGGTTCCGATTGGACCTAGGGTTAGGGTTATGTTGAGGGGTAGGTTTAGAGTTCCAGTTAGAGTTCCGATTGTATCTAGGGTTAGGGTTATGTTGAGGGCGAGGGGTAGAGATCCGGTTAGGGTTCTGATTGGACCTAGGGTTAGGGATATGTTGAGGGCTAGGGATAGAGATCCGGTTAGGGTTCCGATTGGACCTAGGGTTAGGGTTATGTTGAGGGCTAGGGTTAGATATCCGTTTTGGGTTCCAATTGGACCTAGGGTTAGGGTTTTGTTGAGGGCTAGGGTTAGAAATCCGGTTAGTGTTCCGATTGGACCTAGGGTTAGGGTTATGTTGAGGGCTAGGTTTAGAGATCCGGTTAGGATTCCAATAGAACCGAGGGTTAGTGTTATGTTGAGGGCGAGGGTTAGACATCCGGTTAGGGTTTCGATTGGACCTACGGTTAAGGTTATGTTGAGGGCTAGGGTTAGAGATCCGGTTAGGGTTCAGATTGGACCTAGGGTAGGGTTATGTTGAGGGCTAGGGTTAGAGATCCGGTTAGGGTTCCGATTGGACCTAGGGTTAGGGTTATGTTGAGGGCTAGGGATAGAGATCCGGTTAGGGTTCCGATTGGACCTAGGGTTAGGGTTATGTTGAGGGCTAGGGTTAGATATCCGGTTAGGGTTCCGATTGCACCTAGGGTTAGGGTTATGTTGAGGGGAAGGTTTAGAGTGCCAGTTAGAGTTCCGATTGTACCTAGGGTTAGGGTTATGTTGAGGGCGAGGGGTAGAGATCCGGTTAGGGTTCTGATTGGACCTAGGGTTAGGGATATGTTGAGGGCTAGGGATAGAGATCCGGTTAGGGTTCCGATTGGACCTAGGGTTAGGGTTATGTTGAGGGCTAGGGTTAGATATCCGTTTTGGGTTCCGATTGGACCTAGGGTTGGGGTTATGTTGAGGGCTAGGGTTAGATATCCGGTTAGGGTTCCGATTGGACCTAGGGTTAGGGTTATGTTGAGGGCTAGGTTTAGAGATCCGGTTAGGGTTCCGATAGGACCTAGGGTTAGTGTTATGTTGAGGGCGAGGGTTAGAGATCCGGTTAGGGTTCCGATTGGACCTAGGGTTAGGGTTATCTTGTGGGCTAGGGTTAGAGATCCGGTTAGGGTTCCGATTGGACCTAGGGTTAGGGTTATGTTGAGGGCTAGGGTTAGATATCCGGTTAGGGTTCCGATTGGACCTAGGGTTAGGGTTATGTTTAGGGCTAGGTTTAGAGTTGCGGTTAGAGTTCCGATTGGACCTAGGGTTAGGGTTATGTTGAGGGCGAGGGGTAGAGATCCGGTTAGGGATCGGATTGGACCTAGGGTTAGGGATATGGTGAGGGCTAGGGATAGAGATCCGGTTAGGGTTCCGATTGGACCTAGGGTTAGGGTTATGTTGAGGGCTAGGGTTAGATATCCGTTTTGGGTTCCGATTGGACCTAGGGTTAGGGTTATGTTGAGGGCTAGGTTAGAGATCCTGTTAGCGTTCCGATTGGACCTAGGGTTAGGGTTATGTTGAGGTCTAGGTTTAGAGATCCGGTTAGGGTTCCGATAGGTCCTAGGGTTAGTGTTATGTTGAGGGCGAGGGTTAGAGATCCGGTTAGGGTTCCGATTGGACCTAGGGTTAGGGTTATGTTTAGGGCTAGGGTCAGAGATCTGGTTAGGTTTCCGATTGGACCTAGGGTTAGGGTTATGTTGAGAACTAGGTTTAGAGATCCGGTTAGGGTTCCTATTGGACCTAGGGTTAGGGTTTTGTTGAGGGCTAGGGTTAGATATCCGGTTAGGGTTCCGATTGGTCCAAGGGTTAGGGTTATGTTGAGGGCGAGGGGTAGAGATCCGGTTAGGGTTCCGATTGGACCTAGGGTTAGGGTTATGTTGAGGGCGAGGGGTGGAGATCCAGTAAGGGTTCCGATTGGACCAAGGGTTAGGGTTATGTTGAGGGCTGGGGTAGAGATCCTGTTAGGATTCCGATTGGACCTAGGGTTAGGGTTATGTTGAGGGCTAGGGTTAGAAATCCAGTTAGGGTTCCGATTGGACCTAGGGTTAGGGTTATTTTGAGGGCTAGGGTTAGAGATCCTGTTAGGGTTCCGATTGGACCTAGGGTTAAGGTTATGTTGAGGGCTAGGGTTAGAGATCCGGTTAGGGTTCAGATTGAACCTAGGGTTAGGGTTATGTTGAGGGCTAGGGTTAGAGATCCGGTTAGGGTTCCGATTGGACCTAGGGTTAGGGTTAGGTTGAGGGCTAGGGATAGAGATCCGGTTAGGGTTCCGATTGGACCTAGGGTTAAGGTTATGTTGAGCGCTAGGGTTAGAGATCCGGTTAGGGTTCCGATTGGACCTAGGGTTAGGGTTATGTTGAGGTCTAGGTTTAGAGATCCGGTTAGGGTTCCGATAGGACCTAGGGTTAGTGTTATGTTGAGGGCGAGGGTTAGAGATCCGGTTAGGGTTCCGATTGGACCTAGGGTTAGGGTTATGTTTAGGGCTAGGGTCAGAGATCTGGTTAGGGTTCCGATTGGACCTAGGGTTAGGGTTATGTTGAGAACTAGGTTTAGAGATCCGGTTAGGGTTCCTATTGGACCTAGGGTTAGGGTTATGTTTAGGGCTGGGGTCAGAGATCTGGTTAGGGTTCCGATTGGACCTAGGGTTAGGGTTATGTTGAGAACTAGGTTTAGAGATCCGGTTAGGGTTCCGATTGGACCTAGGGTTAGGGTTATGTTGAGGGCTAGGGTTAGATATCCGTTTTGGGTTCCGATTGGACCTAGGGTTAGGGTTTTGTTGAGGGCTAGGGTTAGAAATCCGGTTAGTGTTCCGATTGGACCTAGGGTTAGGGTTATGTTGAGGGCTAGGTTTAGAGATCCGGTTAGGATTCCGATAGAACCGAGGGTTAGTGTTATGTTGAGGGCGAGGGTTAGACATACGGTTAGGGTTCCGATTGGACCTAGGGTTAGGGTTATGTTTAGGGCTAGGGTTAGAGATCTGGTTAGGTTCCGATTGGACCTAGGGTTAGGGTTATGTTCAGGGCTAGGTTTAGATATCCGTTTTGGGTTCCGATTGGACCTAGGGTTAGGGTTATGTTGAGGGCTAGGTTTAGATATCCGTTTAGGGTTCCGATTGGATCTAGGGTTAGGGTTATGTTGAGGGCTAGGGTTAGAGATCCGGTTACGGTTCCGATTGGACCTAGGGTTAGGGTTATGTTGAGGGCTAGGGATAGAGATCCGGTTAGGGTTCCGATTGGACCTAGGGTTAGGGTTATGTTGAGGGCTAGGGTTAGATATCCGGTTAGGGTTCCGATTGGACCTAGGGTTAGGGTTATGTTGAGGGCTAGGGATAGAGATCCGGTTAGGGTTCCGATTGGACCTAGGGTTAGGGTTATGTTGAGGGCTAGGGTTAGATATCCGGTTAGGGTTCCGATTGGACCTAGGGTTAGGGTTATGTTGAGGGCGAGGGGTAGAGATCCAGTAAGGGTTCCGATTGGACCTAGGGTTCGGGTTATGTTGAGGGCGAGGGGTAGAGATCCAGTAAGGGTTCCGATTGGACCTAGGGTTAGGGTTATGTTGAGGGCTGTGGTAGAGATCCTGTTAGGGTTCCGATTGGACCTAGGGTTAGGGCTATGTTGAGGGCTAGGGTTAGAAATCCAGTTAGGATTCCGATTGGACCTAGTGTTAGGGTTATGTTGAGGGCTAGGGTTAGAGATCCGGTTAGGGTTCCGATTGGACCTAGGGTTAAGGTTATGTTGAGGACTAGGGTTAGATATCCGGTTAGGGTTCCGATTTGACCTAGTGTTAGGTTTATGTTGAGGGCTAGGGTTAGAGATCCGGTTAGGGTTCCGATTGGAATTAGGGTTAGGGATATGTTGAGGGCTAGGGATAAAGATCCGGTTAGGGTTCCGATTGGACCTAGGGTTAGGGTTATGTTGAGGGTTAGGTTTAGAGTTGCGGTTAGAGTTCCGATTGGACCTAGGGTTAGGGTTATGTTGAGGGCGAGGGGTAGAGATCTGGTTAGGGTTCCGATTGGACCTAGGGTTAGGGATATGGTGAGGGCTAGGGATAGAGATCCGGTTAGGGTTCCGATTGGACCTAGGGTTAGGGTTATGTTGAGGGCTAGGGTTAGATATCCGTTTTGGTTTCCGATTGGACCTAGGGTTAGGGTTATGTTGAGGGCTAGGTTAGAGATCCTGTTAGGGTTCCGATTGGACCTAGGGTTAGGGTTATGTTGAGGTCTACGTTTAGAGATCCGGTTAGGGTTCCGATAGGACCTAGGGTTAGTGTTATTTTGAGGGCGTGGGTTAGAGATCCGGTTAGGGTTCCGATTGGACCTAGGGTTAGGGTTATGTTTAGGGCTAGGGTCAGAGATCTGGTTAGGGTTCCGATTGGACCTAGGGTTAGGGTTATGTTGAGAACTAGGTTTAGAGATCCGGTTAGGGTTCCTATTGGACCTAAGGTTAGGGTTTTTTTGAGGGCTAGGGTTAGATATCCGGTTAGGGTTCCGATTGGTCCAAGGGTTAGGGTTATGTTGAGGGCGAGGGGTAGAGATCCGGTTAGGGTTCCGATTGGACCTAGGGTTAGGGTTATGTTGAGGGCGAGGGGTAGAGATCCAGTAAGGGTTCCGATTGGACCAAGGGTTAGGGTTATGTTGAGGGCTGGGGTAGAGATCCTGTTAGGATTCCGATTGGACCTAGGGTTAGGGTTATGTTGAGGGCTAGGGTTAGAAATCCAGTTAGGGTTCCGATTGGACCTAGGGTTAGGGTTATTTTGAGGGCTAGGGTTAGAGATCCTGTTAGGGTTCCGATTGGACCTAGGGTTAAGGTTATGTTGAGGGCTAGGGTTAGAGATCCGGTTAGGGTTCAGATTGAACCTAGGGTTAGGGTTATGTTGAGGGCTAGGGTTAGAGATCCGGTTAGGGTTCCGATTGGACCTAGGGTTAGGGTTAGGTTGAGTGCTAGGGATAGAGATCCGGTTAGGGTTCCGATTGGACCTAGGGTTAAGGTTATGTTGAGTGCTAGGGTTAGAGATCCGGTTAGGGTTCAGATATGACCTAGGGTTAGGGTTATGTTGAGGGCTAGGGTTAGAGATCCGGTTAGGGTTCCGATTGGACCTAGGGTTAGGGTTATGTTGAGGGCCAGGGATAGAGATCCGGTTAGGGTTCCGATTGGACCTAGGGTTAGGGTTATGTTGAGGGCTAGGGTTAGATATCCGGTTAGGGTTCCGATTGGACCTAGGGTTAGGGTTATGTTGAGGGGTAGGTTTAGAGTTCCAGTTAGAGTTCCGATTGTATCTAGGGTTAGGGTTATGTTGAGGGCGAGGGGTAGAGATCCGGTTAGGGTTCTGATTGGACCTAGGGTTAGGGATATGTTGAGGGCTAGGGATAGAGATCCGGTTAGGGTTCCGATTGGACCTAGGGTTAGGGTTATGTTGAGGGCTAGGGTTAGATATCCGTTTTGGGTTCCAATTGGACCTAGGGTTAGGGTTTTGTTGAGGGCTAGGGTTAGAAATCCGGTTAGTGTTCCGATTGGACCTAGGGTTAGGGTTATGTTGAGGGCTAGGTTTAGAGATCCGGTTAGGATTCCAATAGAACCGAGGGTTAGTGTTATGTTGAGGGCGAGGGTTAGACATCCGGTTAGGGTTTCGATTGGACCTACGGTTAAGGTTATGTTGAGGGCTAGGGTTAGAGATCCGGTTAGGGTTCAGATTGGACCTAGGGTAGGGTTATGTTGAGGGCTAGGGTTAGAGATCCGGTTAGGGTTCCGATTGGACCTAGGGTTAGGGTTATGTTGAGGGCTAGGGATAGAGATCCGGTTAGGGTTCCGATTGGACCTAGGGTTAGGGTTATGTTGAGGGCTAGGGTTAGATATCCGGTTAGGGTTCCGATTGCACCTAGGGTTAGGGTTATGTTGAGGGGAAGGTTTAGAGTGCCAGTTAGAGTTCCGATTGTACCTAGGGTTAGGGTTATGTTGAGGGCGAGGGGTAGAGATCCGGTTAGGGTTCTGATTGGACCTAGGGTTAGGGATATGTTGAGGGCTAGGGATAGAGATCCGGTTAGGGTTCCGATTGGACCTAGGGTTAGGGTTATGTTGAGGGCTAGGGTTAGATATCCGTTTTGGGTTCCGATTGGACCTAGGGTTGGGGTTATGTTGAGGGCTAGGGTTAGATATCCGGTTAGGGTTCCGATTGGACCTAGGGTTAGGGTTATGTTGAGGGCTAGGTTTAGAGATCCGGTTAGGGTTCCGATAGGACCTAGGGTTAGTGTTATGTTGAGGGCGAGGGTTAGAGATCCGGTTAGGGTTCCGATTGGACCTAGGGTTAGGGTTATCTTGTGGGCTAGGGTTAGAGATCCGGTTAGGGTTCCGATTGGACCTAGGGTTAGGGTTATGTTGAGGGCTAGGGTTAGATATCCGGTTAGGGTTCCGATTGGACCTAGGGTTAGGGTTATGTTTAGGGCTAGGTTTAGAGTTGCGGTTAGAGTTCCGATTGGACCTAGGGTTAGGGTTATGTTGAGGGCGAGGGGTAGAGATCCGGTTAGGGTTCGGATTGGACCTAGGGTTAGGGATATGGTGAGGGCTAGGGATAGAGATCCGGTTAGGGTTCCGATTGGACCTAGGGTTAGGGTTATGTTGAGGGCTAGGGTTAGATATCCGTTTTGGGTTCCGATTGGACCTAGGGTTAGGGTTATGTTGAGGGCTAGGTTAGAGATCCTGTTAGCGTTCCGATTGGACCTAGGGTTAGGGTTATGTTGAGGTCTAGGTTTAGAGATCCGGTTAGGGTTCCGATAGGTCCTAGGGTTAGTGTTATGTTGAGGGCGAGGGTTAGAGATCCGGTTAGGGTTCCGATTGGACCTAGGGTTAGGGTTATGTTTAGGGCTAGGGTCAGAGATCTGGTTAGGTTTCCGATTGGACCTAGGGTTAGGGTTATGTTGAGAACTAGGTTTAGAGATCCGGTTAGGGTTCCTATTGGACCTAGGGTTAGGGTTTTGTTGAGGGCTAGGGTTAGATATCCGGTTAGGGTTCCGATTGGTCCAAGGGTTAGGGTTATGTTGAGGGCGAGGGGTAGAGATCCGGTTAGGGTTCCGATTGGACCTAGGGTTAGGGTTATGTTGAGGGCGAGGGGTGGAGATCCAGTAAGGGTTCCGATTGGTCCAAGGGTTAGGGTTATGTTGAGGGCTGGGGTAGAGATCCTGTTAGGATTCCGATTGGACCTAGGGTTAGGGTTATGTTGAGGGCTAGGGTTAGAAATCCAGTTAGGGTTCCGATTGGACCTAGGGTTAGGGTTATTTTGAGGGCTAGGGTTAGAGATCCTGTTAGGGTTCCGATTGGACCTAGGGTTAAGGTTATGTTGAGGGCTAGGGTTAGAGATCCGGTTAGGGTTCAGATTGAACCTAGGGTTAGGGTTATGTTGAGGGCTAGGGTTAGAGATCCGGTTAGGGTTCCGATTGGACCTAGGGTTAGGGTTAGGTTGAGGGCTAGGGATAGAGATCCGGTTAGGGTTCCGATTGGACCTAGGGTTAAGGTTATGTTGAGCGCTAGGGTTAGAGATCCGGTTAGGGTTCCGATTGGACCTAGGGTTAGGGTTATGTTGAGGTCTAGGTTTAGAGATCCGGTTAGGGTTCCGATAGGACCTAGGGTTAGTGTTATGTTGAGGGCGAGGGTTAGAGATCCGGTTAGGGTTCCGATTGGACCTAGGGTTAGGGTTATGTTTAGGGCTAGGGTCAGAGATCTGGTTAGGGTTCCGATTGGACCTAGGGTTAGGGTTATGTTGAGAACTAGGTTTAGAGATCCGGTTAGGGTTCCTATTGGACCTAGGGTTAGGGTTATGTTTAGGGCTGGGGTCAGAGATCTGGTTAGGGTTCCGATTGGACCTAGGGTTAGGGTTATGTTGAGAACTAGGTTTAGAGATCCGGTTAGGGTTCCGATTGGACCTAGGGTTAGGGTTATGTTGAGGGCTAGGGTTAGATATCCGTTTTGGGTTCCGATTGGACCTAGGGTTAGGGTTTTGTTGAGGGCTAGGGTTAGAAATCCGGTTAGTGTTCCGATTGGACCTAGGGTTAGGGTTATGTTGAGGGCTAGGTTTAGAGATCCGGTTAGGATTCCGATAGAACCGAGGGTTAGTGTTATGTTGAGGGCGAGGGTTAGACATACGGTTAGGGTTCCGATTGGACCTAGGGTTAGGGTTATGTTTAGGGCTAGGGTTAGAGATCTGGTTAGGTTCCGATTGGACCTAGGGTTAGGGTTATGTTCAGGGCTAGGTTTAGATATCCGTTTTGGGTTCCGATTGGACCTAGGGTTAGGGTTATGTTGAGGGCTAGGTTTAGATATCCGTTTAGGGTTCCGATTGGATCTAGGGTTAGGGTTATGTTGAGGGCTAGGGTTAGAGATCCGGTTACGGTTCCGATTGGACCTAGGGTTAGGGTTATGTTGAGGGCTAGGGATAGAGATCCGGTTAGGGTTCCGATTGGACCTAGGGTTAGGGTTATGTTGAGGGCTAGGGTTAGATATCCGGTTAGGGTTCCGATTGGACCTAGGGTTAGGGTTATGTTGAGGGCTAGGGATAGAGATCCGGTTAGGGTTCCGATTGGACCTAGGGTTAGGGTTATGTTGAGGGCTAGGGTTAGATATCCGGTTAGGGTTCCGATTGGACCTAGGGTTAGGGTTATGTTGAGGGCGAGGGGTAGAGATCCAGTAAGGGTTCCGATTGGACCTAGGGTTCGGGTTATGTTGAGGGCGAGGGGTAGAGATCCAGTAAGGGTTCCGATTGGACCTAGGGTTAGGGTTATGTTGAGGGCTGTGGTAGAGATCCTGTTAGGGTTCCGATTGGACCTAGGGTTAGGGCTATGTTGAGGGCTAGGGTTAGAAATCCAGTTAGGGTTCCGATTGGACCTAGTGTTAGGGTTATGTTGAGGGCTAGGGTTAGAGATCCGGTTAGGGTTCCGATTGGACCTAGGGTTAAGGTTATGTTGAGGGCTAGGGTTAGATATCCGGTTAGGGTTCCGATTTGACCTAGTGTTAGGGTTATGTTGAGGGCTAGGGTTAGAGATCCGGTTAGGGTTCCGATTGGACCTAGGGTTAGGGTTAGGTTGAGGGCTAGGGATAGAGATCCGGTTAGGGTTCCGATTGGACCTAGGGTTAAGGTTATGTTGAGCGCTAGGGTTAGAGATCCGGTTAGGGTTCCGATTGGACCTAGGGTTAGGGTTATGTTGAGGCCTAGGGTTAGAGATCCGGTTAGGGTTCCCATTGGACCTAGGGTTTGGTTTATGTTGAGGGCTAGGGATAGAGATCCGGTTAGGGTTCCGATTTGACCTAGGGTTAGTGTTATGTTGAGGGCGAGGGTTAGACATCCGGTTAGGTTTCCGATTGGACCTAGGGTTAGGGTTATGTTGAGGGCTAGGGTTAGATATCCGTTTTGGGTTCCGATTGGACCTAGGGTTAGGGTTTTGTTGAGGGCTAGGGTTAGAAATCCGGTTAGTGTTCCGATTGGACCTAGGGTTAGCGTTATGTTGAGGGCTAGGTTTAGAGATCCGGTTAGGATTCCGATAGAACCGATTGTTAGTGTTATGTTGAGGGCGAGGGTTAGACATACGGTTAGGGTTCCGATTGGACCTAGGGTTAGGGTTATGTTCAGGGCTAGGTTTAGATATCCGTTTTGGGTTCCGATTGGACCTAGAGTTAGGGTTATGTTGAGGGCTAGGTTTAGATATCCGTTTAGGGTTCCGATTGGATCTAGGGTTAGGGTTATGTTGAGGGCAAGGGTTAGAGATCCGGTTAGGGTTCCGATTGGACCTAGGGTTAAGGTTATGTTGAGGGCTAGGGTTAGAGATCCGGTTAGGGTTCAGATTGGACCTAGGGTTAGGGTTATGTTGAGGGCTAAGGTTAGATATCCGGTTAGGGTTCCGATTGGACCTAGGGTTAGGGTTATGTTGAGGGCTAGGGATAGAGATCCGGTTAGGGTTCCGATTGGACCTAGGGTTAGGGTTATGTTGAGGGCTAGGGTTAGATATCCGGTTAGGGTTCCGATTGGACCTAGGGTTAGGGTTATGTTGAGGGGTAGGTTTAGAGTTCCAGTTAGAGTTCCGATTGTACCTAGGCTTAGGGTTATGTTGAGGGCGAGGGGTAGAGATCCAGTAAGGGTTCCGATTGGACCTAGGGTTAGGGTTATGTTGAGGGCGAGGGGTAGAGATCCAGTAAGGGTTCCGATTGGACCTAGGGTTAGGGTTATGTTGAGGGCTGGGGTAGAGATCCTGTTAGGGTTCCGATTGGACCTAGGGTTAGGGCTATGTTGAGGGCTAGGGTTAGAAATCCAGTTAGGGTTCCGATTGGACCTAGTGTTAGGGTTATGTTGAGGGCTAGGGTTAGAGATCCGGTTAGGGTTCCGATTGGACCTAGGGTTAAGGTTATGTTGAGGACTAGGGTTAGATATCCGGTTAGGGTTCCGATTGGACCTAGTGTTAGGGTTATGTTGAGGGCTAGGGTTAGAGATCCGGTTAGGGTTCCGATTGGAATTAGGGTTAGGGATATGTTGAGGGCTAGGGATAAAGATCCGGTTAGGGTTCCGATTGGACCTAGGGTTAGGGTTATGTTGAGGGTTAGGTTTAGATATCCGGTTAGTGTTCCGATTGGACCTAGGTTTAGGGTTATTTTGAGGGCTAGGGTTAGAGATCCGGTTAGGGTTCCGATTGGACCTAGGGTTAGGGTTATGTTGAGGGCTAGGGTTAGATATCCGGTTAGGGTTCCGATTGGACCTAGGGTTAGGGTTATGTTTAGGGCTAGGTTTAGAGTTGCGGTTAGAGTTCCGATTGGACCTAGGGTTAGGGTTATGTTGAGGGCGAGGGGTAGAGATCCGGTTAGGGTTCCGATTGGACCTAGGGTTAGGGATATGGTGAGGGCTAGGGATAGAGATCCGGTTAGGGTTCCGATTGGACCTAGGGTTAGGGTTATGTTGAGGGCTAGGGTTAGATATCCGTTTTGGGTTTCGATTGGACCTAGGGTTAGGGTTATGTTGAGGGCTAGGTTAGAGATCCTGTTAGCGTTCCGATTGGACCTAGGGTTAGGGTTATGTTGAGGTCTAGGTTTAGAGATCCGGTTAGGGTTCCGATAGGTCCTAGGGTTAGTGTTATGTTGAGGGCGAGGGTTAGAGATCCGGTTAGGGTTCCGATTGGACCTAGGGTTAGGGTTATGTTTAGGGCTAGGGTCAGAGATCTGGTTAGGGTTCCGATTGGACCTAGGGTTAGGGTTATGTTGAGAACTAGGTTTAGAGATCCGGTTAGGGTTCCTATTGGACCTAGGGTTAGGGTTATGTTGAGGGCTAGGGTTAGAAATCCAGTTAGGGTTCCGATTGGACCTAGGGTTAGGGTTATTTTGAGGGCTAGGGTTAGAGATCCTGTTAGGGTTCCGATTGGACCTAGGGTTAAGGTTATGTTGAGGGCTAGGGTTAGAGATCCGGTTAGGGTTCAGATTGAACCTAGGGTTAGGGTTATGTTGAGGGCTAGGGTTAGAGATCCGGTTAGGGTTCCGATTGGACCTAGGGTTAGGGTTAGGTTGAGGGCTAGGGATAGAGATCCGGTTAGGGTTCCGATTGGACCTAGGGTTAAGGTTATGTTGAGCGCTAGGGTTAGAGATCCGGTTAGGGTTCCGATTGGACCTAGGGTTAGGGTTATTTTGAGGTCTAGGTTTAGAGATCCGGTTAGGGTTCCGATAGGACCTAGGGTTAGTGTTATGTTGAGGGCGAGGGTTAGAGATCCGGTTAGGGTTCCGATTGGACCTAGGGTTAGGGTTATGTTTAGGGCTAGGGTCAGAGATCTGGTTAGGGTTCCGATTGGACCTAGGGTTAGGGTTATGTTGAGAACTAGGTTTAGAGATCCGGTTAGGGTTCCTATTGGACCTAGGGTTAGGGTTATGTTTAGGGCTGGGGTCAGAGATCTGGTTAGGTTTCCGATTGGACCTAGGGTTAGGGTTATGTTGAGAACTAGGTTTAGAGATCCGGTTAGGGTTCCGATTGGACCTAGGGTTAGGGTTATGTTGAGGGCTAGGGTTAGATATCCGTTTTGGGTTCCGATTGGACCTAGGGTTAGGGTTTTGTTGAGGGCTAGGGTTAGAAATCCGGTTAGTGTTCCGATTGGACCTAGGGTTAGGGTTATGTTGAGGGCTAGGTTTAGAGATCCGGTTAGGATTCCGATAGAACCGAGGGTTAGTGTTATGTTGAGGGCGAGGGTTAGACATACGGTTAGGGTTCCGATTGGACCTAGGGTTAGGGTTATGTTTAGGGCTAGGGTTAGAGATCTGGTTAGGTTCCGATTGGACCTAGGGTTAGGGTTATGTTCAGGGCTAGGTTTAGATATCCGTTTTGGGTTCCGATTGGACCTAGGGTTAGGGTTATGTTGAGGGCTAGGTTTAGATATCCGTTTAGGGTTCCGATTGGATCTAGGGTTAGGGTTATGTTGAGGGCTAGGGTTAGAGATCCGGTTACGGTTCCGATTGGACCTAGGGTTAGGGTTATGTTGAGGGCTAGGGATAGAGATCCGGTTAGGGTTCCGATTGGACCTAGGGTTAGGGTTATGTTGAGGGCTAGGGTTAGATATCCGGTTAGGGTTCCGATTGGACCTAGGGTTAGGGTTATGTTGAGGGCTAGGGATAGAGATCCGGTTAGGGTTCCGATTGGACCTAGGGTTAGGGTTATGTTGAGGGCTAGGGTTAGATATCCGTTTAGGGTTCCGATTGGACCTAGGGTTAGGGTTATGTTGAGGGCGAGGGGTAGAGATCCAGTAAGGGTTCCGATTGGACCTAGGGTTAGGGTTATGTTGAGGGCTGTGGTAGAGATCCTGTTAGGGTTCCGATTGGACCTAGGGTTAGGGCTATGTTGAGGGCTAGGGTTAGAAATCCAGTTAGGGTTCCGATTGGACCTAGTGTTAGGGTTATGTTGAGGGCTAGGGTTAGAGATCCGGTTAGGGTTCCGATTGGACCTAGGGTTAAGGTTATGTTGAGGACTAGGGTTAGATATCCGGTTAGGGTTCCGATTTGACCTAGTGTTAGGTTTATGTTGAGGGCTAGGGTTAGAGATCCGGTTAGGGTTCCGATTGGAATTAGGGTTAGGGATATGTTGAGGGCTAGGGATAAAGATCCGGTTAGGGTTCCGATTGGACCTAGGGTTAGGGTTATGTTGAGGGTTAGGTTTAGAGTTGCGGTTAGAGTTCCGATTGGACCTAGGGTTAGGGTTATGTTGAGGGCGAGGGGTAGAGATCTGGTTAGGGTTCCGATTGGACCTAGGGTTAGGGATATGGTGAGGGCTAGGGATAGAGATCCGGTTAGGGTTCCGATTGGACCTAGGGTTAGGGTTATGTTGAGGGCTAGGGTTAGATATCCGTTTTGGTTTCCGATTGGACCTAGGGTTAGGGTTATGTTGAGGGCTAGGTTAGAGATCCTGTTAGGGTTCCGATTGGACCTAGGGTTAGGGTTATGTTGAGGGCTAGGTTAGAGATCCGGTTAGGGTTCCGATTGGACCTAGGGTTAGGGTTATGTTTAGGGCTAGGGTCAGAGATCTGGTTAGGGTTCCGATTGGACCTAGGGTTAGGGTTATGTTGAGAACTAGGTTTAGAGATCCGGTTAGGGTTCCTATTGGACCTAAGGTTAGGGTTTTTTTGAGGGCTAGGGTTAGATATCCGGTTAGGGTTCCGATTGGTCCAAGGGTTAGGGTTATGTTGAGGGCGAGGGGTAGAGATCCGGTTAGGGTTCCGATTGGACCTAGGGTTAGGGTTATGTTGAGGGCGAGGGGTAGAGATCCAGTAAGGGTTCCGATTGGACCAAGGGTTAGGGTTATGTTGAGGGCTGGGGTAGAGATCCTGTTAGGATTCCGATTGGACCTAGGGTTAGGGTTATGTTGAGGGCTAGGGTTAGAAATCCAGTTAGGGTTCCGATTGGACCTAGGGTTAGGGTTATTTTGAGGGCTAGGGTTAGAGATCCTGTTAGGGTTCCGATTGGACCTAGGGTTAAGGTTATGTTGAGGGCTAGGGTTAGAGATCCGGTTAGGGTTCAGATTGAACCTAGGGTTAGGGTTATGTTGAGGGCTAGGGTTAGAGATCCGGTTAGGGTTCCGATTGGACCTAGGGTTAGGGTTAGGTTGAGGGCTAGGGATAGAGATCCGGTTAGGGTTCCGATTGGACCTAGGGTTAAGGTTATGTTGAGCGCTAGGGTTAGAGATCCGGTTAGGGTTCCGATTGGACCTAGGGTTAGGGTTATGTTGAGGCCTAGGGTTAGAGATCCGGTTAGGGTTCCCATTGGACCTAGGGTTTGGTTTATGTTGAGGGCTAGGGATAGAGATCCGGTTAGGGTTCCGATTTGACCTAGGGTTAGTGTTATGTTGAGGGCGAGGGTTAGACATCCGGTTAGGTTTCCGATTGGACCTAGGGTTAGGGTTATGTTGAGGGCTAGGGTTAGATATCCGTTTTGGGTTCCGATTGGACCTAGGGTTAGGGTTTTGTTGAGGGCTAGGGTTAGAAATCCGGTTAGTGTTCCGATTGGACCTAGGGTTAGGGTTATGTTGAGGGCTAGGTTTAGAGATCCGGTTAGGATTCCGATAGAACCGATTGTTAGTGTTATGTTGAGGGCGAGGGTTAGACATACGGTTAGGGTTCCGATTGGACCTAGGGTTAGGGTTATGTTTAGGGCTAGGGTTAGAGGTCTGGTTAGGTTCCGATTGGACCTAGGGTTAGGGTTATGTTCAGGGCTAGGTTTAGATTTCCTTTTTTGGTTCCGATTGGACCTAGAGTTAGGGTTATGTTGAGGGCTAGGTTTAGATATCCGTTTAGGGTTCCGATTGGATCTAGGGTTAGGGTTATGTTGAGGGCAAGGGTTAGAGATCCGGTTAGGGTTCCGATTGGACCTAGGGTTAAGGTTATGTTGAGGGCTAGGGTTAGAGATCCAGTTAGGGTTCAGATTGGACCTAGGGTTAGGGTTATGTTGAGGGCTAAGGTTAGATATCCGGTTAGGGTTCCGATTGGACCTAGGGTTAGGGTTATGTTGAGGGCTAGGGATAGAGATCCGGTTAGGGTTCCGATTGGACCTAGGGTTAGGGTTATGTTGAGGGCTAGGGTTAGATATCCGGTTAGGGTTCCGATTGGACCTAGGGTTAGGATTATGTTGAGGGGTAGGTTTAGAGTTCCAGTTAGAGTTCCGATTGTACCTAGGCTTAGGGTTATGTTGAGGGCGAGGGGTAGAGATCCAGTAAGGGTTCCGATTGGACCTAGGGTTAGGGTTATGTTGAGGGCGAGGGGTAGAGATCCAGTAAGGGTTCCGATTGGACCTAGGGTTAGGGTTATGTTGAGGGCTGGGGTAGAGATCCTGTTAGGGTTCCGATTGGACCTAGGGTTAGGGCTATGTTGAGGGCTAGGGTTAGAAATCCAGTTAGGGTTCCGATTGGACCTAGTGTTAGGGTTATGTTGAGGGCTAGGGTTAGAGATCCGGTTAGGGTTCCGATTGGACCTAGGGTTAAGGTTATGTTGAGGACTAGGGTTAGATATCCGGTTAGGGTTCCGATTGGACCTAGTGTTAGGGTTATGTTGAGGGCTAGGGTTAGAGATCCGGTTAGGGTTCCGATTGGAATTAGGGTTAGGGATATGTTGAGGGCTAGGGATAAAGATCCGGTTAGGGTTCCGATTGGACCTAGGGTTAGGGTTATGTTGAGGGTTAGGTTTAGATATCCGGTTAGTGTTCCGATTGGACCTAGGTTTAGGGTTATTTTGAGGGCTAGGGTTAGAGATCCGGTTAGGGTTCCGATTGGACCTAGGGTTAGGGTTATGTTGAGGGCTAGGGTTAGATATCCGGTTAGGGTTCCGATTGGACCTAGGGTTAGGGTTATGTTTAGGGCTAGGTTTAGAGTTGCGGTTAGAGTTCCGATTGGACCTAGGGTTAGGGTTATGTTGAGGGCGAGGGGTAGAGATCCGGTTAGGGTTCCGATTGGACCTAGGGTTAGGGATATGGTGAGGGCTAGGGATAGAGATCCGGTTAGGGTTCCGATTGGACCTAGGGTAAGGGTTATGTTGAGGGCTAGGGTTAGATATCCGTTTTGGGTTCCGATTGGACCTAGGGTTAGGGTTATGTTGAGGGCTAGGTTAGATATCCTGTTAGCGTTCCGATTGGACCTAGGGTTAGGGTTATGTTGAGGTCTAGGTTTAGAGATCCGGTTAGGGTTCCGATAGGTCCTAGGGTTAGTGTTATGTTGAGGGCGAGGGTTAGAGATCCGGTTAGGGTTCCGATTGGACCTAGGGTTAGGGTTATGTTTAGGGCTAGGGTCAGAGATCTGGTTAGGGTTCCGATTGGACCTAGGGTTAGGGTTATGTTGAGAACTAGGTTTAGAGATCCGGTTAGGGTTCCTATTGGACCTAGGGTTAGGGTTTTGTTGAGGGCTAGGGTTAGATATCCGGTTAGGTTTCCGATTGGTCCAAGGGTTAGGGTTATGTTGAGGGCGAGGGGTAGAGATCCGGTTAGGGTTCCGATTGGACCTAGGGTTAGGGTTATGTTGAGGGCGAGGGGTAGAGATCCAGTAAGGGTTCCGATTGGACCAAGGGTTAGGGTTATGTTGAGGGCTGGGGTAGAGATCCTGTTAGGATTCCGATTGGACCTAGGGTTAGGGTTATGTTGAGGGCTAGGGTTAGAAATCCAGTTAGGGTTCCGATTGGACCTAGGGTTAGGGTTATTTTGAGGGCTAGGGTTAGAGATCCTGTTAGGGTTCCGATTGGGCCTAGGGTTAAGGTTATGTTGAGGGCTAGGGTTAGAGATCCGGTTAGGGTTCAGATTGAACCTAGGGTTAGGGTTATGTTGAGGGCTAGGGTTAGAGATCCGGTTAGGGTTCCGATTGGACCTAGGGTTAGGGTTAGGTTGAGGGCTAGGGATAGAGATCCGGTTAGGGTTCCGATTGGACCTAGGGTTAAGGTTATGTTGAGCGCTCGGGTTAGAGATCCGGTTAGGGTTCCGATTGGGCCTAGGGTTAGGGTTATGTTGAGGTCTAGGTTTAGAGATCCGGTTAGGGTTCCGATAGGACCTAGGGTTAGTGTTATGTTGAGGGCGAGGGTTAGAGATCCGGTTAGGGTTCCGATTGGACCTAGGGTTAGGGTTATGTTTAGGGCTAGGGTCAGAGATCTGGTTAGGGTTCCGATTGGACCTAGGGTTAGGGTTATGTTGAGAACTAGGTTTAGAGATCCGGTTAGGGTTCCTATTGGACCTAGGGTTAGGGTTATGTTTAGGGCTGGGGTCAGAGATCTGGTTAGGGTTCCGATTGGACCTAGGGTTAGGGTTATGTTGAGAACTAGGTTTAGAGATCCGGTTAGGGTTCCGATTGGACCTAGGGTTAGGGTTATGTTGAGGGCTAGGGTTAGATATCCGTTTTGGGTTCCGATTGGACCTAGGGTTAGGGTTTTGTTGAGGGCTAGGGTTAGAAATCCGGTTAGTGTTCCGATTGGACCTAGGGTTAGGGTTATGTTGAGGGCTAGGTTTAGAGATCCGGTTAGGATTCCGATAGAACCGAGGGTTAGTGTTATGTTGAGGGCGAGGGTTAGACATACGGTTAGGGTTCCGATTGGACCTAGGGTTAGGGTTATATTTAGGGCTAGGGTTAGAGATCTGGTTAGGTTCCGATTGGACCTAGGGTTAGGGTTATGTTCAGGGCTAGGTTTAGATATCCGTTTTGGGTTCCGATTGGACCTAGGGTTAGGGTTATGTTGAGGGCTAGGTTTAGATATCCGTTTAGGGTTCCGATTGGATCTAGGGTTAGGGTTATGTTGAGGGCTAGGGTTAGAGATCCGGTTACGGTTCCGATTGGACCTAGGGTTAAGGTTATGTTGAGGGCTAGGGTTAGAGATCCGGTTAGGGTTCAGATTGGACCTAGGGTTAGGGTTATGTTGAGGGCTAGGGTTAGATATCCGGTTAGGGTTCCGATTGGACCTAGGGTTAGGGTTATGTTGAGGGCTAGGGATAGAGATCCGGTTAGGGTTCCGATTGGACCTAGGGTTAGGGTTATGTTGAGGGCTAGGGTTAGATATCCGGTTAGGGTTCCGATTGGACCTAGGGTTAGGGTTATGTTGAGGGCTAGGGATAGAGATCCGGTTAGGGTTCCGATTGGACCTAGGGTTAGGGTTATGTTGAGGGCTAGGGTTAGATATCCGGTTAGGGTTCCGATTGGACCTAGGGTTAGGGTTATGTTGAGGGCGAGGGGTAGAGATCCAGTAAGGGCTCCGATTGGACCTAGGGTTAGGGTTATGTTGAGGGCGAGGGGTAGAGATCCAGTAAGGGTTCCGATTGGACCTAGGGTTAGGGTTATGTTGAGGGCTGTGGTAGAGATCCTGTTAGGGTTCCGATTGGACCTAGGGTTAGGGCTATGTTGAGGGCTAGGGTTAGAAATCCAGTTAGGGTTCCGATTGGACCTAGTGTTAGGGTTATGTTGAGGGCTAGGGTTAGAGATCCGGTTAGGGTTCCGATTGGACCTAGGGTTAATGTTATGTTGAGGACTAGGGTTAAATATACGGTTAGGGTTCCGATTGGACCTAGTGTTAGGTTTATGTTGAGGGCTAGGGTTAGAGATCCGGTTAGGGTTCCGATTGGAATTAGGGTTAGGGATATGTTGAGGGCTAGGGATAAAGATCCGGTTAGGGTTCCGATTGGACCTAGGGTTAGGGTTATGTTGAGGGTTAGGTTTAGAGTTGCGGTTAGAGTTCCGATTGGACCTAGGGTTAGGGTTATGTTGAGGGCGAGGGGTAGAGATCTGGTTAGGGTTCCGATTGGACCTAGGGTTAGGGATATGGTGAGGGCTAGGGATAGAGATCCGGTTAGGGTTCCGATTGGACCTAGGGTTAGGGTTATGTTGAGGGCTAGGGTTAGATATCCGTTTTGGTTTCCGATTGGACCTAGGGTTAGGGTTATGTTGAGGGCTAGGTTAGAGATCCTGTTAGCGTTCCGATTGGACCTAGGGTTAGGGTTATGTTGAGGTCTAGGTTTAGAGATCCGGTTAGGGTTCCGATAGGTCCTAGGGTTAGTGTTATGTTGAGGGCGAGGGTTAGAGATCCGGTTAGGGTTCCGATTGGACCTAGGGTTAGGGTTATGTTTAGGGCTAGGGTCAGAGATCTGGTTAGGGTTCCGATTGGACCTAGGGTTAGGGTTATGTTCAGAACTAGGTTTAGAGATCCGGTTAGGGTTCCTATTGGACCTAGGGTTAGGGTTTTGTTGAGGGCTAGGGTTAGATATCCGGTTAGGGTTCCGATTGGTCCAAGGGTTAGGGTTATGTTGAGGGCGAGGGGTAGAGATCCGGTTAGGGTTCCGATTGGACCTAGGGTTAGGGTTATGTTGAGGGCGAGGGGTAGAGATCCAGTAAGGGTTCCGATTGGACCAAGGGTTAGGGTTATGTTGAGGGCTGGGGTAGAGATCCTGTTAGGATTCCGATTGGACCTAGGGTTAGGGTTATGTTGAGGGCTAGGGTTAGAAATCCAGTTAGGGTTCCGATTGAACCTAGGGTTAGGGTTATTTTGAGGGCTAGGGTTAGAGATCCTGTTAGGGTTCCGATTGGACCTAGGGTTAAGGTTATTTTGAGGGCTAGGGTTAGAGATCCGGTTAGGGTTCAGATTGAACCTAGGGTTAGGGTTATGTTGAGGGCTAGGGTTAGAGATCCGGTTAGCGTTCCGATTGGACCTAGGGTTAGGGTTAGGTTGAGGGCTAGGGATAGAGATCCGGTTAGGGTTCCTTTTGGACCTAGGGTTAAGGTTATGTTGAGGGTTAGGTTTAGAGTTGCGGTTAGAGTTCCGATTGGACCTAGGGTTAGGGTTATGTTGAGGTCTAGGTTTAGAGATCCGGTTAGGGTTCCGATAGGACCTAGGGTTAGTGTTATGTTGAGGGCGAGGGTTAGAGATCCGGTTAGGGTTCCGATTGGACCTAGGGTTAGGGTTATGTTTAGGGCTAGGGTCAGAGATCTGGTTAGGGTTCCGATTGGACCTAGGGTTAGGGTTATGTTGAGAACTAGGTTTAGAGATCCGGTTAGGGTTCCTATTGGACCTAGGGTTAGGGTTATGTTTAGGGCTGGGGTCAGAGATCTGGTTAGGGTTCCGATTGGACCTAGGGTTAGGGTTATGTTGAGAACTAGGTTTAGAGATCCGGTTAGGGTTCCGATTGGACCTAGGGTTAGGGTTATGTTGAGGGCTAGGGTTAGATATCCGTTTTGGGTTCCGATTGGACCTAGGGTTAGGGTTTTGTTGAGGGCTAGGGTTAGAAATCCGGTTAGTGTTCCGATTGGACCTAGGGTTAGGGTTATGTTGAGGGCTAGGTTTAGAGATCCGGTTAGGATTCCGATAGAACCGAGGGTTAGTGTTATTTTGAGGGCGAGGGTTAGACATACTGTTAGGGTTCCGATTGGACCTAGGGTTAGGGTTATGTTTAGGGCTAGGGTTAGAGATCTGGTTAGGTTCCGATTGGACCTAGGGTTAGGGTTATGTTCAGGGCTAGGTTTAGATATCCGTTTTGGGTTCCGATTGGACCTAGGGTTAGGGTTATGTTGAGGGCTAGGTTTAGATATCCGTTTAGGGTTCCGATTGGATCTAGGGTTAGGGTTATGTTGAGGGCTAGGGTTAGAGATCCGGTTACGGTTCCGATTGGACCTAGGGTTAAGGTTATGTTGAGGGCTAGGGTTAGAGATCCGGTTAGGGTTCAGATTGGACCTAGGGTTAGGGTTATGTTGAGGGCTTGGGTTAGATATCCGGTTAGGGTTCCGATTGGACCTAGGGTTAGGGTTATGTTGAGGGCTAGGGATAGAGATCCGGTTAGGGTTCCGATTGGACCTAGGGTTAGGGTTATGTTGAGGGCTAGGGTTAGATATCCGGTTAGGGTTCCGATTGGACCTAGGGTTAGGGTTATGTTGAGGGCTAGGGATAGAGATCCGGTTAGGGTTCCGATTGGACCTAGGGTTAGGGTTATGTTGAGGGCTAGGGTTAGATATCCGGTTAGGGTTCCGATTGGACCTAGGGTTAGGGTTATGTTGAGGGCGAGGGGTAGAGATCCAGTAAGGGTTCCGATTGGACCTAGGGTTAGGGTTATGTTGAGGGCGAGGGGTAGAGATCCAGTAAGGGTTCCGATTGGACCTAGGGTTAGGGTTATGTTGAGGGCTGTGGTAGAGATCCTGTTAGGGTTCCGATTGGACCTAGGGTTAGGGCTATGTTGAGGGCTAGGGTTAGAAATCCAGTTAGGGTTCCGATTGGACCTAGTGTTAGGGTTATGTTGAGGGCTAGGGTTAGAGATCCGGTTAGGGTTCCGATTGGACCTAGGGTTAAGGTTATGTTGAGGACTAGGGTTAGATATCCGGTTAGGGTTCCGATTGGACCTAGTGTTAGGTTTATGTTGAGGGCTAGGGTTAGAGATCCGGTTAGGGTTCCGATTGGAATTAGGGTTAGGGATATGTTGAGGGTTAGGGATAAAGATCCGGTTAGGGTTCCGATTGGACCTAGGGTTAGGGTTATGTTGAGGGTTAGGTTTAGAGTTGCGGTTAGAGTTCCGATTGGACCTAGGGTTAGGGTTATGTTGAGGGCGAGGGGTAGAGATCTGGTTAGGGTTCCGATTGGACCTAGGGTTAGGGATATGGTGAGGGCTAGGGATAGAGATCCGGTTAGGGTTCCGATTGGACCTAGGGTTAGGGTTATGTTGAGGGCTAGGGTTAGATATCCGTTTTGGTTTCCGATTGGACCTAGGGTTAGGGTTATGTTGAGGGCTAGGTTAGAGATCCTGTTAGGGTTCCGATTGGACCTAGGGTTAGGGTTATGTTGAGGTCTACGTTTAGAGATCCGGTTAGGGTTCCGATAGGACCTAGGGTTAGTGTTATTTTGAGGGCGTGGGTTAGAGATCCGGTTAGGGTTCCGATTGGACCTAGGGTTAGGGTTATGTTTAGGGCTAGGGTCAGAGATCTGGTTAGGGTTCCGATTGGACCTAGGGTTAGGGTTATGTTGAGAACTAGGTTTAGAGATCCGGTTAGGGTTCCTATTGGACCTAAGGTTAGGGTTTTGTTGAGGGCTAGGGTTAGATATCCGGTTAGGGTTCCGATTGGTCCAAGGGTTAGGGTTATGTTGAGGGCGAGGGGTAGAGATCCGGTTAGGGTTCCGATTTGACCTAGGGTTAGGGTTATGTTGAGGGCGAGGGTTAGAGATCCAGTAAGGGTTCCGATTGGACCAAGGGTTAGGGTTATGTTGAGGGCTGGGGTAGAGATCCTGTTAGGATTCCGATTGGACCTAAGGTTAGGGTTATGTTGAGGGCTAGGGTTAGAAATTAAGTTAGGGTTCCGATTGGACCTAGGGTTAGGGTTATTTTGAGGGCTAGGGTTAGAGATCCTGTTAGGGTTCCGATTGGACCTAGGGTTAAGGTTATGTTGAAGGCTAGGGTTAGAGATCCGGTTAGGGTTCAGATTGAACCTAGGGTTAGGGTTATGTTGAGGGCTAGGGTTAGAGATCCGGTTAGGGTTCCGATTGGACCTAGGGTTAGGGTTAGGTTGAGGGCTAGGGATAGAGATCCGGTAAGGGTTCCGATTGGACCTAGGGTTAAGGTTATGTTGAGCGCTAGGGTTAGAGATCCGGTTAGGGTTCCGATTGGACCTAGGGTTAGGGTTATGTTGAGGCGTAGGGTTAGAGATCCGGTTAGGGTTCCCATTGGACCTAGGGTTTGGTTTATGTTGAGGGCTAGGGATAGAGATCCGGTTAGGGTTCCGATTTGACCTAGGGTTAGTGTTATGTTGAGGGCGAGGGTTAGACATCCGGTTAGGTTTCCGATTGGACCTAGGGTTAGGGTTATGTTGAGGGCTAGGGTTAGATATCCGTTTTGGGTTCCGATTGGACCTAGGGTTAGGGTTTTGTTGAGGGCTAGGGTTAGAAATCCGGTTAGTGTTCCGATTGGACCTAGGGTTAGGGTTATGTTGAGGGCTAGGTTTAGAGATCCGGTTTGGATTCCGATAGAACCGATTGTTAGTGTTATGTTGAGGGCGAGGGTTAGACATACGGTTAGGGTTCCGATTGGACCTAGGGTTAGGGTTATGTTTAGGGCTAGGGTTAGAGATCTGGTTAGGTTCCGATTGGACCTAGGGTTAGGGTTATGTTCAGGGCTAGGTTTAGATATCCGTTTTGGGTTCCGATTGGACCTAGAGTTAGGGTTATGTTGAGGGCTAGGTTTAGATATTCGTTTAGGGTTCCGATTGGATCTAGGGTTAGGGTTATGTTGAGGGCAAGGGTTAGAGATCCGGTTAGGGTTCCGATTGGACCTAGGGTTAGGGTTATGTTGAGGGCTAGGGTTAGAGATCCGGTTAGGGTTCAGATTGGACCTAGGGTTAGGGTTATGTTGAGGGCTAGGGTTAGATATCCGGTTAGGGTTCCGATTGGACCTAGGGTTAGGGTTATGTTGAGGGCTAGGGATAGAGATCCGGTTAGGGTTCCGATTGGACCTAGGGTTAGGGTTATGTTGAGGGCTAGGGTTAGATATCCGGTTAGGGTTCCGATTGGACCTAGGGTTAGGGTTATGTTGAGGGGTAGGTTTAGAGTTCCAGTTAGAGTTCCGATTGTACCTAGGCTTAGGGTTATGTTGAGGGCGAGGGGTAGAGATCCAGTAAGGGTTCCGATTGGACCTAGGGTTAGGGTTATGTTGAGGGCGAGGGGTAGAGATCCAGTAAGGGTTCCGATTGGACCTAGGGTTAGGGTTATGTTGAGGGCTGTGGTAGAGATCCTGTTAGGGTTCCGATTGGACCTAGGGTTAGGGCTATGTTGAGGGCTAGGGTTAGAAATCCAGTTAGGGTTCCGATTGGACCTAGTGTTAGGGTTATGTTGAGGGCTAGGGTTAGAGATCCGGTTAGGGTTCCGATTGGACCTAGGGTTAAGGTTATGTTGAGGACTAGGGTTAGATATCCGGTTAGGGTTCCGATTGGACCTAGTGTTAGGGTTATGTTGAGGGCTAGGGTTAGAGATCCGGTTAGGGTTCCGATTGGAATTAGGGTTAGGGATATGTTGAGGGCTAGGGATAAAGATCCGGTTAGGGTTCCGATTGGACCTAGGGTTAGGGTTATGTTGAGGGTTAGGTTTAGATATCCGGTTAGTGTTCCGATTGGACCTAGGTTTAGGGTTATTTTGAGGGCTAGGGTTAGAGATCCGGTTAGGGTTCCGATTGGACCTAGGGTTAGGGTTATGTTGAGGGCTAGGGTTAGATATCCGTTTAGGGTTCCGATTGGACCTAGGGTTAGGGTTATGTTGAGGGCTAGGATTAGAGATCCGGTTAGGGTTCCGATTGGACCTAGGGTTAAGGTTATGTTGAGGGCTAGGGTTAGAGATCCGGTTAGGGTTCATATTGGACCTAGGGTTAGGGTTATGTTGACGGCTAGGGTTAGAGATCCGGTTAGGGTTCCGATTGGACCTAGGGTTAGGGTTATGTTGAGGGCTAGGGTTAGATATCCGGTTAGGGTTCCGATTGGACCTAGGGTTAGGGTTATGTTGAGGGCTAGGTTTAGAGTTCCGGTTAGAGTTCCGATTGGACCTAGGGTTAGGGTTATGTTGAGGGCTAGGGATAGAGATCCGGTTAGGGTTCCGATTGGACCTAGGGTTAGGGTTCTGTTGTGGGCTAGGGTTAGATATCCGGTTAGGGTTCCGATTGGACCTAGGGTTAGGGTTATGTTGAGGGCTAGGGTTAGATATCCGGTTAGGGTTCCGATTGGACCTAGGGTTAGGGTTATGTTGAGGGCTAGGTTTAGAGATCCGGTTAGAGTTCCGATTGGACCTAGGGTTAGGGTTATGTTGAGGGCGAGGGGTAGAGATCCGGTTAGGGTTCCGATTGGACCTAGGGTTAGGGTTCTGTTGTGGGCTAGGGTTAGATATCCGGTTAGGGTTCCGATTGGACCTAGGGTTAGGGTTATGTTGAGGGCTAGGGTTAGATATCCGGTTAGGGTTCCGATTGGACCTAGGGTTAGGGTTATGTTGAGGGCTAGGTTTAGAGTTGCGGTTAGAGTTCCGATTGGACCTAGGGTTAGGGTTATGTTGAGGGCGAGGGGTAGAGATCCGGTTAGGGTTCCGATTGGACCTAGGGTTAGGGTTATGTTGAGGGCGAGGGGTAGAGATCCGGTTAGGGTTCCGATTGGACCTAGGGTTAGGGTTATGTTGAGGGCTAGGGTTAGATATCCGGTTAGGGTTCCGATTGGACCTAGGGTTAGGGTTATGTTGAGGGCTAGGTTTAGAGTTGCGGTTAGAGTTCCGATTGGACCTAGGGTTAGGGTTATGTTGAGGGCGAGGGTTAGAGATCCGGTTAGGGTTCCGATTGGACCTAGGGTTAGGGTTATGTTGAGGGCTAGGTTAGAGATCCTGTTAGGGTTCCGATTGGACCTAGGGTTAGGGTTATGTTGAGGGCTAGGTTAGAGATCCTGTTAGGGTTCCGATTGGACCTAGGGTTAGGGTTATGTTGAGGGCTAGGGATAGAGATCCTGTTAGGGTTCCGATTGGACCTAGGGTTAGGGTTATGTTGAGGGCTAGGGTTAGATATCCGGTTAGGGTTCCGATTGGACCTAGGGTTAGGGTTATGTTGAGGGGTAGGTTTAGAGTTCCAGTTAGAGTTCCGATTGTACCTAGGCTTAGGGTTATGTTGAGGGCGAGGGGTAGAGATCCAGTAAGGGTTCCGATTGGACCTAGGGTTAGGGTTATGTTGAGGGCGAGGGGTAGAGATCCAGTAAGGGTTCCGATTGGACCTAGGGTTAGGGTTATGTTGAGGGCTGGGGTAGAGATCCTGTTAGGGTTCCGATTGGACCTAGGGTTAGGGCTATGTTGAGGGCTAGGGATAAAGATCCGGTTAGGGTTCCGACTGGACCTAGGGTTAGGGTTATGTTGAGGGTTAGGTTTAGATATCCGGTTAGTGTTCCGATTGGACCTAGGTTTAGGGTTATTTTGAGGGCTAGGGTTAGAGATCCGGTTAGGGTTCCGATTGGACCTAGGGTTAGGGTTATGTTGAGGGCTAGGTTTAGATATCCGTTTAGGGTTCCGATTGGACCTAGGGTTAGGGTTATGTTGAGGGCTAGGATTAGAGATCCGGTTAGGGTTCCGATTGGACCTAGGGTTAAGGTTATGTTGAGGGCTAGGGTTAGAGATCCGGTTAGGGTTCATATTGGACCTAGGGTTAGGGTTATGTTGACGGCTAGGGTTAGAGATCCGGTTAGGGTTCCGATTGGACCTAGGGTTAGGGTTATGTTGAGGGCTAGGGATAGAGATCCGGTTAGGGTTCCGATTGGACCTAGGGTTAGGGTTATGTTGAGGGCTAGGGTTAGAGATCCGGTTAGGGTTCCGATTGGACCTAGGGTTAGGGTTATGTTGAGGGCTAGGTTTAGAGTTCCGGTTAGAGTTCCGATTGGACCTAGGGTTAGGGTTATGTTGAGGGCGAGGGGTAGAGATCCGGTTAGGGTTCCGATTGGACCTAGGGTTAGGGTTCTGTTGTGGGCTAGGGTTAGATATCCGGTTAGGGTTCCGATTGGACCTAGGGTTAGGGTTATGTTGAGGGCTAGGGTTAGATATCCGGTTAGGGTTCCGATTGGACCTAGGGTTAGGGTTATGTTGAGGGCTAGGTTTAGAGTTGCGGTTAGAGTTCCGATTGGACCTAGGGTTAGGGTTATGTTGAGGGCGAGGGGTAGAGATCCGGTTAGGGTTCCGATTGGACCTAGGGTTAGGGTTATGTTGAGGGCGAGGGGTAGAGATCCGGTTAGGGTTCCGATTGGACCTAGGGTTAGGGTTATGTTGAGGGCTAGGGTTAGATATCCGGTTAGGGTTCCGATTGGACCTAGGGTTAGGGTTATGTTGAGGGCTAGGTTTAGAGTTGCGGTTAGAGTTCCGATTGGACCTAGGGTTAGGGTTATGTTGAGGGCGAGGGGTAGAGATCCGGTTAGGGTTCCGATTGTACCTAGGGTTAGGGTTATGTTTAGGGCTAGGTTAGAGATCCTGTTAGGGTTCCGATTGGACCTAGGGTTAGGGTTATGTTGAGAACTAGGTTTAGAGATCCGGTTAGGGTTCCTATTGGACCTAGGCTTAGGGTTTTGTTGAGGGCTAGGGTTAGATATCCGGTTAGGGTTCCGATTGGTCCAAGGGTTAGGGTTATGTTGAGGGCGAGGGGTAGAGATCCTTTTAGGGTTCCGATTGGACCTAGGGTTAGGGTTATGTTGAGGGCGAGGGGTAGAGATCCAGTAAGGGTTCCGATTGGACCAAGGGTTAGGGTTATGTTGAGGGCTGGCGTAGAGATCCTGTTAGGATTTTGATTGGACCTAGGGTTAGGGTTATGTTGAGGGATAGGGTTAGAAATCCAGTTAGGGTTCCGATTGGACCTAGGGTTAGGGTTATGTTGAGGGCTAGGGTTAGAGATCCTGTTAGGGTTCCGATTGGACCTAGGGTTAAGGTTATGTTGAGGGCTAGGGTTAGAGATCCGGTTAGGGTTCAGATTGAACCGAGGGTTAGGGTTATGTTGAGGGCTAGGGTTAGAGATCCGGTTAGGGTTCCGATTGGACCTAGGGTTAGGGTTAGGTTGAGGGCTAGGGATAGAGATCCGGTTAGGGTTCCGATTGGACCTAGGGTTAAGGTTATGTTGAGCGCTAGGGTTAGAGATCCGGTTAGGGTTCCGATTGGACCTAGGGTTAGGGTTATGTTGAGGCCTAGGGTTAGAGATCCGGTTAGGGTTCCGATTGGACCTAGGGTTTGGGATATGTTGAGGGCTAGGGATAGAGATCCGGTTAGGTTTCCGATTGGACCTAGGGTTAGGGTTATGTTGAGGGCTAGGGTTAGATATCCGTTTTGGGTTCCGATTGGACCTAGGGTTAGGGTTATGTTGAGGGCTAGGTTTAGAGATCCGGTTAGGATTCCGATAGAACCGAGGGTTAGTGTTATGTTGAGGGCGAGGGTTAGACATACGGTTAGGGTTCCGATTGGACCTAGGGTTAGGGTTATGTTTAGGGCTAGGGTTAGAGATCTGGTTAGGTTCCGATTGGACCTAGGGTTAGGGTTATGTTCAGGGCTAGGTTTAGATATCCGTTTTGGGTTCCGATTGGACCTACGGTTAGGGTTATGTTGAGGGCTAGGTTTAGATATCCGTTTAGGGTTCCGATTGGATCTAGGGTTAGGGTTATGTTGAGGGCTAGGGTTAGAGATCCGATTAGGGTTCCGATTGGACCTAGGGTTAAGGTTATGTTGAGGGCTAGGGTTAGAGATCCGGTTAGGGTTCAGATTGGACCTAGGGTTAGGGTTATGTTGAGGACTAGGGTTAGAGATCCGGTTAGGGTTCCGATTGGACCTAGGGTTAGGGTTATGTTGAGGGCTAGGGATAGAGATCCGGTTAGGCTTCCGATTGGACCTAGGGTTAGGGTTATGTTGAGGGCTAGGGTTAGATATCCGGTTAGGGTTCCGATTGGACCTAGGGTTAGGGTTATGTTGAGGGGTAGGTTTAGAGTTCCAGTTAGAGTTCCGATTGTACCTAGGCTTAGGGTTATGTTGAGGGCGAGGGGTAGAGATCCAGTAAGGGTTCCGATTGGACCTAGGGTTAGGATTATGTTGAGGGTGAGGGGTAGAGATCCAGTAAGGGTTCCGATTGGACCTAGGGTTAGGGTTATGTTGAGGGCTGGGGTAGAGATCCTGTTAGGGTTCCGATTGGACCTAGGGTTAGGGCTATGTTGAGGGCTAGGGTTAGAAATCCAGTTAGGGTTCCGATTGGACCTAGTGTTAGGGTTATGTTGAGGGCTAGGGTTAGAGATCCGGTTAGGGTTCCGATTTGACCTAGGGTTAAGGTTATGTTGAGGACTAGGGTTAGAGATCCGGTTAGGGTTCCGATTGGACCTAGGGTTAGGGTTATGTTGAGGGCTAGGGATAGAGATCCGGTTAGGGTTCCGATTGGACCTAGGGTTAGGGTTATGTTGAGGGCTAGGGTTAGATATCCGGTTAGGGTTCCATTTGGACCTAGGGTTAGGGTTATGTTGAGGGCTAGGTTTAGAGTTCCGGTTAGAGTTCCGATTGGACCTAGGGTTAGGGTTATGTTGAGGGCGAGGGGTAGAGATCCGGTTAGGGTTCCGAATGGACCTAGGGTTAGGGTTATGTTGTGGGCTAGGGTTAGATATCCGGTTAGGTTTCCGATTGGACCTAGGGTTAGGGTTATGTTGAGGGCTAGGGTTAGATATCCGTTTTGGGTTCCGATTGGACCTAGGGTTAGGGTTTTGTTGAGGGCTAGGGTTAGAAATCCGGTTAGTGTTCCGATTGGACCTTGGGTTAGGGTTATGTTGAGGGCTAGGTTTAGAGATCCGTTTAGGATTCCGATAGAACCGAGGGTTAGGGTTATGTTGAGGGCGAGGGTTAGACATACGGTTAGGGTTCCGATTGGACCTAGGGTTAGGGTTATGTTTAGGGCTAGGGTTAGAGATCTGGTTAGGTTCCGATTGGACCTACGGTTAGGGTTATGTTCAGGGCTAGGTTTAGATATCCGTTTTGGGTTCCGATTGGACCTAGGGTTGGGGTTATGTTGAGGGCTAGGGTTAGAGTTCCGGTTAGGGTTCCGATTGGACCTAGGGTTAGGGTTATGTTGAGGGCGAGGGGTAGAGATTCAGTAAGGGTTCCGATTGGACCTTGGGTTAGGGTTATGTTGAGGGCTGGGGTAGAGATCCTGTTAGGATTCTGATTGGACCTAGTGTTAGGGTTATGTTGAGGGCTAGGGTTAGAGATCCGGTTAGGGTTCCGATTGGACCTAGGGTTAGGGTTATTTTGAGGGCTAGGGTTAGAGATCCGGTTAGGGTTCCGATTGGACCGAGGGTTAGGGTTATTTTGAGGGCTAGGGTTAGAGATCCGGTTAGGGTTCCGATTGGACCGAGGGTTAGGGTTATGTTGAGGGCGAGGGTTAGATATCCGGTTAGGTTTCCTATTGGACCTAGGGTTAGGGTTATGTTGAGGGCTAGGGTTAGATATCCTTTTTGGTTTCCGATTGGACCTAGGGTTAGGGTTTTGTTGAGGGCTAGGGTTAGAAATCCGGTTAGTGTTCCGATTGGACCTAGGGTTAGGGTTATGTTGAGGGCTAGGTTTAGAGATCCGGTTAGGATTCCGATAGAACCGATTGTTAGTGTTATGTTGAGAGCGAGGGTTAGACATACGGTTAGGGTTCCGATTGGACCTAGGGTTAGGGTTATGTTTAGGGCTAGGGTTAGAGATCTGGTTAGGTTCCGATTGGGCCTAGGGTTAGGGTTATGTTCAGGGCTAGGTTTAGATATCCGTTTTGGGTTCCGATTGGACCTAGAGTTAGGGTTATGTTGAGGGCTAGGTTTAGATATCCGTTTAGGGTTCCGATTGGATCTAGGGTTAGGGTTATGTTGAGGGCTAGGGTTAGAGATCCGGTTAGGGTTCCGATTGGACCTAGGGTTAAGGTTATGTTGAGGGCTAGGGTTAGAGATCCGGTTAGGGGTCAGATTGGACCTAGGGTTAGGGTTATGTTGAGGGCTAGGGTTAGATATCCGGTTAGGGTTCCGATTGGACCTAGGGTTAGGGTTATGTTGAGGGCTAGGGATAGAGATCCGGTTAGGGTTCCGATTGGACCTAGGGTTAGGGTTATGTTGAGGGCTAGGGTTAGATATCCGGTTAGGGTTCCGATTGGACCTAGGGTTAGGGTTATGTTGAGGGGTAGGTTTAGAGTTCTAGTTAGAGTTCCGATTGTACCTAGGCTTAGGGTTATGTTGAGGGCGAGGGGTAGAGATCCAGTAAGGGTTCCGATTGGACCTAGGGTTAGGGTTATGTTGAGGGCGAGGGGTAGAGATCCAGTAAGGGTTCCGATTGGACCTAGGGTTAGGGTTATGTTGAGGGCTGGGGTAGAGATCCTGTTAGGGTTCCGATTGGACCTAGGGTTAGGGCTATGTTGAGGGCTAGGGTTAGAAATCCAGTTAGGGTTCCGATTGGACCTAGTGTTAGGGTTATGTTGAGGGCTAGGGTTAGAGATCCGGTTAGAGTTCCGATTGGACCTAGGGTTAAGGTTATGTTGAGGACTAGGGTTAGAGATCCGGTTAGGGTTCCGATTGGACCTAGGGTTAGGGTTATGTTGAGGGCTAGGGATAGAGATCCGGTTAGGGTTCCGATTGGACCTAGGGTTAGGGTTATGTTGAGGGCTAGGGTTAGATATCCGGTTAGGGTTTCATTTGGACCTAGGGTTAGGGTTATGTTGAGGGCTAGGTTTAGAGTTCCGGTTAGAGTTCCGATTGGACCTAGGGTTAGGGTTATGTTGAGGGCGAGGGGTAGAGATCCGGTTAGGGTTCCGAATGGACCTAGGGTTAGGGTTATGTTGTGGCCTAGGGTTAGATATCCGGTTAGGTTTCCGATTGGACCTAGGGTTAGGGTTATGTTGAGGGCTAGGGTTAGATATCCGTTTTGGGTTCCGATTGGACCTAGGGTTAGGGTTTTGTTGAGGGCTAGGGTTAGAAATCCGGTTAGTGTTCCGATTGGACCTTGGGTTAGGGTTATGTTGAGGGCTAGGTTTAGAGATCCGTTTAGGATTCCGATAGAACCGAGGGTTAGGGTTATGTTGAGGGCGAGGGTTAGACATACGGTTAGGGTTCCGATTGGACCTAGGGTTAGGGTTATGTTTAGGGCTAGGGTTAGAGATCTGGTTAGGTTCCGATTGGACCTAGGGTTAGGGTTATGTTCAGGGATAGGTTTAGATATCCGTTTTGGGTTCCGATTGGACCTAGGGTTGGGGTTATGTTGAAGGCTAGGGTTAGAGTTCCGGTTAGGGTTCCGATTGGACCTAGGGTTAGGGTTATGTTGAGGGCGAGGGGTAGAGATTCAGTAAGGGTTCCGATTGGACCTTGGGTTAGGGTTATGTTGAGGGCTGGGGTAGAGATCCTGTTAGGACTCTGATGGGACCTAGTGTTAGGGTTATGTTGAGGGCTAGGGTTAGAGATCCGGTTAGGGTTCCGATTGGACCTAGGGTTAGGGTTATTTTGAGGGCTAGGTTTAGAGATCCGGTTAGGGTTCCGATTGGACCGAGGGTTAGGGTTATGTTGAGGGCTAGGTTTAGATATCCGTTTTGGGTTCCGATAGGACCTAGGGTTAGTGTTATGTTGAGGGCGAGGGTTAGAAATCCGGTTAGGGTTCCGATTGGACCTAGGGTTAGGGTTATGTTTAGGGCTAGGGTTAGAGATCTGGTTAGGGTTCCGATTGGACCTAGGGTTAGTGTTATGTTGAGAGCTAGGTTTAGAGATCCGGTTAGGGTTCCTATTGGACCTAGGGTTAGGGTTATGTTGAGGGCTAGTGTTAGATATCCGGTTAGGGTTCCGATTGGGCCAAGGGTTAGGGTTATGTTTAGGGCGAGGGGTAGAGATCCGGTTAGGGTTCCGATTGGACCTAGGGTTAGGGTTATGTTGAGGGCGAGGGGTAGAGATCCAGTAAGGGTTCCGATTGGACCTAGGGTTAGGGTTATGTTGAAGGCTGGGGTAGAGATCCTGTTAGGGGTCCGATTGGACCTAGTGTTAGGGTTATGTTGAGTGCTAGGGTTAGAGATCCGGTTAGGGTTCCGATTGGACCTAGGGTTAGGGATAATTTGAGGGCTAGGGATAAAGATCCGGTTAGGGTTCCGATTGGACCTAGGGTTAGTGTTATGTTGAGGGCGAGGGTTAGATATCCGGTTAGGTTTCCGATTGGACCTAGGGTTAGGGTTATGTTGAGGGCTAGGGTTAGATATCCGTTTTGGGTTCCGATTGGACCTAGGGTTAGGGTTTTGTTGAGGGCTAGGGTTAGAAATCTGGTTAGTGTTCCGACTGGACCTAGGGTTAGGGTTATGTTGAGGGCTAGGTTTAGAGATCCGGTTAGGATTCCGATAGAACCGAGGGTTAGGGTTATGTTGAGGGCGAGGGTTAGACATACGGTTAGGGTTCCGATTGGACCTAGGGTTAGGGTTATGTTGAGGGGTAGGTTTAGAGTTCCAGTTAGAGTTCCGATTGTATCTAGGGTTAGGGTTATGTTGAGGGCGAGGGGAAGAGATCCGGTTAGGGTTCTGATTGGACCTAGGGTTAGGGTTATGTTGTGGGCTAGGGTTAGATATTCGGTTAAGGTTCCTATTGGACCAAGGGTTAGAGTTATGTTGAGGGCGAGGGGTAGAGATCCGGTTAGGGTTCCGATTGGACCTAGGGTTAGGGTTATGTTGAGGGCGAGGGGTAGAGATTCAGTAAGGGTTCCGATTGGACCTTTGGTTAGGGTTATGTTGAGGGCTGGGGTAGAGATCCTGTTAGGGTTCCGATTGGACCTAGGGTTAGGGTTATGTTGAGGGCTAGGGATAGAGATCCGGTTAGGGTTCCGATTGGACCTAGGGTTAGGGTTATTTTGAGGGCTAGGGTTAGAGATCCGGTTAGGGTTCCGATTGGACCGAGGGTTAGGGTTATGTTGAGGGCGAGGGTTAGATATCCGGTTAGGTTTCCGATTGCACCTAGGGTTAGGGTTATGTTGAGGGCTAGGTTTAGATATCCGTTTTGGGTTCCGATTGGACCTAGGGTTAGGGTTATGTTGAAGGCTAGGGTTAGAGATCCGGTTAGGGTTCCGATTGGACCTAGTGGTAGGGTTATGTTGAGGGCTAGGTTTAGAGATCCGGTTAGGGTTCCAATAGGACCTAGGGTTAGTGTTATGTTGAGGGCGAGGGTTAGAGATCCGGTTAGGGTTCCGATTGGACCTAGGGTTAGGGTTATGTTTAGGGCTAGGGTTAGAGATCCGGTTAGGGTTCCGATTGGACCTAGGGTTAGGGTGATGTTGAGGGCGTGGGTTAGATATTTGGTTAGGTTTCCGATTGGACCTAGGGTTAGGGTTATGTTGAGGGCTAGGGTTAGATATCCGTTTTCGGTTCCGATTGGACCTAGGGTTAGGGTTATGTTGAGGGCTAGGTTTAGATATCCGTTTAGGGTTCCGATTGGACCTAGGGTTAGGGTTATTTGAGGGCTAGGATTAGAGATCCGGTTAGGGTTCCGATTGGACCTAGGGTTAAGGTTATGTTGAGGGCTAGGGTTAGAGATCCGGTTAGGGTTCAGATTGGACATAGGGTTAGGGTTATATTGAGGGCTAGGGTTAGAGATCCGGTTAGGGTTCCGATTGGACCTAGGGTTAGGGTTATGTTGAGGGCTAGGGATAGAGATCCGGTTAGGGTTCCGATTGGACCTAGGGTTAGGGTTATGTTGAGGGCTAGGGTTAGATATCCGGTTAGGGTTCCGATTGGACCTAGGGTTAGGGTTATGTTGAGGGCTAGGTTTAGAGTTCCGGTTAGAGTTCCGATTGGACCTAGGGTTAGGGTTATGTTGAGGGTTAGGGATAGAGATCCGGTTAGGGTTCCGATTGGACCTAGGGTTAGGGTTATGTTGAGGGCTAGGGTTAGATATCCGTTTTGGGTTCCGCTTGGACCTAGGGTTAGGGTTATGTTGAGGGCTAGGTTAGATATCCTGTTAGGGTTCCGATTGGACCTAGGGTTAGGGTTATGTTGAGGGCTAGGTTTAGAGATCCGGTTAGGGTTCCGATAGGACATAGGGTTAGTGTTATGTTGAGGGCGAGGGTTAGAGATCAGGTTAGGGTTCCGATTGGACCTAGGGTTAGGGTTATGTTTAGGGCTAGGGTCAGAGATCTGGTTAGGGTTCCGATTGGACCTAGGGTTCGGGTTATGTTGAGAGCTAGGTTTAGAGATCCGGTTAGGGTTCCTATTGGACTTAGGGTTAGGGTTTTGTTGAGGGCTAGGTTTAGATATCCGGTTAGGGTTCCGATTGGTCCAAGGGTTAGGGTTATGTTGAGGGCGAGGGGTAGAGATCCGGTTAGGGTTCCGATTGGAATTAGGGTTAGGGATATGTTGAGGGCTAGGGATAAAGATCCGGTTAGGGTTCCGATTGGACCTAGGGTTAGGGTTATGTTGAGGGCTAGGTTTAGATATCCGGTTAGTGTTCCGATTGGACCTAGGGTTAGGGTTATTTTGAGGGCTAGGGTTAGAGATCCGGTTAGGGTTCCGATTGGACCTAGGGTTAGGGTTATGCTGAGGGCTAGGGTTAGATATCCGTTTTGGGTTCCGATTGGACCTAGGGTTAGGGTTATGTTGAGGGCTAGGTTTAGATATCCGTTTAGGGTTCCGATTGGACCTAGGGTTAGGGTTATGTTGAGGGCTAGGATTAGAGATCGGGTTAGGGTTCCGATTGGACCTAGGGTTAAGGTTATGTTGAGGGCTAGGGTTAGAGATCCGGTTAGGGTTCAGATTGGACCTAGGGTTAGGGTTATGTGGAGGGCTAGGGTTAGATATCCGGTTAGGGTTCCGATTGGACCTAGGGTTAGGGTTATGTTGAGGGCTAGGGATAGAGATCCGGTTAGGGTTCCGATTGGACCTAGGGTTAGGGTTATGTTGAGGGCTAGGGTTAGATATCCGGTTAGGGTTCCGATTGGACCTAGGGTTAGGGTTATGTTGAGGGGTAGGTTTAGAGTTCCAGTTAGAGTTCCGATTGTACCTAGGCTTAGGGTTATGTTGAGGGCGAGGGGTAGAGATCCAGTAAGGGTTCCGATTGGACCTAGGGTTAGGGTTATGTTGAGGGCGAGGGGTAGAGATCCAGTAAGGGTTCCGATTGGACCTAGGGTTAGGGTTATGTTGAGGGCTGGGGTAGAGATCCTGTTAGGGTTCCGATTGGACCTAGGGTTAGGGCTATGTTGAGGGCTAGGGTTAGAAATCCAGTTAGGGTTCCGATTGGACCTAGTCTTAGGGTTATGTTGAGGGCTAGGGTTAGAGATCCGGTTAGGGTTCCGATTGGACCTAGGGTTAAGGTTATGTTGAGGACTAGGGTTAGATATCCAGTTAGGGTTCCGATTGGACCTAGTGTTAGGGTTATGTTGAGGGCTAGGGTTAGAGATCCGGTTAGGGTTCCGATTGGAATTAGGGTTAGGGATATGTTGAGGGCTAGGGATAAAGATCCGGTTAGGGTTCCGATTGGACCTAGGGTTAGGGTTATGTTGAGGGCTAGGGTCACAGATCTGGTTAGGGTTCCGATTGGACCTAGGGTTAGGGTTATGTTGAGAGCTAGGTTTAGAGATCCGGTTAGGGTTCCTATTGGACTTAGGGTTAGGGTTTTGTTGAGGGCTAGGTTTAGATATCCGGTTAGGGTTCCGATTGGTCCAAGTGTTAGGGTTATGTTGAGGGCGAGGGGTAGAGATCCGGTTAGGGTTCCGATTGGAATTAGGGTTAGGGATATGTTGAGGGCTAGGGATAAAGATCCGGTTAGTGTTCCGATTGGACCTAGGGTTAGGGTTATGTTGAGGGCTAGGTTTAGATATCCGGTTAGTGTTCCGATTGGACCTAGGGTTAGGGTTATTTTGAGGGCTAGGGTTAGAGATCCGGTTAGGGTTCCGATTGGACCTAGGGTTAGGGTTATGTTGAGGGCGAGGGGTAGAGATTCAGTAAGGGTTCCGATTGGACATTTGGTTAGGGTTATGTTGAGGGCTGGGGTAGAGATCCTGTTAGGGTTCCGATTGGACCTAGGGTTAGGGTTATGTTGAGGGCTAGGGTTAGAGATCCGGTTAGGGTTCCGATTGGACCTAGGGTTAGGGTTATTTTGAGGGCTAGGGTTAGAGATCCGGTTAGGGTTCCGATTGGACCGAGGGTTAGGGTTATGTTGAGGGCGAGGGTTAGATATCCGGTTAGGTTTCCGATTGGACCTAGGGTTAGGGTTATGTTGAGGGTTAGGTTTAGATATCCGTTTTGGGTTCCGATTGGACCTAGGGTTAGGGTTATGTTGAAGGCTAGGGTTAGAGATCCGGTTAGGGTTCCGATTGGACCTAGTGTTAGGGTTATGTTGAGGGCTAGGTTTAGAGATCCGGTTAGGGTTCCAATAGGACCTAGGGTTAGTGTTATGTTGAGGGTGAGGGTTAGAGATCCGGTTAGGGTTCCGATTGGACCTAGGGTTAGGGTTATGTTTAGGGCTAGGGTTAGAGATCTGGTTAGGGTTCCTATTGGACCTAGGGTTAGGGTTATGTTGAGGGCTAGGGTTAGATATCCGGTTAGGGTTCCGATTGGACCAAGGGTTAGGGTTATGTTGAGGGCGAGGGGTAGAGATCCGGTTAGGGTTCCGATTGGACCTAGGGTTAGGGTTATGTTGAGGGCGAGGCGTAGAGATCCAGTTAGGATTCCGATTGGACCTAGGGTTAGGGTTATGTTGAGGGCTGGGGTAGAGATCCTTTTAGGGTTCCGATTGGACCTAGGGTTAGGGTTATGTTGAGGGCTAGGGTTAGAAATCCAGTTAGGGTTCCGATTGGACCTAGTGTTAGGGTTATGTTGAGGGCTAGGGTTAGAGATCCGGTTAGGGTTCCGATTGGACCTAGGGTTAAGGTTATGTTGAGGACTAGGGTTAGAGATCCGGTTAGGGTTCCGATTGGACCTAGTGTTAGGGTTATGTTGAGGGCTAGGGTTAGAGATCCGGTTAGGGTTCCGATTGGAATTAGGGTTAGGGATATGTTGAGGGCTAGGGATAAAGATCCGGTTAGGGTTCCGATTGGACCTAGGGTTAGTGTTATGTTGAGGGCTAGGTTTAGATATCCGGTTAGTGTTCCGATTGGACCTATGTTTAGGGTTATTTTGAGGGCTAGGGTTAGAGATCCGGTTAGGGTTCCGATTGGACCTAGGGTTAGGGTTATGTTGACGGCGTGGGTTAGATATGTGGTTAGGTTTCCGATTGGACCTAGGGTTAGGGTTATGTTGAGGGCTAGGGTTAGATATCCGTTTTCGGTTCCGAATGGACCTAGGGTTAGGGTTATGTTGAGGGCTAGGTTTAGATATCCGTTTAGGGTTCCGATTGGACCTAGGGTTAGGGTTATGTTGAGGGCTAGGATTAGAGATCCGGTTAGGGTTCCGATTGGACCTAGGGTTAAGGTGATGTTGAGGGCTAGGGTTAGAGATCCGGTTAGGGTTCAGATTGGACCTAGGGTTAGGGTTATGTTGAGGGCTAGGGTTAGAGATCCGGTTAGGGTTCCGATTGGACCTAGGGTTAGGGTTATGTTGAGGGCTAGGGATAGAGATCCGGTTAGGGTTCCGATTCGACCTAGGGTTAGGGTTATGTTGAGGGCTAGGGTTAGATATCCGGTTAGGGTTCCGATTGGACCTAGGGTTAGGGTTATGTTGAGGGCGAGGGGTAGAGATCCGGTTAGGGTTCCGATTGGACCTAGGGTTAGGGTTATGTTGTGGGCTAGGGTTAGATATCCGGTTAGGGTTCCGATTGGACCCAGGATTAGGGTTATGTTGAGGGCTAGGGTTAGATATCCGGTTAGGGTTCCGATTGGACCTAGGGTTAGGGTTATGTTGAGGGCTAGGTTTAGAGTTGCGGTTAGAGTTCCGATTGGACCTAGGGTTAGGGTTATGTTGAGGGCGAGGGGTAGAGATCCGGTTAGGGTTCCAATTGGACCTAGGGTTAGGGATATGGTGAGGGCTAGGGATAGAGATCCGGTTAGAGTTCCGATTGGACCTAGGGTTAGGGTTATGTTGAGGGCTAGGGTTAGATATCCGTTTTGGGTTCCGCTTGGACCTTGGGTTAGGGTTATGTTGAGGGCTAGGTTAGAGATCCTGTTAGGGTTCCGATTGGACCTAGGGTTAGGGTTATGTTGAGGGCTAGGTTTAGAGATCCGATTAGGGTTCCGATAGGACCTAGGGTTAGTGTTATGTTGAGGGCGAGGGTTAGAGATCCGGTTAGGGTTCCGATTGGACCTAGGGTTAGGGTTATGTTTAGGGCTAGGGTCAGAGATCTGGTTAGGGTTCCGATTGGACCTAGGGTTAGGGTTATGTTGAGAGCTAGGTTTAGAGATCCGGTTAGGGTTCCTATTGGACCTAGGGTTAGGGTTTTGTTGAGGGCTAGGGTTAGATATCCGGTTAGGGTTCCGATTGGTCCAAGGGTTAGGGTTACGTTGAGGGCGAGGGGTAGAGATCCGGTTAGGGTTCCGATTGTACCTAGGGTTAGGGTTATGTTGAGGGCGAGGGTTAGAGATCCAGTAAGGGTTCCGATTGGACCAAGGGTTAGGGTTATGTTGAGGGCTGGGGTAGAGATCCTGTTAGGGTTCCGATTGGACCTAGGGTTAGGGTTATGTTGAGGGCTAGGGTTAGAAATCCAGTTAGGGTTCCGATTGGACCTAGGGTTAGGGTTATGTTGAGGGCTAGGGTTAGAGATCCGGTTAGGGTTCCGATTGGACCTAGGGTTAAGGTTATGTTGAGGACTAGGGTTAGAGATCCGGTTAGGGTTCCGATTGGACCTAGGGTTAGGGATATGTTGAGGGCTAGGGATAAAGATCCGGTTAGGCTTCCGATTGGACCTAGGGTTAGGGTTATGTTGAGGGCTAGGGTTAGAGATCCGGTTAGGGTTCCGATTGGACCTAGGGTTAGGGTTATTTTGAGGGCTAGGGTTAGAGATCCGGTTAGGGTTCCGATTGGACCGAGGGTTAGGGTTATGTTGAGGGCGAGGGTTAGATATCCGGTTAGGTGTCCGATTGGACCTAGGGTTAGGGTTATGTTGAGGGTTAGGTTTAGATATCCGTTTTGGGTTCCGATTGGACCTAGGGTTAGGGTTATGTTGAAGGCTAGGGTTAGAGATCCGGTTAGGGTTCCGATTGGACCTAGTGTTAATGTTATGTTGAGGACTAGGTTTAGAGATCCGGTTAGGGTTCCAATAGGACCTAGGGTTAGTGTTATGTTGAGGGCGAGGGTTAGAGATCCGGTTAGGGTTCCGATTGGACCTACGGTTAGGTTTATGTTTAGGGCTAGGGTTAGAGATCTGGTTAGGGTTCCTATTGGACCTAGGGTTAGGGTTATGTTGAGGGCTAGGGTTAGATATCCGGTTAGGGTTCCGATTGGACCAAGGGTTAGGGTTATGTTGAGGGCGAGGGGTAGAGATCCGGTTAGGGTTCCGTTTGGACCTAGGGTTAGGGTTATGTTGAGGGCGAGGCGTAGAGATCCGGTTAGGGTTCCGATTGGACCTAGGGTTAGGGTTATGTTGAGGGCTGGGGTAGAGATCCTGTTAGGGTTCCGATTGGACCTAGGGTTAGGGTTATGTTGAGGGCTAGGGTTAGAAATCCAGTTAGGGTTCCGATTGGACCTAGTGTTAGGGTTATGTTGAGGGCTAGGGTTAGAGATCCGGTTAGGGTTCCGATTGGACCTAGGGTTAAGGTTATGTTGAGGACTAGGGTTAGAGATCCGGTTAGGGTTCCGATTGGAATTAGGGTTAGGGATATGTTGAGGGCTAGGGATAAAGATCCGGTTAGGGTTCCGATTGGACCTAGGGTTAGTGTTATGTTGAGGGCTAGGTTTAGATATCCGGTTAGTGTTCCGATTGGACCTATGTTTAGGGTTATTTTGAGGGCTAGGGTTAGAGATCCGGTTAGGGTTCCGATTGGACCTAGGGTTAGGGTTATGTTGAGGGCTAGGGTTAGATATCCGTTTTGGGTTCCGCTTGGACCTAGGGTTAGGGTTATGTTGAGGGCTAGGTTAGAGATCCTGTTAGGGTTCCGATTGGACCTAGGGTTAGGGTTATGTTGAGGGCTAGGTTTAGAGATCCGATTAGGGTTCCGATAGGACCTAGGGTTAGTGTTATGTTGAGGGCGAGGGTTAGAGATCCGGTTAGGGTTCCGATTGGACCTAGGGTTAGGGTTATGTTTAGGGCTAGGGTCAGAGATCTGGTTAGGGTTCCGATTGGACCTAGGGTTAGGGTTATGTTGACGGTGTGGGTTAGATATGTGGTTAGGTTTCCGATTGGACCTAGGGTTAGGGTTATGTTGAGGGCTAGGGTTAGATATCCGTTTTCGGTTCCGAATGGACCTAGGGTTAGGGTTATGTTGAGGGCTAGGTTTAGATATCCGTTTAGGGTTCCGATTGGACCTAGGGTTAGGGTTATGTTGAGGGCTAGGATTAGAGATCCGGTTAGGGTTCCGATTGGACCTAGGGTTAAGGTGATGTTGAGGGCTAGGGTTAGAGATCCGGTTAGGGTTCAGATTGGACCTAGGGTTAGGGTTATGTTGAGGGCTAGGGTTAGAGATCCGGTTAGGGTTCCGATTGGACCTAGGGTTAGGGTTATGTTGAGGGCTAGGGATAGAGATCCGGTTAGGGTTCCGATTGGACCTAGGGTTAGGGTTATGTTGAGGGCTAGGGTTAGATATCCGGTTAGGGTTCCGATTGGACCTAGGGTTAGGGTTATGTTGAGGGCGAGGGGTAGAGATCCGGTTAGGGTTCCGATTGGACCTAGGGTTAGGGTTATGTTGTGGGCTAGGGTTAGATATCCGGTTAGGGTTCCGATTGGTCCCAGGATTAGGGTTATGTTGAGGGCTAGGGTTAGATATCCGTTTTGGGTTCCGCTTGGACCTAGGGTTAGGGTTATGTTGAGGGCGAGGGGTAGAGATCCGGTTAGGGTTCCAATTGGACCTAGGGTTAGGGATATGGTGAGGGCTAGGGATAGAGATCCGGTTAGGGTTCCGATTGGACCTAGGGTTAGGGTTATGTTGAGGGCTAGGGTTAGATATCCGTTTTGGGTTCCGCTTGGACCTAGGGTTAGGGTTATGTTGAGGGCTAGGTTAGAGATCCTGTTAGGGTTCCGATTGGACCTAGGGTTAGGGTTATGTTGAGGGCTAGGTTTAGAGATCCGATTAGGGTTCCGATAGGACCTAGGGTTAGTGTTATATTGAGGGCGAGGGTTAGAGATCCGGTTAGGGTTCCGATTGGACCTAGGGTTAGGGTTATGTTTAGGGCTAGGGTCAGAGATCTGGTTAGGGTTCCGATTGGACCTAGGGTTAGGGTTATGTTGAGAGCTAGGTTTAGAGATCCGGTTAGGGTTCCTATTGGACCTAGGGTTAGGGTTTTGTTGAGGGCTAGGTTTAGATATCCGGTTAGGGTTCCGATTGGTCCAAGGGTTAGGGTTATGTTGAGGGCGAGGGGTAGAGATCCGGTTAGGGTTCCGATTGGAATTAGGGTTAGGGATATGTTGAGGGCTAGGGATAAAGATCCGGTTAGGGTTCCGATTGGACCTAGGGTTAGGGTTATGTTGAGGGCTAGGTTTAGATATCCGGTTAGTGTTCCGATTGGACCTAGGGTTAGGGTTATTTTGAGGGCTAGGGTTAGAGATCCGGTTAGGGTTCCGATTGGACCTAGGGTTAGGGTTATGTTGAGGGCTAGGGTTAGATATCCGTTTTGGGTTCCGATTGGACCTAGGGTTAGGGTTATGTTGAGGGCTAGGTTTAGATATCCGTTTAGAGTTCCGATTGGACCTAGGGTTAGGGTTATGTTGAGGGCTAGGATTAGAGATCGGGTTAGGGTTCCGATTGGACCTAGGGTTAAGGTTATGTTGAGGGCTAGGGTTAGAGATCCGGTTAGGGTTCAGATTGGACCTAGGGTTAGGGTTATGTGGAGGGCTAGGGTTAGATATCCGGTTAGGGTTCCGATTGGACCTAGGGTTAGGGTTATGTTGAGGGCTAGGGATAGAGATCCGGTTAGGGTTCCGATTGGACCTAGGGTTAGGGTTATGTTGAGGGCTAGGGTTAGATATCCGGTTACTGTTCCGATTGGACCTAGGGTTAGGGTTATGTTGATGGGTAGGTTTAGAGTTCCAGTTAGAGTTCCGATTGTACCTAGGCTTAGGGTTATGTTGAGGGCGAGGGGTAGAGATCCAGTAAGGGTTCCGATTGGACCTAGGGTTAGGGTTATGTTGAGGGCGAGGGGTAGAGATCCAGTAAGGGTTCCGATTGGACCTAGGGTTAGGGTTATGTTGAGGGCTGGGGTAGAGATCCTGTTAGGGTTCCGATTGGACCTAGGGTTAGGGCTATGTTGAGGGCTAGGGTTAGAAATCCAGTTAGGGTTCCGATTGGACCTAGTGTTAGGGTTATGTTGAGGGCTAGGGTTAGAGATCCGGTTAGGGTTCCGATTGGACCTAGGGTTAGGGTTATGTTGAGGGCTAGTGTTAGATATCCGGTTAGGGTTCCGATTGGGCCAAGGGTTAGGGTTATGTTTAGGGCGAGGGGTAGAGATCCGGTTAGGGTTCCGATTGGACCTAGGGTTAGGGTTATGTTGAGGGCGAGGGGTAGAGATCCAGTAAGGGTTCCGATTGGACCTAGGGTTAGGGTTATGTTGAGGGCTGGGGTAGAGATCCTGTTAGGGGTCCGATTGGACCTAGGGTTAGGGTTATGTTGAGTGCTAGGGTTAGAGATCCGGTTAGGGTTCCGATTGGACCTAGGGTTAGGGATAATTTGAGGGCTAGGGATAAAGATCCGGTTAGGGTTCCGATTGGACCTAGGGTTAGTGTTATGTTGAGGGCGAGGGTTAGATATCCGGTTAGGTTTCCGATTGGACCTAGGGTTAGGGTTATGTTGAGGGCGAGGGTTAGATATCCGGTTAGGTTTCCGATTGGACCTAGGGTTAGGGTTTTGTTGAGGGCTAGGGTTAGAAATCCGGTTAGTGTTCCGATTGGACCTAGGGTTAGGGTTATGTTGAGGGCTAGGTTTAGAGATCCGGTTAGGATTCCGATAGAACCGAGGGTTAGGGTTATGTTGAGGGCGAGGGTTAGACATACGGTTAGGGTTCCGATTGGACCTAGGGTTAGGGTTATGTTGAGGGGTAGGTTTAGAGTTCCAGTTAGAGTTCCGATTGTATCTAGGGTTAGGGTTATGTTGAGGGTGAGGGGAAGAGATCCGGTTAGGGTTCTGATTGGACCTAGGGTTAGGGTTATGTTGTGGGCTAGGGTTAGATATTCGGTTAAGGTTCCTATTGGACCAAGGGTTAGAGTTATGTTGAGGGCGAGGGGTAGAGATCCGGTTAGGGTTCCGATTGGACCTAGGGTTAGGGTTATGTTGAGGGCGAGGGGTAGAGATTCAGTAAGGGTTCCGATTGGACCTTTGGTTAGGGTTATGTTGAGGGCTGGGGTAGAGATCCTGTTAGGGTTCCGATTGGACCTAGGGTTAGGGTTATGTTGAGGGCTAGGGATAGAGATCCGGTTAGGGTTCCGATTGGACCTAGGGTTAGGGTTATTTTGAGGGCTAGGGTTAGAGATCCGGTTAGGGTTCCGATTGGACCGAGGGTTAGGGTTATGTTGAGGGCGAGGGTTAGATATCCGGTTAGGTTTCCGATTGCACCTAGGGTTAGGGTTATGTTGAGGGCTAGGTTTAGATATCCGTTTTGGGTTCCGATTGGACCTAGGGTTAGGGTTATGTTGAAGGCTAGGGTTAGAGATCCGGTTAGGGTTCCGATTGGACCTAGTGGTAGGGTTATGTTGAGGGCTAGGTTTAGAGATCCGGTTAGGGTTCCAATAGGACCTAGGGTTAGTGTTATGTTGAGGGCGAGGGTTAGAGATCCGGTTAGGGTTCCGATTGGACCTAGGGTTAGGGTTATGTTTAGGGCTAGGGTTAGAGATCCGGTTAGGGTTCCGATTGGACCTAGGGTTAGGGTGATGTTGAGGGCGTGGGTTAGATATTTGGTTAGGTTTCCGATTGGACCTAGGGTTAGGGTTATGTTGAGGGCTAGGGTTAGATATCCGTTTTCGGTTCCGATTGGACCTAGGGTTAGGGTTATGTTGAGGGCTAGGTTTAGATATCCGTTTAGGGTTCCGATTGGACCTAGGGTTAGGGTTATTTGAGGGCTAGGATTAGAGATCCGGTTAGGGTTCCGATTGGACCTAGGGTTAAGGTTATGTTGAGGGCTAGGGTTAGAGATCCGGTTAGGGTTCAGATTGGACATAGGGTTAGGGTTATATTGAGGGCTAGGGTTAGAGATCCGGTTAGGGTTCCGATTGGACCTAGGGTTAGGGTTATGTTGAGGGCTAGGGATAGAGATCCGGTTAGGGTTCCGATTGGACCTAGGGTTAGGGTTATGTTGAGGGCTAGGGTTAGATATCCGGTTAGGGTTCCGATTGGACCTAGGGTTAGGGTTATGTTGAGGGCTAGGTTTAGAGTTCCGGTTAGAGTTCCGATTGGACCTAGGGTTAGGGTTATGTTGAGGGTTAGGGATAGAGATCCGGTTAGGGTTCCGATTGGACCTAGGGTTAGGGTTATGTTGAGGGCTAGGGTTAGATATCCGTTTTGGGTTCCGCTTGGACCTAGGGTTAGGGTTATGTTGAGGGCTAGGTTAGATATCCTGTTAGGGTTCCGATTGGACCTAGGGTTAGGGTTATGTTGAGGGCTAGGTTTAGAGATCCGGTTAGGGTTCCGATAGGACATAGGGTTAGTGTTATGTTGAGGGCGAGGGTTAGAGATCAGGTTAGGGTTCCGATTGGACCTAGGGTTAGGGTTATGTTTAGGGCTAGGGTCAGAGATCTGGTTAGGGTTCCGATTGGACCTAGGGTTAGGGTTATGTTGAGAGCTAGGTTTAGAGATCCGGTTAGGGTTCCTATTGGACTTAGGGTTAGGGTTTTGTTGAGGGCTAGGTTTAGATATCCGGTTAGGGTTCCGATTGGTCCAAGGGTTAGGGTTATGTTGAGGGCGAGGGGTAGAGATCCGGTTAGGGTTCCGATTGGAATTAGGGTTAGGGATATGTTGAGGGCTAGGGATAAAGATCCGGTTAGGGTTCCGATTGGACCTAGGGTTAGGGTTATGTTGAGGGCTAGGTTTAGATATCCGGTTAGTGTTCCGATTGGACCTAGGGTTAGGGTTATTTTGAGGGCTAGGGTTAGAGATCCGGTTAGGGTTCCGATTGGACCTAGGGTTAGGGTTATGCTGAGGGCTAGGGTTAGATATCCGTTTTGGGTTCCGATTGGACCTAGGGTTAGGGTTATGTTGAGGGCTAGGTTTAGATATCCGTTTAGGGTTCCGATTGGACCTAGGGTTAGGGTTATGTTGAGGGCTAGGATTAGAGATCGGGTTAGGGTTCCGATTGGACCTAGGGTTAAGGTTATGTTGAGGGCTAGGGTTAGAGATCCGGTTAGGGTTCAGATTGGACCTAGGGTTAGGGTTATGTGGAGGGCTAGGGTTAGATATCCGGTTAGGGTTCCGATTGGACCTAGGGTTAGGGTTATGTTGAGGGCTAGGGATAGAGATCCGGTTAGGGTTCCGATTGGACCTAGGGTTAGGGTTATGTTGAGGGCTAGGGTTAGATATCCGGTTAGGGTTCCGATTGGACCTAGGGTTAGGGTTATGTTGAGGGGTAGGTTTAGAGTTCCAGTTAGAGTTCCGATTGTACCTAGGCTTAGGGTTATGTTGAGGGCGAGGGGTAGAGATCCAGTAAGGGTTCCGATTGGACCTAGGGTTAGGGTTATGTTGAGGGCGAGGGGTAGAGATCCAGTAAGGGTTCCGATTGGACCTAGGGTTAGGGTTATGTTGAGGGCTGGGGTAGAGATCCTGTTAGGGTTCCGATTGGACCTAGGGTTAGGGCTATGTTGAGGGCTAGGGTTAGAAATCCAGTTAGGGTTCCGATTGGACCTAGTCTTAGGGTTATGTTGAGGGCTAGGGTTAGAGATCCGGTTAGGGTTCCGATTGGACCTAGGGTTAAGGTTATGTTGAGGACTAGGGTTAGATATCCAGTTAGGGTTCCGATTGGACCTAGTGTTAGGGTTATGTTGAGGGCTAGGGTTAGAGATCCGGTTAGGGTTCCGATTGGAATTAGGGTTAGGGATATGTTGAGGGCTAGGGATAAAGATCCGGTTAGGGTTCCGATTGGACCTAGGGTTAGGGTTATGTTGAGGGCTAGGGTCACAGATCTGGTTAGGGTTCCGATTGGACCTAGGGTTAGGGTTATGTTGAGAGCTAGGTTTAGAGATCCGGTTAGGGTTCCTATTGGACTTAGGGTTAGGGTTTTGTTGAGGGCTAGGTTTAGATATCCGGTTAGGGTTCCGATTGGTCCAAGTGTTAGGGTTATGTTGAGGGCGAGGGGTAGAGATCCGGTTAGGGTTCCGATTGGAATTAGGGTTAGGGATATGTTGAGGGCTAGGGATAAAGATCCGGTTAGGGTTCCGATTGGACCTAGGGTTAGGGTTATGTTGAGGGCTAGGTTTAGATATCCGGTTAGTGTTCCGATTGGACCTAGGGTTAGGGTTATTTTGAGGGCTAGGGTTAGAGATCCGGTTAGGGTTCCGATTGGACCTAGGGTTAGGGTTATGTTGAGGGCGAGGGGTAGAGATTCAGTAAGGGTTCCGATTGGACATTTGGTTAGGGTTATGTTGAGGGCTGGGGTAGAGATCCTGTTAGGGTTCCGATTGGACCTAGGGTTAGGGTTATGTTGAGGGCTAGGGTTAGAGATCCGGTTAGGGTTCCGATTGGACCTAGGGTTAGGGTTATTTTGAGGGCTAGGGTTAGAGATCCGGTTAGGGTTCCGATTGGACCTAGGGTTAGGGTTATGTTGAGGGCGAGGGTTAGAGATCCGGTTAGGGTTCCGATTGGACCTAGGGTTAGGGTTATGTTGAGGGCTAGGGTTAGAGATCCGGTTAGGGTTCCGATTGGACCTAGGGTTAGGGTTATGTTGAGGGCGAGGGTTAGATATCCGGTTAGGTTTCCGATTGGACCTAGGGTTAGGGTTATGTTGAGGGTTAGGTTTAGATATCCGTTTTGGGTTCCGATTGGACCTAGGGTTAGGGTTATGTTGAAGGCTAGGGTTAGAGATCCGGTTAGGGTTCCGATTGGACCAAGGGTTAGGGTTATGTTGAGGGCGAGGGGTAGAGATCCGGTTAGGGTTCCGATTGGACCTAGGGTTAGGGTTATGTTGAGGGCGAGGCGTAGAGATCCAGTTAGGATTCCGATTGGACCTAGGGTTAGGGTTATGTTGAGGGCTGGGGTAGAGATCCTTTTAGGGTTCCGATTGGACCTAGGGTTAGGGTTATGTTGAGGGCTAGGGTTAGAAATCCAGTTAGGGTTCCGATTGGACCTAGTGTTAGGGTTATGTTGAGGGCTAGGGTTAGAGATCCGGTTAGGGTTCCGATTGGACCTAGGGTTAAGGTTATGTTGAGGACTAGGGTTAGAGATCCGGTTAGGGTTCCGATTGGACCTAGTGTTAGGGTTATGTTGAGGGCGAGGGGTAGAGATCCAGTAAGGGTTCCGATTGGACCTAGGGTTAGGGTTATGTTGAGGGCGAGGCGTAGAGATCCAGTTAGGATTCCGATTGGACCTAGGGTTAGGGTTATGTTGAGGGCTGGGGTAGAGATCCTTTTAGGGTTCCGATTGGACCTAGGGTTAGGGTTATGTTGAGGGCTAGGGTTAGAAATCCAGTTAGGGTTCCGATTGGACCTAGTGTTAGGGTTATGTTGAGGGCTAGGGTTAGAGATCCGGTTAGGGTTCCGATTGGACCTAGGGTTAAGGTTATGTTGAGGACTAGGGTTAGAGATCCGGTTAGGGTTCCGATTGGACCTAGTGTTAGGGTTATGTTGAGGGCTAGGGTTAGAGATCCGGTTAGGGTTCCGATTGGAATTAGGGTTAGGGATATGTTGAGGGCTAGGGATAAAGATCCGGTTAGGGTTCCGATTGGACCTAGGGTTAGTGTTATGTTGAGGGCTAGGTTTAGATATCCGGTTAGTGTTCCGATTGGACCTATGTTTAGGGTTATTTTGAGGGCTAGGGTTAGAGATCCGGTTAGGGTTCCGATTGGACCTAGGGTTAGGGTTATGTTGACGGCGTGGGTTAGATATGTGGTTAGGTTTCCGATTGGACCTAGGGTTAGGGTTATGTTGAGGGCTAGGGTTAGATATCCGTTTTCGGTTCCGAATGGACCTAGGGTTAGGGTTATGTTGAGGGCTAGGTTTAGATATCCGTTTAGGGTTCCGATTGGACCTAGGGTTAGGGTTATGTTGAGGGCTAGGATTAGAGATCCGGTTAGGGTTCCGATTGGACCTAGGGTTAAGGTGATGTTGAGGGCTAGGTTTAGAGATCCGGTTAGGGTTCAGATTGGACCTAGGGTTAGGGTTATGTTGAGGGCTAGGGTTAGAGATCCGGTTAGGGTTCCGATTGGACCTAGGGTTAGGGTTATGTTGAGGGCTAGGGATAGAGATCCGGTTAGGGTTCCGATTCGACCTAGGGTTAGGGTTATGTTGAGGGCTAGGGTTAGATATCCGGTTAGGGTTCCGATTGGACCTAGGGTTAGGGTTATGTTGAGGGCGAGGGGTAGAGATCCGGTTAGGGTTCCGATTGGACCTAGGGTTAGGGTTATGTTGTGGGCTAGGGTTAGATATCCGGTTAGGGTTCCGATTGGACCCAGGATTAGGGTTATGTTGAGGGCTAGGGTTAGATATCCGGTTAGGGTTCCGATTGGACCTAGGGTTAGGGTTATGTTGAGGGCTAGGTTTAGAGTTGCGGTTAGAGTTCCGATTGGACCTAGGGTTAGGGTTATGTTGAGGGCGAGGGGTAGAGATCCGGTTAGGGTTCCAATTGGACCTAGGGTTAGGGATATGGTGAGGGCTAGGGATAGAGATCCGGTTAGAGTTCCGATTGGACCTAGGGTTAGGGTTATGTTGAGGGCTAGGGTTAGATATCCGTTTTGGGTTCCGCTTGGACCTTGGGTTAGGGTTATGTTGAGGGCTAGGTTAGAGATCCTGTTAGGGTTCCGATTGGACCTAGGGTTAGGGTTATGTTGAGGGCTAGGTTTAGAGATCCGATTAGGGTTCCGATAGGACCTAGGGTTAGTGTTATGTTGAGGGCGAGGGTTAGAGATCCGGTTAGGGTTCCGATTGGACCTAGGGTTAGGGTTATGTTTAGGGCTAGGGTCAGAGATCTGGTTAGGGTTCCGATTGGACCTAGGGTTAGGGTTATGTTGAGAGCTAGGTTTAGAGATCCGGTTAGGGTTCCTATTGGACCTAGGGTTAGGGTTTTGTTGAGGGCTAGGGTTAGATATCCGGTTAGGGTTCCGATTGGTCCAAGGGTTAGGGTTATGTTGAGGGCGAGGGGTAGAGATCCGGTTAGGGTTCCGATTGTACCTAGGGTTAGGGTTATGTTGAGGGCGAGGGTTAGAGATCCAGTAAGGGTTCCGATTGGACCAAGGGTTAGGGTTATGTTGAGGGCTGGGGTAGAGATCCTGTTAGGGTTCCGATTGGACCTAGGGTTAGGGTTATGTTGAGGGCTAGGGTTAGAAATCCAGTTAGGGTTCCGATTGGACCTAGGGTTAGGGTTATGTTGAGGGCTAGGGTTAGAGATCCGGTTAGGGTTCCGATTGGACCTAGGGTTAAGGTTATGTTGAGGACTAGGGTTAGAGATCCGGTTAGGGTTCCGATTGGACCTAGGGTTAGGGATATGTTGAGGGCTAGGGATAAAGATCCGGTTAGGCTTCCGATTGGACCTAGGGTTAGGGTTATGTTGAGGGCTAGGGTTAGAGATCCGGTTAGGGTTCCGATTGGACCTAGGGTTAGGGTTATTTTGAGGGCTAGGGTTAGAGATCCGGTTAGGGTTCCGATTGGACCGAGGGTTAGGGTTATGTTGAGGGCGAGGGTTAGATATCCGGTTAGGTTTCCGATTGGACCTAGGGTTAGGGTTATGTTGAGGGTTAGGTTTAGATATCCGTTTTGGGTTCCGATTGGACCTAGGGTTAGGGTTATGTTGAAGGCTAGGGTTAGAGATCCGGTTAGGGTTCCGATTGGACCTAGTGTTAATGTTATGTTGAGGACTAGGTTTAGAGATCCGGTTAGGGTTCCAATAGGACCTAGGGTTAGTGTTATGTTGAGGGCGAGGGTTAGAGATCCGGTTAGGGTTCCGATTGGACCTACGGTTAGGTTTATGTTTAGGGCTAGGGTTAGAGATCTGGTTAGGGTTCCTATTGGACCTAGGGTTAGGGTTATGTTGAGGGCTAGGGTTAGATATCCGGTTAGGGTTCCGATTGGACCAAGGGTTAGGGTTATGTTGAGGGCGAGGGGTAGAGATCCGGTTAGGGTTCCGATTGGACCTAGGGTTAGGGTTATGTTGAGGGCGAGGCGTAGAGATCCGGTTAGGGTTCCGATTGGACCTAGGGTTAGGGTTATGTTGAGGGCTGGGGTAGAGATCCTGTTAGGGTTCCGATTGGACCTAGGGTTAGGGTTATGTTGAGGGCTAGGGTTAGAAATCCAGTTAGGGTTCCGATTGGACCTAGTGTTAGGGTTATGTTGAGGGCTAGGGTTAGAGATCCGGTTAGGGTTCCGATTGGACCTAGGGTTAAGGTTATGTTGAGGACTAGGGTTAGAGATCCGGTTAGGGTTCCGATTGGACCTAGTGTTAGGGTTATGTTGAGGGCTAGGGTTAGAGATCCGGTTAGGGTTCCGATTGGAATTAGGGTTAGGGATATGTTGAGGGCTAGGGATAAAGATCCGGTTAGGGTTCCGATTGGACCTAGGGTTAGTGTTATGTTGAGGGCTAGGTTTAGATATCCGGTTAGTGTTCCGATTGGACCTATGTTTAGGGTTATTTTGAGGGCTAGGGTTAGAGATCCGGTTAGGGTTCCGATTGGACCTAGGGTTAGGGTTATGTTGACGGTGTGGGTTAGATATGTGGTTAGGTTTCCGATTGGACCTAGGGTTAGGGTTATGTTGAGGGCTAGGGTTAGATATCCGTTTTCGGTTCCGAATGGACCTAGGGTTAGGGTTATGTTGAGGGCTAGGTTTAGATATCCGTTTAGGGTTCCGATTGGACCTAGGGTTAGGGTTATGTTGAGGGCTAGGATTAGAGATCCGGTTAGGGTTCCGATTGGACCTAGGGTTAAGGTGATGTTGAGGGCTAGGGTTAGAGATCCGGTTAGGGTTCAGATTGGACCTAGGGTTAGGGTTATGTTGAGGGCTAGGGTTAGAGATCCGGTTAGGGTTCCGATTGGACCAAGGGTTAGGGTTATGTTGAGGGCTAGGGATAGAGATCCGGTTAGGGTTCCGATTGGACCTAGGGTTAGGGTTATGTTGAGGGCTAGGGTTAGATATCCGGTTAGGGTTCCGATTGGACCTAGGGTTAGGGTTATGTTGAGGGCGAGGGGTAGAGATCCGGTTAGGGTTCCGATTGGACCTAGGGTTAGGGTTATGTTGTGGGCTAGGGTTAGATATCCGGTTAGGGTTCCGATTGGTCCCAGGATTAGGGTTATGTTGAGGGCTAGGGTTAGATATCCGTTTTGGGTTCCGCTTGGACCTAGGGTTAGGGTTATATTGAGGGCGAGGGGTAGAGATCCGGTTAGGGTTCCAATTGGACCTAGGGTTAGGGATATGGTGAGGGCTAGGGATAGAGATCCGGTTAGGGTTCCGATTGGACCTAGGGTTAGGGTTATGTTGAGGGCTAGGGTTAGATATCCGTTTTGGGTTCCGCTTGGACCTAGGGTTAGGGTTATGTTGAGGGCTAGGTTAGAGATCCTGTTAGGGTTCCGATTGGACCTAGGGTTAGGGTTATGTTGAGGGCTAGGTTTAGAGATCCGATTAGGGTTCCGATAGGACCTAGGGTTAGTGTTATGTTGAGGGCGAGGGTTAGAGATCCGGTTAGGGTTCCGATTGGACCTAGGGTTAGGGTTATGTTTAGGGCTAGGGTCAGAGATCTGGTTAGGGTTCCGATTGGACCTAGGGTTAGGGTTATGTTGAGAGCTAGGTTTAGAGATCCGGTTAGGGTTCCTATTGGACCTAGGGTTAGGGTTTTGTTGAGGGCTAGGTTTAGATATCCGGTTAGGGTTCCGATTGGTCCAAGGGTTAGGGTTATGTTGAGGGCGAGGGGTAGAGATCCGGTTAGGGTTCCGATTGGAATTAGGGTTAGGGATATGTTGAGGGCTAGGGATAAAGATCCGGTTAGGGTTCCGATTGGACCTAGGGTTAGGGTTATGTTGAGGGCTAGGTTTAGATATCCGGTTAGTGTTCCGATTGGACCTAGGGTTAGGGTTATTTTGAGGGCTAGGGTTAGAGATCCGGTTAGGGTTCCGATTGGACCTAGGGTTAGGGTTATGTTGAGGGCTAGGGTTAGATATCCGTTTTGGGTTCCGATTGGACCTAGGGTTAGGGTTATGTTGAGGGCTAGGTTTAGATATCCGTTTAGAGTTCCGATTGGACCTAGGGTTAGGGTTATGTTGAGGGCTAGGATTAGAGATCGGGTTAGGGTTCCGATTGGACCTCGGGTTAAGGTTATGTTGAGGGCTAGGGTTAGAGATCCGGTTAGGGTTCAGATTGGACCTAGGGTTAGGGTTATGTGGAGGGCTAGGGTTAGATATCCGGTTAGGGTTCCGATTGGACCTAGGGTTAGGGTTATGTTGAGGGCTAGGGATAGAGATCCGGTTAGGGTTCCGATTGGACCTAGGGTTAGGGTTATGTTGAGGGCTAGGGTTAGATATCCGGTTACTGTTCCGATTGGACCTAGGGTTAGGGTTATGTTGAGGGGTAGGTTTAGAGTTCCAGTTAGAGTTCCGATTGTACCTAGGCTTAGGGTTATGTTGAGGGCGAGGGGTAGAGATCCAGTAAGGGTTCCGATTGGACCTAGGGTTAGGGTTATGTTGAGGGCGAGGGGTAGAGATCCAGTAAGGGTTCCGATTGGACCTAGGGTTAGGGTTATGTTGAGGGCTGGGGTAGAGATCCTGTTAGGGTTCCGATTGGACCTAGGGTTAGGGCTATGTTGAGGGCTAGGGTTAGAAATCCAGTTAGGGTTCCGATTGGACCTAGTGTTAGGGTTATGTTGAGGGCTAGGGTTAGAGATCCGGTTAGGGTTCCGATTGGACCTAGGGTTAAGGTTATGTTGAGGACTAGGGTTAGATATCCAGTTAGGGTTCCGATTGGACCTAGTGTTAGGGTTATGTTGAGGGCTAGGGTTAGAGATCCGGTTAGGGTTCCGATTGGAATTAGGGTTAGGGATATGTTGAGGGCTAGGGATAAAGATCCGGTTAGGGTTCCGATTGGACCTAGGGTTAGGGTTATGTTGAGGGGTAGGGTCACAGATCTGGTTAGGGTTCCGATTGGACCTAGGGTTAGGGTTATGTTGAGAGCTAGGTTTAGAGATCCGGTTAGGGTTCCTATTGGACTTAGGGTTAGGGTTTTGTTGAGGGCTAGGTTTAGATATCCGGTTAGGGTTCCGATTGGTCCAAGGGTTAGGGTTATGTTGAGGGCGAGGGGTAGAGATCCGGTTAGGGTTCCGATTGGACCTAGGGTTAGGGTTATGTTGAGGGCGAGGCGTAGAGATCCAGTTAGGGTTCCGATTGGACCTAGGGTTAGGGTTATGTTGAGGGCTGGGGTAGAGATCCTGTTAGGGTTCCGATTGGACCTAGGGTTAGGGTTATGTTGAGGGCTAGGGTTAGAAATCCAGTTAGGGTTCCGATTGGACCTAGTGTTAGGGTTATGTTGAGGGCTAGGGTTAGAGATCCGGTTAGGGTTCCGATTGGACCTAGGGTTAAGGTTATGTTGAGGACTAGGGTTAGAGATCCGGTTAGGGTTCCGATTGGACCTAGTGTTAGGGTTATGTTGAGGGCTAGGGTTAGAGATCCGGTTAGGGTTCCGATTGGAATTAGGGTTAGGGATATGTTGAGGGCTAGGGATAAAGATCCGGTTAGGGTTCCGATTGGACCTAGGGTTAGTGTTATGTTGAGGGCTAGGTTTAGATATCCGGTTAGTGTTCCGATTGGACCTATGTTTAGGGTTATTTTGAGGGCTAGGGTTAGAGATCCGGTTAGGGTTCCGATTGGACCTAGGGTTAGGGTTATGTTGACGGTGTGGGTTAGATATGTGGTTAGGTTTCCGATTGGACCTAGGGTTAGGGTTATGTTGAGGGCTAGGTTTAGATATCCGTTTAGGGTTCCGATTGGACCTAGGGTTAGGGTTATGTTGAGGGCTAGGATTAGAGATCCGGTTAGGGTTCCGATTGGACCTAGGGTTAAGGTGATGTTGAGGGCTAGGGTTAGAGATCCGGTTAGGGTTCAGATTGGACCTAGGGTTAGGGTTATGTTGAGGGCTAGGGTTAGAGATCCGGTTAGGGTTCCGATTGGACCTAGGGTTAGGGTTATGTTGAGGGCTAGGGATAGAGATCCGGTTAGGGTTCCGATTGGACCTAGGGTTAGGGTTATGTTGAGGGCTAGGTTTAGATATCCGTTTAGGGTTCCGATTGGACCTAGGGTTAGGGTTATGTTGAGGGCTAGGATTAGAGATCCGGTTAGGGTTCCGATTGGACCTAGGGTAAAGGTGATGTTGAGGGCTAGGGTTAGAGATCCGGTTAGGGTTCAGATTGGACCTAGGGTTAGGGTTATGTTGAGGGCTAGGTTTAGAGATCCGGTTAGGGTTCCGATTGGACCTAGGGTTAGGGTTATGTTGAGGGCTAGGGATAGAGATCCGGTTAGGGTTCCGATTGGACCTAGGGTTAGGGTTATGTTGAGGGCTAGGGTTAGATATCCGGTTAGGGTTCCGATTGGACCTAGGGTTAGGGTTATGTTGAGGGCGAGGGGTAGAGATCCGGTTAGGGTTCCGATTGGACCTAGGGTTAGGGTTATGTTGTGGGCTAGGGTTAGATATCCGGTTAGGGTTCCGATTGGTCCCAGGATTAGGGTTATGTTGAGGGCTAGGGTTAGAGATCCGGTTAGGGTTCCGATTGGACCTAGGGTTAGGGTTATGTTGACGGTGTAGGTTAGATATGTGGTTAGGTTTCCGATTGGACCTAGGGTTAGGGTTATGTTGAGGGCTAGGTTTAGATATCCGTTTAGGGTTCCGATTGGACCTAGGGTTAGGGTTATGTTGAGGGCTAGGATTAGAGATCCGGTTAGGGTTCCGATTGGACCTAGGGTTAAGGTGATGTTGAGGGCTAGGGTTAGAGATCCGGTTAGGGTTCAGATTGGACCTAGGGTTAGGGTTATGTTGAGGGCTAGGGTTAGAGATCCGGTTAGGGTTCCGATTGGACCTAGGGTTAGGGTTATGTTGAGGGCTAGGGATAGAGATCCGGTTAGGGTTCCGATTGGACCTAGGGTTAGGGTTATGTTGAGGGCTAGGTTTAGATATCCGTTTAGGGTTCCGATTGGACCTAGGGTTAGGGTTATGTTGAGGGCTAGGATTAGAGATCCGGTTAGGGTTCCGATTGGACCTAGGGTTAAGGTGATGTTGAGGGCTAGGGTTAGAGATCCGGTTAGGGTTCCGATTGGACCTAGGGTTAGGGTTATGTTGAGGGCTAGGGTTAGAGATCCGGTTAGGGTTCCGATTGGACCTAGGGTTAGGGTTATGTTGAGGGCTAGGGATAGAGATCCGGTTAGGGTTCCGATTGGACCTAGGGTTAGGGTTATGTTGAGGGCTAGGGTTAGATATCCGGTTAGGGTTCCGATTGGACCTAGGGTTAGGGTTATGTTGAGAGCTAGGGTTAGAGATCCGGTTAGGGTTCCGATTGGACCTAGGGTTAGGGTTATGTTGTGGGCTAGGGTTAGATATCCGGTTAGGGTTCCGATTGGTCCCAGGATTAGGGTTATGTTGAGGGCTAGGGTTAGATATCCGTTTTGGGTTCCGCTTGGACCTAGGGTTAGGGTTATGTTGAGGGCGAGGGGTAGAGATCCGGTTAGGGTTCCAATTGGACCTAGGGTTAGGGATATGGTGAGGGCTAGGGATAGAGATCCGGTTAGGGTTCCGATTGGACCTAGGGTTAGGGTTATGTTGAGGGCTAGGGTTAGATATCCGTTTTGGGTGCCGCTTGGACCTAGGGTTAGGGTTATGTTGAGGGCTAGGTTAGAGATCCTGTTAGGGTTCCGATTGGACCTAGGGTTAGGGTTATGTTGAGGGCTAGGTTTAGAGATCCGATTAGGGTTCCGATAGGACCTAGGGTTAGTGTTATGTTGAGGGCGAGGGTTAGAGATCCGGTTAGGGTTCCGATTGGACCTAGGGTTAGGGTTATGTTTAGGGCTAGGGTCAGAGATCTGGTTAGGGTTCCGATTGGACCTAGGGTTAGGGTTATGTTGAGAGCTAGGTTTAGAGATCCGGTTAGGGTTCCTATTGGACCTAGGGTTAGGGTTTTGTTGAGGGCTAGGTTTAGATATCCGGTTAGGGTTCCGATTGGTCCAAGGGTTAGGGTTATGTTGAGGGCGAGGGGTAGAGATCCGGTTAGGGTTCCGATTGGAATTAGGGTTAGGGATATGTTGAGGGCTAGGGATAAAGATCCGGTTAGAGTTCCGATTGGACCTAGGGTTAGGGTTATGTTGAGGGCTAGGTTTAGATATCCGGTTAGTGTTCCGATTGGACCTAGGGTTAGGGTTATTTTGAGGGCTAGGGTTAGAGATCCGGTTAGGGTTCCGATTGGACCTAGGGTTAGGGTTATGTTGAGGGCTAGGGTTAGATATCCGTTTTGGGTTCCGATTGGACCTAGGGTTAGGGTTATGTTGAGGGCTAGGTTTAGATATCCGTTTAGAGTTCCGATTGGACCTAGGGTTAGGGTTATGTTGAGGGCTAGGATTAGAGATCGGGTTAGGGTTCCGATTGGACCTAGGGTTAAGGTTATGTTGAGGGCTAGGGTTAGAGATCCGGTTAGGGTTCAGATTGGACCTAGGGTTAGGGTTATGTGGAGGGCTAGGGTTAGATATCCGGTTAGGGTTCCGATTGGACCTAGGGTTAGGGTTATGTTGAGGGCTAGGGATAGAGATCCGGTTAGGGTTCCGATTGGACCTAGGGTTAGGGTTATGTTGAGGGCTAGGGTTAGATATCCGGTTACTGTTCCGATTGGACCTAGGGTTAGGGTTATGTTGAGGGGTAGGTTTAGAGTTCCAGTTAGAGTTCCGATTGTACCTAGGCTTAGGGTTATGTTGAGGGCGAGGGGTAGAGATCCAGTAAGGGTTCCGATTGGACCTAGGGTTAGGGTTATGTTGAGGGCGAGGGGTAGAGATCCAGTAAGGGTTCCGATTGGACCTAGGGTTAGGGTTATGTTGAGGGCTGGGGTAGAGATCCTGTTAGGGTTCCGATTGGACCTAGGGTTAGGGCTATGTTGAGGGCTAGGGTTAGAAATCCAGTTAGGGTTCCGATTGGACCTAGTGTTAGGGTTATGTTGAGGGCTAGGGTTAGAGATCCGGTTAGGGTTCCGATTGGACCTAGGGTTAAGGTTATGTTGAGGACTAGGGTTAGATATCCAGTTAGGGTTCCGATTGGACCTAGTGTTAGGGTTATGTTGAGGGCTAGGGTTAGAGATCCGGTTAGGGTTCCGATTGGAATTAGGGTTAGGGATATGTTGAGGGCTAGGGATAAAGATCCGGTTAGGGTTCCGATTGGACCTAGGGTTAGGGTTATGTTGAGGGGTAGGGTCACAGATCTGGTTAGGGTTCCGATTGGACCTAGGGTTAGGGTTATGTTGAGAGCTAGGTTTAGAGATCCGGTTAGGGTTCCTATTGGACTTAGGGTTAGGGTTTTGTTGAGGGCTAGGTTTAGATATCCGGTTAGGGTTCCGATTGGTCCAAGGGTTAGGGTTATGTTGAGGGCGAGGGGTAGAGATCCGGTTAGGGTTCCGATTGGACCTAGGGTTAGGGTTATGTTGAGGGCGAGGCGTAGAGATCCAGTTAGGGTTCCGATTGGACCTAGGGTTAGGGTTATGTTGAGGGCTGGGGTAGAGATCCTGTTAGGGTTCCGATTGGACCTAGGGTTAGGGTTATGTTGAGGGCTAGGGTTAGAAATCCAGTTAGGGTTCCGATTGGACCTAGTGTTAGGGTTATGTTGAGGGCTAGGGTTAGAGATCCGGTTAGGGTTCCGATTGGACCTAGGGTTAAGGTTATGTTGAGGACTAGGGTTAGAGATCCGGTTAGGGTTCCGATTGGACCTAGTGTTAGGGTTATGTTGAGGGCTAGGGTTAGAGATCCGGTTAGGGTTCCGATTGGAATTAGGGTTAGGGATATGTTGAGGGCTAGGGATAAAGATCCGGTTAGGGTTCCGATTGGACCTAGGGTTAGTGTTATGTTGAGGGCTAGGTTTAGATATCCGGTTAGTGTTCCGATTGGACCTATGTTTAGGGTTATTTTGAGGGCTAGGGTTAGAGATCCGGTTAGGGTTCCGATTGGACCTAGGGTTAGGGTTATGTTGACGGTGTGGGTTAGATATGTGGTTAGGTTTCCGATTGGACCTAGGGTTAGGGTTATGTTGAGGGCTAGGTTTAGATATCCGTTTAGGGTTCCGATTGGACCTAGGGTTAGGGTTATGTTGAGGGCTAGGATTAGATATCCGGTTAGGGTTCCGATTGGACCTAGGGTTAAGGTGATGTTGAGGGCTAGGGTTAGAGATCCGGTTAGGGTTCAGATTGGACCTAGGGTTAGGGTTATGTTGAGGGCTAGGGTTAGAGATCCGGTTAGGGTTCCGATTGGACCTAGGGTTAGGGTTATGTTGAGGGCTAGGGATAGAGATCCGGTTAGGGTTCCGATTGGACCTAGGGTTAGGGTTATGTTGAGGGCTAGGTTTAGATATCCGTTTAGGGTTCCGATTGGACCTAGGGTTAGGGTTATGTTGAGGGCTAGGATTAGAGATCCGGTTAGGGTTCCGATTGGACCTAGGGTTAAGGTGATGTTGAGGGCTAGGGTTAGAGATCCGGTTAGGGTTCAGATTGGACCTAGGGTTAGGGTTATGTTGAGGGCTAGGTTTAGAGATCCGGTTAGGGTTCCGATTGGACCTAGGGTTAGGGTTATGTTGAGGGCTAGGGATAGAGATCCGGTTAGGGTTCCGATTGGACCTAGGGTTAGGGTTATGTTGAGGGCTAGGGTTAGATATCCGGTTAGGGTTCCGATTGGACCTAGGGTTAGGGTTATGTTGAGAGCTAGGGTTAGAGATCCGGTTAGGGTTCCGATTGGACCTAGGGTTAGGGTTATGTTGTGGGCTAGGGTTAGATATCCGGTTAGGGTTCCGATTGGTCCCAGGATTAGGGTTATGTTGAGGGCTAGGGTTAGATATCCGTTTTGGGTTCCGCTTGGACCTAGGGTTAGGGTTATGTTGAGGGCGAGGGGTAGAGATCCGGTTAGGGTTCCAATTGGACCTAGGGTTAGGGATATGGTGAGGGCTAGGGATAGAGATCCGGTTAGGGTTCCGATTGGACCTAGGGTTAGGGTTATGTTGAGGGCTAGGGTTAGATATCCGTTTTGGGTGCCGCTTGGACCTAGGGTTAGGGTTATGTTGAGGGCTAGGTTAGAGATCCTGTTAGGGTTCCGATTGGACCTAGGGTTAGGGTTATGTTGAGGGCTAGGTTTAGAGATCCGATTAGGGTTCCGATAGGACCTAGGGTTAGTGTTATGTTGAGGGCGAGGGTTAGAGATCCGGTTAGGGTTCCGATTGGACCTAGGGTTAGGGTTATGTTTAGGGCTAGGGTCAGAGATCTGGTTAGGGTTCCGATTGGACCTAGGGTTAGGGTTATGTTGAGAGCTAGGTTTAGAGATCCGGTTAGGGTTCCTATTGGACCTAGGGTTAGGGTTTTGTTGAGGGCTAGGTTTAGATATCCGGTTAGGGTTCCGATTGGTCCAAGGGTTAGGGTTATGTTGAGGGCGAGGGGTAGAGATCCGGTTAGGGTTCCGATTGGAATTAGGGTTAGGGATATGTTGAGGGCTAGGGATAAAGATCCGGTTAGAGTTCCGATTGGACCTAGGGTTAGGGTTATGTTGAGGGCTAGGTTTAGATATCCGGTTAGTGTTCCGATTGGACCTAGGGTTAGGGTTATTTTGAGGGCTAGGGTTAGAGATCCGGTTAGGGTTCCGATTGGACCTAGGGTTAGGGTTATGTTGAGGGCTAGGGTTAGATATCCGTTTTGGGTTCCGATTGGACCTAGGGTTAGGGTTATGTTGAGGGCTAGGTTTAGATATCCGTTTAGAGTTCCGATTGGACCTAGGGTTAGGGTTATGTTGAGGGCTAGGATTAGAGATCGGGTTAGGGTTCCGATTGGACCTAGGGTTAAGGTTATGTTGAGGGCTAGGGTTAGAGATCCGGTTAGGGTTCAGATTGGACCTAGGGTTAGGGTTATGTGGAGGGCTAGGGTTAGATATCCGGTTAGGGTTCCGATTGGACCTAGGGTTAGGGTTATGTTGAGGGCTAGGGATAGAGATCCGGTTAGGGTTCCGATTGGACCTAGGGTTAGGGTTATGTTGAGGGCTAGGGTTAGATATCCGGTTACTGTTCCGATTGGACCTAGGGTTAGGGTTATGTTGAGGGGTAGGTTTAGAGTTCCAGTTAGAGTTCCGATTGTACCTAGGCTTAGGGTTATGTTGAGGGCGAGGGGTAGAGATCCAGTAAGGGTTCCGATTGGACCTAGGGTTAGGGTTATGTTGAGGGCGAGGGGTAGAGATCCAGTAAGGGTTCCGATTGGACCTAGGGTTAGGGTTATGTTGAGGGCTGGGGTAGAGATCCTGTTAGGGTTCCGATTGGACCTAGGGTTAGGGCTATGTTGAGGGCTAGGGTTAGAAATCCAGTTAGGGTTCCGATTGGACCTAGTGTTAGGGTTATGTTGAGGGCTAGGGTTAGAGATCCGGTTAGGGTTCCGATTGGACCTAGGGTTAAGGTTATGTTGAGGACTAGGGTTAGATATCCAGTTAGGGTTCCGATTGGACCTAGTGTTAGGGTTATGTTGAGGGCTAGGGTTAGAGATCCGGTTAGGGTTCCGATTGGAATTAGGGTTAGGGATATGTTGAGGGCTAGGGATAAAGATCCGGTTAGGGTTCCGATTGGACCTAGGGTTAGGGTTATGTTGAGGGGTAGGGTCACAGATCTGGTTAGGGTTCCGATTGGACCTAGGGTTAGGGTTATGTTGAGAGCTAGGTTTAGAGATCCGGTTAGGGTTCCTATTGGACTTAGGGTTAGGGTTTTGTTGAGGGCTAGGTTTAGATATCCGGTTAGGGTTCCGATTGGTCCAAGGGTTAGGGTTATGTTGAGGGCGAGGGGTAGAGATCCGGTTAGGGTTCCGATTGGACCTAGGGTTAGGGTTATGTTGAGGGCGAGGCGTAGAGATCCAGTTAGGGTTCCGATTGGACCTAGGGTTAGGGTTATGTTGAGGGCTGGGGTAGAGATCCTGTTAGGGTTCCGATTGGACCTAGGGTTAGGGTTATGTTGAGGGCTAGGGTTAGAAATCCAGTTAGGGTTCCGATTGGACCTAGTGTTAGGGTTATGTTGAGGGCTAGGGTTAGAGATCCGGTTAGGGTTCCGATTGGACCTAGGGTTAAGGTTATGTTGAGGACTAGGGTTAGAGATCCGGTTAGGGTTCCGATTGGACCTAGTGTTAGGGTTATGTTGAGGGCTAGGGTTAGAGATCCGGTTAGGGTTCCGATTGGAATTAGGGTTAGGGATATGTTGAGGGCTAGGGATAAAGATCCGGTTAGGGTTCCGATTGGACCTAGGGTTAGTGTTATGTTGAGGGCTAGGTTTAGATATCCGGTTAGTGTTCCGATTGGACCTATGTTTAGGGTTATTTTGAGGGCTAGGGTTAGAGATCCGGTTAGGGTTCCGATTGGACCTAGGGTTAGGGTTATGTTGACGGTGTGGGTTAGATATGTGGTTAGGTTTCCGATTGGACCTAGGGTTAGGGTTATGTTGAGGGCTAGGTTTAGATATCCGTTTAGGGTTCCGATTGGACCTAGGGTTAGGGTTATGTTGAGGGCTAGGATTAGATATCCGGTTAGGGTTCCGATTGGACCTAGGGTTAAGGTGATGTTGAGGGCTAGGGTTAGAGATCCGGTTAGGGTTCAGATTGGACCTAGGGTTAGGGTTATGTTGAGGGCTAGGGTTAGAGATCCGGTTAGGGTTCCGATTGGACCTAGGGTTAGGGTTATGTTGAGGGCTAGGGATAGAGATCCGGTTAGGGTTCCGATTGGACCTAGGGTTAGGGTTATGTTGAGGGCTAGGTTTAGATATCCGTTTAGGGTTCCGATTGGACCTAGGGTTAGGGTTATGTTGAGGGCTAGGATTAGAGATCCGGTTAGGGTTCCGATTGGACCTAGGGTTAAGGTGATGTTGAGGGCTAGGGTTAGAGATCCGGTTAGGGTTCAGATTGGACCTAGGGTTAGGGTTATGTTGAGGGCTAGGGTTAGAGATCCGGTTAGGGTTCCGATTGGACCTAGGGTTAGGGTTATGTTGAGGGCTAGGGATAGAGATCCGGTTAGGGTTCCGATTGGACCTAGGGTTAGGGTTATGTTGAGGGCTAGGGTTAGATATCCGGTTAGGGTTCCGATTGGACCTAGGGTTAGGGTTATGTTGAGGGCTAGGTTTAGAGTTGCGGTTAGAGTTCCGATTGGACCTAGGGTTAGGGTTATGTTGAGGGCGAGGGGTAGAGATCCAGTTAGGGTTCCAATTGGACCTAGGGTTAGGGATATGGTGAGGGCTAGGGATAGAGATCCGGTTAGGGTTCCGATTGGACCTAGGGTTAGGGTTATGTTGAGGGCTAGGGTTAGATATCCGTTTTGGGTTCCGCTTGGACCTAGGGTTAGGGTTATGTTGAGGGCTAGGTTAGAGATCCTGTTAGGGTTCCGATTGGACCTAGGGTTAGGGTTATGTTGAGGGCTAGGTTTAGAGATCCGATTAGGGTTCCGATAGGACCTAGGGTTAGTGTTATGTTGAGGGCGAGGGTTAGAGATCCGGTTAAGGTTCCGATTGGACCTAGGGTTAGGGTTATGTTTAGGGCTAGGGTCAGAGATCTGGTTAGGGTTCCGATTGGACCTAGGGTTAGGGTTATGTTGAGAGCTAGGTTTAGAGATCCGGTTAGGGTTCCTATTGGACCTAGGGTTAGGGTTTTGTTGAGGGCTAGGTTTAGATATCCGGTTAGGGTTCCGATTGGTCCAAGGGTTAGGGTTATGTTGAGGGCGAGGGGTAGAGATCCGGTTAGGGTTCCGATTGGAATTAGGGTTAGGGATATGTTGAGGGCTAGGGATAAAGATCCGGTTAGGGTTCCGATTGGACCTAGGGTTAGGGTTATGTTGAGGGCTAGGTTTAGATATCCGGTTAGTGTTCCGATTGGACCTAGGGTTAGGGTTATTTTGAGGGCTAGGGTTAGAGATCCGGTTAGGGTTCCGATTGGACCTAGGGTTAGGGTTATGTTGAGGGCTAGGGTTAGATATCCGTTTTGGGTTCCGATTGGACCTAGGGTTAGGGTTATGTTGAGGGCTAGGTTTAGATATCCGTTTAGGGTTCCGATTGGACCTAGGGTTAGGGTTATGTTGAAGGCTAGGATTAGAGATCGGGTTAGGGTTCCGATTGGACCTAGGGTTAAGGTTATGTTGAGGGCTAGGGTTAGAGATCCGGTTAGGGTTCAGATTGGACCTAGGGTTAGGGTTATGTGGAGGGCTAGGGTTAGATATCCGGTTAGGGTTCCGATTGGACCTAGGGTTAGGGTTATGTTGAGGGCTAGGGATAGAGATCCGGTTAGGGTTCCGATTGGACCTAGGGTTAGGGTTATGTTGAGGGCTAGGGTTAGAGATCCGGTTAGGGTTCCGATTGGACCTAGGGTTAGGGTTATGTTGAGGGCTAGGGTTAGATATCCGTTTTGGGTTCCGATTGGACCTAGGGTTAGGGTTATGTTGAGGGCTAGGTTTAGATATCCGTTTAGGGTTCCGATTGGACCTAGGGTTAGGGTTATGTTGAAGGCTAGGATTAGAGATCGGGTTAGGGTTCCGATTGGACCTAGGGTTAAGGTTATGTTGAGGGCTAGGGTTAGAGATCCGGTTAGGGTTCAGATTGGACCTAGGGTTAGGGTTATGTGGAGGGCTAGGGTTAGATATCCGGTTAGGGTTCCGATTGGACCTAGGGTTAGGGTTATGTTGAGGGCTAGGGATAGAGATCCGGTTAGGGTTCCGATTGGACCTAGGGTTAGGGTTATGTTGAGGGGTAGGTTTAGAGTTCCAGTTAGAGTTCCGATTGTACCTAGGCTTAGGGTTATGTTGAGGGCGAGGGCTAGAGATCCAGTAAGGGTTCCGATTGGACCTAGGGTTAGGGTTATGTTGAGGGCGAGGGGTAGAGATCCAGTAAGGGTTCCGATTGGACCTAGGGTTAGGGTTATGTTGAGGGCTGGGGTTGAGATCCTGTTAGGGTTCCGATTGGACCTAGGGTTAGGGCTATGTTGAGGGCTAGGGTTAGAAATCCAGTTAGGGTTCCGATTGGACCTAGTGTTAGGGTTATGTTGAGGGCTAGGGTTAGAGATCCGGTTAGGGTTCCGATTGGACCTAGGGTTAAGGTTATGTTGAGGACTAGGGTTAGATATCCAGTTAGGGTTCCGATTGGACCTAGTGTTAGGGTTATGTTGAGGGCTAGGGTTAGAGATCCGGTTAGGGTTCCGATTGGAATTAGGGTTAGGGATATGTTGAGGGCTAGGGATAAAGATCCGGTTAGGGTTCCGATTGGACCTAGGGTTAGGGTTATGTTGAGGGCTAGGGTCACAGATCTGGTTAGGGTTCCGATTGGACCTAGGGTTAGGGTTATGTTGAGAGCTAGGTTTAGAGATCCGGTTAGGGTTCCTATTGGACTTAGGGTTAGGGTTTTGTTGAGGGCTAGGTTTAGATATCCGGTTAGGGTTCCGATTGGTCCAAGGGTTAGGGTTATGTTGAGGGCGAGGGGTAGAGATCCGGTTAGGGTTCCGATTGGAATTAGGGTTAGGGATATGTTGAGGGCTAGGGATAAAGATCCGGTTAGGGTTCCGATTGGACCTAGGGTTAGGGTTATGTTGAGGGCTAGGTTTAGATATCCGGTTAGTGTTCCGATTGGACCTAGGGTTAGGGTTATTTTGAGGGCTAGGGTTAGAGATCCGGTTAGGGTTCCGATTGGACCTAGGGTTAGGGTTATGTTGAGGGCTAGGGTTAGATATCCGTTTTGGGTTCCGATTGGACCTAGGGTTAGGGTTATGTTGAGGGCTAGGTTTAGATATCCGTTTAGGGTTCCGATTGGACCTAGGGTTAGGGTTATGTTGAGGGCTAGGATTAGAGATCGGGTTAGGGTTCCGATTGGACCTAGGGTTAAGGTTATGTTGAGGGCTAGGGTTAGAGATCCGGTTAGGGTTCAGATTGGACCTAGGGTTAGGGTTATGTGGAGGGCTAGGGTTAGATATCCGGTTAGGGTTCCGATTGGACATAGGGTTAGGGTTATGTTGAGGGCTAGGTTTAGAGTTCCGGTTAGAGTTCCGATTGGACCTAGGGTTAGGGTTATGTTGAGGGCGAGGGGTAGAGATCCGGTTAGAGTTCCGATTGGACCTAGGGTTAGGGTTATGTTGTGGGCTAGGGTTAGATATTCGGTTAAGATTCCGATTGGACCAAGGGTTAGAGTTATGTTGAGGGCGAGGGGTAGAGATCCGGTTAGGGTTCCGATTGGACCTAGGGTTAGGGTTATGTTGAGGGCGAGGGGTAGAGATTCAGTAAGGGTTCCGATTGGACATTTGGTTAGGGTTATGTTGAGGGCTGGGGTAGAGATCCTGTTAGGGTTCCGATTGGACCTAGGGTTAGGGTTATGTTGAGGGTTAGGGTTAGAGATCCGGTTAGGGTTCCGATTGGACCTAGGGTTAGGGTTATTTTGAGGGCTAGGGTTAGAGATCCGGTTAGGGTTCCGATTGGACCGAGGGTTAGGGTTATGTTGAGGGCGAGGGTTAGATATCCGGTTAGGTTTCCGATTGGACCTAGGTTAGGGTTATGTTGAGGGTTAGGTTTAGATATCCGTTTTGGGTTCCGATTGGACCTAGGGTTAGGGTTATGTTGAAGGCTAGGGTTAGAGATCCGGTTAGGGTTCCGATTGGACCTAGTGTTAGGGTTATGTTGAGGGCTAGGTTTAGAGATCCGGTTAGGGTTCCAATAGGACCTAGGGTTAGTGTTATGTTGAGGGCGAGGGTTAGAGATCCGGTTAGGGTTCCGATTGGACCTAGGGTTAGGGTTATGTTTAGGGCTAGGGTTAGAGATCTGGTTAGGGTTCCTATTGGACCTAGGGTTAGGGTTATGTTGAGGGCTAGGGTTAGATATCCGGTTAGGGTTCCGATTGGACCAAGGGTTAGGGTTATGTTGAGGGCGAGGGGTAGAGATCCGGTTAGGGTTCCGATTGGACCTAGGGTTAGGGTTATGTTGAGGGCGAGGCGTAGAGATCCAGTTAGGGTTCCGATTGGACCTAGGGTTAGGGTTATGTTGAGGGCTGGGGTAGAGATCCTGTTAGGGTTCCGATTGGACCTAGGGTTAGGGTTATGTTGAGGGCTAGGGTTAGAAATCCAGTTAGGGTTCCGATTGGACCTAGTGTTAGGGTTATGTTGAGGGCTAGGGTTAGAGATCCGGTTAGGGTTCCGATTGGACCTAGGGTTAAGGTTATGTTGAGGACTAGGGTTAGAGATCCGGTTAGGGTTCCGATTGGACCTAGTGTTAGGGTTATGTTGAGGGCTAGGGTTAGAGATCCGGTTAGGGTTCCGATTGGAATTAGGGTTAGGGATATGTTGAGGGCTAGGGATAAAGATCCGGTTAGGGTTCCGATTGGACCTAGGGTTAGTGTTATGTTGAGGGCTAGGTTTAGATATCCGGTTAGTGTTCCGATTGGACCTATGTTTAGGGTTATTTTGAGGGCTAGGGTTAGAGATCCGGTTAGGGTTCCGATTGGACCTAGGGTTAGGGTTATGTTGAGGGCTAGGGTTAGATATCCGTTTTGGGTTCCGATTGGACCTAGGGTTAGGGTTATGTTGAGGGCTAGGTTTAGATATCCGTTTTCGGTTCCGAATGGACCTAGGGTTAGGGTTATGTTGAGGGCTAGGTTTAGATATCCGTTTAGGGTTCCGATTGGACCTAGGGTTAGGGTTATGTTGAGGGCTAGGATTAGAGATCCGGTTAGGGTTCCGATTGGACCTAGGGTTAAGGTGATGTTGAGGGCTAGGGTTAGAGATCCGGTTAGGGTTCAGATTGGACCTAGGGTTAGGGTTATGTTGAGGGCTAGGGTTAGAGATCCGGTTAGGGTTCCGATTGGACCTAGGGTTAGGGTTATGTTGAGGGCTAGGGATAGAGATCCGGTTAGGGTTCCGATTCGACCTAGGGTTAGGGTTATGTTGAGGGCTAGGGTTAGATATCCGGTTAGGGTTCCGATTGGACCTAGGGTTAGGGTTATGTTGAGGGCGAGGGGTAGAGATCCGGTTAGGGTTCCGATTGGACCTAGGGTTAGGGTTATGTTGTGGGCTAGGGTTAGATATCCGGTTAGGGTTCCGATTGGACCCAGGATTAGGGTTATGTTGAGGCCTAGGGTTAGATATCCGGTTAGGGTTCCGATTGGACCTAGGGTTAGGGTTATGTTGAGGGCTAGGTTTAGAGTTGCGGTTAGAGTTCCGATTGGACCTAGGGTTAGGGTTATGTTGAGGGCGAGGGGTAGAGATCCGGTTAGGGTTCCAATTGGACCTAGGGTTAGGGATATGGTGAGGGCTAGGGATAGAGATCCGGTTAGAGTTCCGATTGGACCTAGGGTTAGGGTTATGTTGAGGGCTAGGGTTAGATATCCGTTTTGGGTTCCGCTTGGACCTAGGGTTAGGGTTATGTTGAGGGCTAGGTTAGAGATCCTGTTAGGGTTCCGATTGGAACTAGGGTTAGGGTTATGTTGAGGGCTAGGTTTAGAGATCCGATTAGGGTTCCGATAGGACCTAGGGTTAGTGTTATGTTGAGGGCGAGGGTTAGAGATCCGGTTAGGGTTCCGATTGGACCTAGGGTTAGGGTTATGTTTAGGGCTAGGGTCAGAGATCTGGTTAGGGTTCCGATTGGACCTAGGGTTAGGGTTATGTTGAGAGCTAGGTTTAGAGATCCGGTTAGGGTTCCTATTGGACCTAGGGTTAGGGTTTTGTTGAGGGCTAGGGTTAGATATCCGGTTAGGGTTCCGATTGGTCCAAGGGTTAGGGTTATGTTGAGGGCGAGGGGTAGAGATCCGGTTAGGGTTCCGATTGTACCTAGGGTTAGGGTTATGTTGAGGGCGAGGGTTAGAGATCCAGTAAGGGTTCCGATTGGACCAAGGGTTAGGGTTATGTTGAGGGCTGGGGTAGAGATCCTGTTAGGGTTCCGATTGGACCTAGGGTTAGGGTTATGTTGAGGGCTAGGGTTAGAAATCCAGTTAGGGTTCCGATTGGACCTAGGGTTAGGGTTATGTTGAGGGCTAGGGTTAGAGATCCGGTTAGGGTTCCGATTGGACCTAGGGTTAAGGTTATGTTGAGGACTAGGGTTAGAGATCCGGTTAGGGTTCCGATTGGACCTAGGGTTAGGGATATGTTGAGGGCTAGGGATAAAGATCCGGTTAGGCTTCCGATTGGACCTAGGGTTAGGGTTATGTTGAGGGCTAGGGTTAGAGATCCGGTTAGGGTTCCGATTGGACCTAGGGTTAGGGTTATGTTGAGGGCGAGGGGTAGAGATCCGGTTAGGGTTCCGATTGGACCTAGGGTTAGGGTTATGTTGTGGGCTAGGGTTAGATATCCGGTTAGGGTTCCGATTGGACCCAGGATTAGGGTTATGTTGAGGCCTAGGGTTAGATATCCGGTTAGGGTTCCGATTGGACCTAGGGTTAGGGTTATGTTGAGGGCTAGGTTTAGAGTTGCGGTTAGAGTTCCGATTGGACCTAGGGTTAGGGTTATGTTGAGGGCGAGGGGTAGAGATCCGGTTAGGGTTCCAATTGGACCTAGGGTTAGGGATATGGTGAGGGCTAGGGATAGAGATCCGGTTAGAGTTCCGATTGGACCTAGGGTTAGGGTTATGTTGAGGGCTAGGGTTAGATATCCGTTTTGGGTTCCGCTTGGACCTAGGGTTAGGGTTATGTTGAGGGCTAGGTTAGAGATCCTGTTAGGGTTCCGATTGGACCTAGGGTTAGGGTTATGTTGAGGGCTAGGTTTAGAGATCCGATTAGGGTTCCGATAGGACCTAGGGTTAGTGTTATGTTGAGGGCGAGGGTTAGAGATCCGGTTAGGGTTCCGATTGGACCTAGGGTTAGGGTTATGTTTAGGGCTAGGGTCAGAGATCTGGTTAGGGTTCCGATTGGACCTAGGGTTAGGGTTATGTTGAGAGCTAGGTTTAGAGATCCGGTTAGGGTTCCTATTGGACCTAGGGTTAGGGTTTTGTTGAGGGCTAGGGTTAGATATCCGGTTAGGGTTCCGATTGGTCCAAGGGTTAGGGTTATGTTGAGGGCGAGGGGTAGAGATCCGGTTAGGGTTCCGATTGTACCTAGGGTTAGGGTTATGTTGAGGGCGAGGGTTAGAGATCCAGTAAGGGTTCCGATTGGACCTAGGGTTAGGGTTATGTTGAGGGCTAGGGTTAGAGATCCGGTTAGGGTTCCGATTGGACCTAGGGTTAAGGTTATGTTGAGGACTAGGGTTAGAGATCCGGTTAGGGTTCCGATTGGACCTAGGGTTAGGGATATGTTGAGGGCTAGGGATAAAGATCCGGTTAGGCTTCCGATTGGACCTAGGGTTAGGGTTATGTTGAGGGCTAGGGTTAGAGATCCGGTTAGGGTTCCGATTGGACCTAGGGTTAGGGTTATTTTGAGGGCTAGGGTTAGAGATCCGGTTAGGGTTCCGATTGGACCGAGGGTTAGGGTTATGTTGAGGGCGAGGGTTAGATATCCGGTTAGGTTTCCGATTGGACCTAGGGTTAGGGTTATGTTGAGGGTTAGGTTTAGATATCCGTTTTGGGTTCCGATTGGACCTAGGGTTAGGGTTATGTTGAAGGCTAGGGTTAGAGATCCGGTTAGGGTTCCGATTGGACCTAGTGTTAATGTTATGTTGAGGGCTAGGTTTAGAGATCCGGTTAGGGTTCCAATAGGACCTAGGGTTAGTGTTATGTTGAGGGCGAGGGTTAGAGATCCGGTTAGGGTTCCGATTGGACCTACGGTTAGGTTTATGTTTAGGGCTAGGGTTAGAGATCTGGTTAGGGTTCCTATTGGACCTAGGGTTAGGGTTATGTTGAGGGCTAGGGTTAGATATCCGGTTAGGGTTCCGATTGGACCAAGGGTTAGGGTTATGTTGAGGGCGAGGGGTAGAGATCCGGTTAGGGTTCCGATTGGACCTAGGGTTAGGGTTATGTTGAGGGCGAGGCGTAGAGATCCAGTTAGGGTTCCGATTGGACCTAGGGTTAGGGTTATGTTGAGGGCTGGGGTAGAGATCCTGTTAGGGTTCCGATTGGACCTAGGGTTAGGGTTATGTTGAGGGCTAGGGTTAGAAATCCAGTTAGGGTTCCGATTGGACCTAGTGTTAGGGTTATGTTGAGGGCTAGGGTTAGAGATCCGGTTAGGGTTCCGATTGGACCTAGGGTTAAGGTTATGTTGAGGACTAGGGTTAGAGATCCGGTTAGGGTTCCGATTGGACCTAGTGTTAGGGTTATGTTGAGGGCTAGGGTTAGAGATCCGGTTAGGGTTCCGATTGGAATTAGGGTTAGGGATATGTTGAGGGCTAGGGATAAAGATCCGGTTAGGGTTCCGATTGGACCTAGGGTTAGTGTTATGTTGAGGGCTAGGTTTAGATATCCGGTTAGTGTTCCGATTGGACCTATGTTTAGGGTTATTTTGAGGGCTAGGGTTAGAGATCCGGTTAGGGTTCCGATTGGACCTAGGGTTAGGGTTATGTTGACGGTGTGGGTTAGATATGTGGTTAGGTTTCCGATTGGACCTAGGGTTAGGGTTATGTTGAGGGCTAGGGTTAGATATCCGTTTTCGGTTCCGAAAGGACCTAGGGTTAGGGTTATGTTGAGGGCTAGGTTTAGATATCCGTTTAGGGTTCCGATTGGACCTAGGGTTAGGGTTATGTTGAGGGCTAGGATTAGAGATCCGGTTAGGGTTCCGATTGGACCTAGGGTTAAGGTGATGTTGAGGGCTAGGGTTAGAGATCCGGTTAGGGTTCAGATTGGACCTAGGGTTAGGGTTATGTTGAGGGCTAGGGTTAGAGATCCGGTTAGGGTTCCGATTGGACCTAGGGTTAGGGTTATGTTGAGGGCTAGGGATAGAGATCCGGTTAGGGTTCCGATTGGACCTAGGGTTAGGGTTATGTTGAGGGCTAGGGTTAGATATCCGGTTAGGGTTCCGATTGGACCTAGGGTTAGGGTTATGTTGAGGGCGAGGGGTAGAGATCCGGTTAGGGTTCCGATTGGACCTAGGGTTAGGGTTATGTTGTGGGCTAGGGTTAGATATCCGGTTAGGGTTCCGATTGGTCCCAGGATTAGGGTTATGTTGAGGGCTAGGGTTAGATATCCGGTTAGGGTTCCGATTGGACCTAGGGTTAGGGTTATGTTGAGGGCTAGGTTTAGAGTTGCGGTTAGAGTTCCGATTGGACCTAGGGTTAGGGTTATGTTGAGGGCGAGGGGTAGAGATCCGGTTAGGGTTCCAATTGGACCTAGGGTTAGGGATATGGTGAGGGCTAGGGATAGAGATCCGGTTAGGGTTCCGATTGGACCTAGGGTTAGGGTTATGTTGAGGGCTAGGGTTAGATATCCGTTTTGGGTTCCGCTTGGACCTAGGGTTAGGGTTATGTTGAGGGCTAGGTTAGAGATCCTGTTAGGGTTCCGATTGGACCTAGGGTTAGGGTTATGTTGAGGGCTAGGTTTAGAGATCCGATTAGGGTTCCGATAGGACCTAGGGTTAGTGTTATGTTGAGGGCGAGGGTTAGAGATCCGGTTAGGGTTCCGATTGGACCTAGGGTTAGGGTTATGTTTAGGGCTAGGGTCAGAGATCTGGTTAGGGTTCCGATTGGACCTAGGGTTAGGGTTATGTTGAGAGCTAGGTTTAGAGATCCGGTTAGGGTTCCTATTGGACCTAGGGTTAGGGTTTTGTTGAGGGCTAGGGTTAGATATCCGGTTAGGGTTCCGATTGGTCCAAGGGTTAGGGTTATGTTGAGGGCGAGGGGTAGAGATCCGGTTAGGGTTCCGATTGTACCTAGGGTTAGGGTTATGTTGAGGGCGAGGGTTAGAGATCCAGTAAGGTTTCCGATTGGACCAAGGGTTAGGGTTATGTTGAGGGCTGGGGTAGAGATCCTGTTAGGGTTCCGATTGGACCTAGGGTTAGGGTTATGTTGAGGGCTAGGGTTAGAGATCCGGTTAGGGTTCCGATTGGACCTAGGGTTAAGGTTATGTTGAGGACTAGGGTTAGAGATCCGGTTAGGGTTCCGATTGGACCTAGGGTTAGGGATATGTTGAGGGCTAGGGATAAAGATCCGGTTAGGCTTCCGATTGGACCTAGGGTTAGGGTTATGTTGAGGGCTAGGGTTAGAGATCCGGTTAGGGTTCCGATTGGACCTAGGGTTAGGGTTATTTTGAGGGCTAGGGTTAGAGATCCGGTTAGGGTTCCGATTGGACCGAGGGTTAGGGTTATGTTGAGGGCGAGGGTTAGATATCCGGTTAGGTTTCCGATTGGACCTAGGGTTAGGGTTATGTTGAGGGTTAGGTTTAGATATCCGTTTTGGGTTCCGATTGGACCTAGGGTTAGGGTTATGTTGAAGGCTAGGGTTAGAGATCCGGTTAGGGTTCCGATTGGACCTAGTGTTAATGTTATGTTGAGGGCTAGGTTTAGAGATCCGGTTAGGGTTCCAATAGGACCTAGGGTTAGTGTTATGTTGAGGGCGAGGGTTAGAGATCCGGTTAGGGTTCCGATTGGACCTACGGTTAGGTTTATGTTTAGGGCTAGGGTTAGAGATCTGGTTAGGGTTCCTATTGGACCTAGGGTTAGGGTTATGTTGAGGGCTAGGGTTAGATATCCGGTTAGGGTTCCGATTGGACCAAGGGTTAGGGTTATGTTGAGGGCGAGGGGTAGAGATCCGGTTAGGGTTCCGATTGGACCTAGGGTTAGGGTTATGTTGAGGGCGAGGCGTAGAGATCCAGTTAGGGTTCCGATTGGACCTAGGGTTAGGGTTATGTTGAGGGCTGGGGTAGAGATCCTGTTAGGGTTCCGATTGGACCTAGGGTTAGGGTTATGTTGAGGGCTAGGGTTAGAAATCCAGTTAGGGTTCCGATTGGACCTAGTGTTAGGGTTATGTTGATGGCTAGGGTTAGAGATCCGGTTAGGGTTCCGATTGGACCTAGGGTTAAGGTTATGTTGAGGACTAGGTTTAGAGATCCGGTTAGGGTTCCGATTGGACCTAGTGTTAGGGTTATGTTGAGGGCTAGGGTTAGAGATCCGGTTAGGGTTCCGATTGGAATTAGGGTTAGGGATATGTTGAGGGCTAGGGATAAAGATCCGGTTAGGGTTCCGATTGGACCTAGGGTTAGTGTTATGTTGAGGGCTAGGTTTAGATATCCGGTTAGTGTTCCGATTGGACCTATGTTTAGGGTTATTTTGAGGGCTAGGGTTAGAGATCCGGTTAGGGTTCCGATTGGACCTAGGGTTAGGGTTATGTTGACGGTGTGGGTTAGATATGTGGTTAGGTTTCCGATTGGACCTAGGGTTAGGGTTATGTTGAGGGCTAGGGTTAGATATCCGTTTTCGGTTCCGAAAGGACCTAGGGTTAGGGTTATGTTGAGGGCTAGGTTTAGATATCCGTTTAGGGTTCCGATTGGACCTAGGGTTAGGGTTATGTTGAGGGCTAGGATTAGAGATCCGGTTAGGGTTCCGATTGGACCTAGGGTTAAGGTGATGTTGAGGGCTAGGGTTAGAGATCCGGTTAGGGTTCAGATTGGACCTAGGGTTAGGGTTATGTTGAGGGCTAGGGTTAGAGATCCGGTTAGGGTTCCGATTGGATCTAGGGTTAGGGTTATGTTGAGGGCTAGGGATAGAGATCCGGTTAGGGTTCCGATTGGATCTAGGGTTAGGGTTATGTTGAGGGCTAGGGTTAGATATCCGGTTAGGGTTCCGATTGGACCTAGGGTTAGGGTTATGTTGAGGGCGAGGGGTAGAGATCCGGTTAGGGTTCCGATTGGACCTAGGGTTAGGGTTATGTTGTGGGCTAGGGTTAGATATCCGGTTAGGGTTCCGATTGGTCCCAGGATTAGGGTTATGTTGAGGGCTAGGGTTAGATATCCGGTTAGGGTTCCGATTGGACCTAGGGTTAGGGTTATGTTGAGGGCTAGGTTTAGAGTTGCGGTTAGAGTTCCGATTGGACCTAGGGTTAGGGTTATGTTGAGGGCGAGGGGTAGAGATCCGGTTAGGGTTCCAATTGGACCTAGGGTTAGGGATATGGTGAGGGCTAGGGATAGAGATCCGGTTAGGGTTCCGATTGGACCTAGGGTTAGGGTTATGTTGAGGGCTAGGGTTAGATATCCGTTTTGGGTTCCGCTTGGACCTAGGGTTAGGGTTATGTTGAGGGCTAGGTTAGAGATCCTGTTAGGGTTCCGATTGGACCTAGGGTTAGGGTTATGTTGAGGGCTAGGTTTAGAGATCCGATTAGGGTTCCGATAGGACCTAGGGTTAGTGTTATGTTGAGGGCGAGGGTTAGAGATCCGGTTAGGGTTCCGATTGGACCTAGGGTTAGGGTTATGTTTAGGGCTAGGGTCAGAGATCTGGTTAGGGTTCCGATTGGACCTAGGGTTAGGGTTATGTTGAGAGCTAGGTTTAGAGATCCGGTTAGGGTTCCTATTGGACCTAGGGTTAGGGTTTTGTTGAGGGCTAGGGTTAGATATCCGGTTAGGATTCCGATTGGTCCAAGGGTTAGGGTTATGTTGAGGGCGAGGGGTAGAGATCCGGTTAGGGTTCCGATTGGACCTAGGGTTAGGGTTATGTTGAGGGCGAGGGTTAGAGATCCAGTAAGGGTTCCGATTGGACCAAGGGTTAGGGTTATGTTGAGGGCTTGGGTAGAGATCCTGTTAGTGTTCCGATTGGACCTAGGGTTAGGGTTATGTTGAGGGCTAGGGTTAGAAATCCAGTTAGGTTTCCGATTGGACCTAGGGTTAGGGTTATGTTGAGGGCTAGGGTTAGAGATCCGGTTAGGGTTCCGATTGGACCTAGGGTTAAGGTTATGTTGAGGACTAGGGTTAGAGATCCGGTTAGGGTTCCGATTGGACCTAGGGTTAGGGATATGTTGAGGGCTAGGGATAAAGATCCGGTTAGGCTTCCGATTGGACCTAGTGTTAGGGTTATGTTGAGGGCTAGGGTTAGATATCCGGTTAGGTTTCCGATTGGACCTAGGGTTAGGGTTATTTTGAGGGCTAGGGTTAGAGATCCGGTTAGGGTTCCGATTGGACCTAGGGTTAGGGTTATGTTGAGGGCTAGGGATAGAGATCCGGTTAGGGTTCCGATTGGACCTAGGGTAAGGGTTATGTTGAGGGCTAGGGTTAGATATCCGGTTAGTGTTCCGATTGGACCTAGGGTTAGGGTTATGTTGAGGGCTAGGTTTAGAGTTCCGGTTAGAGTTCCGATTGGACCTAGGGTTAGGGTTATGTTGAGGGCGAGGCGTAGAGATCCGGTTAGGGTTCCGATTGGACCTAGGGTTAGGGTTATGTTTTGGGCTAGGGTTAGATATCCGGTTAGGGATCCGATTGGACCCAGGGTTAGGGTTATGTTGAGGGCTAGGGTTAGATATCCGGTTAGGGTTCCGATTGGACCTAGGTTTAGGGTTATGTTGAGGGCTAGGTTTAGAGTTGCGGTTAGAGTTCCGATTGGACCTAGGGTTAGGGTTATGTTGAGGGCGAGGGGTAGAGATCCGGTTAGGGTTCCGATTGGACCTAGGGTTAGGGATATGGTGAGGGCTAGGGATAGAGATCCGGTTAGGGTTCCGATTGGACCTAGAGTTAGGGTTATGTTGAGGGCTAGGTTTAGAGATCCGGTTAGGGTTCCGATAGGACATAGGGTTAGTGTTATGTTGAGGGCGAGGGTTAGAGATCAGGTTAGGGTTCCGATTGGACCTAGGGTTAGGGTTATATTTAGGGCTAGGGTCAGAGATCTGGTTAGGGTTCCGATTGGACCTAGGGTTAGGGTTATGTTGAGAGCTAGGTTTAGAGATCCGGTTAGGGTTCCTATTGGACTTAGGGTTAGGGTTTTGTTGAGGGCTAGGTTTAGATATCCGGTTAGGGTTCCGATTGGTCCAAGGGTTAGGGTTATGTTGAGGGCGAGGGGTAGAGATCCGGTTAGGGTTCCGATTGGAATTAGGGTTAGGGATATGTTGAGGGCTAGGGATAAAGATCCGGTTAGGGTTCCGATTGGACCTAGGGTTAGGGTTATGTTGAGGGCTAGGTTTAGATATCCGGTTAGTGTTCCGATTGGACCTAGGGTTAGGGTTATTTTGAGGGCTAGGTTTAGAGATCCGGTTAGGGTTCCGATTGGACCTAGGGTTAGGGTTATGTTGAGGGCTAGGGTTAGATATCCGTTTTGGGTTCCGATTGGACCTAGGGTTAGGGTTATGTTTAGGGCTAGGTTTAGATATCCGTTTAGGGTTCCGATTGGACCTAGGGTTAGGGTTATGTTGAGGGCTAGGATTAGAGATCCGGTTAGGGTTCCGATTGGACCTAGGGTTAAGGTTATGTTGACGGCTAGGGTTAGAGATTCGGTTAGGGTTCAGATTGGACCTAGGGTTAGGGTTATGTGGAGGGCTAGGGTTAGATATCCGGTTTGGATTCCGATTGGACCTAGGGTTAGTGTTATGTTGAGGGCTAGGTTTAGAGTTCCGGTTAGAGTTCCGATTGGACCTAGGGTTAGGGTTATGTTGAGGGCGAGGGGTAGAGATCCGGTTAGAGTTCCGATTGGACCTAGGGTTAGGGTTATGTTGTGGGCTAGGGTTAGATATTCGGTTAAGATTCCGATTGGACCAAGGGTTAGAGTTATGTTGAGGGCGAGGGGTAGAGATCCGGTTAGGGTTCCGATTGGACCTAGGGTTAGGGTTATGTTGAGGGCGAGGGGTAGAGATTCAGTAAGGGTTCCGATTGGACATTTGGTTAGGGTTATGTTGAGGGCTGGGGTAGAGATCCTGTTAGGGTTCCGATTGGACCTAGGGTTAGGGTTATGTTGAGGGTTAGGGTTAGAGATCCGGTTAGGGTTCCGATTGGACCTAGGGTTAGGGTTATTTTGAGGGCTAGGGTTAGAGATCCGGTTAGGGTTCCGATTGGACCGAGGGTTAGGGTTATGTTGAGGGCGAGGGTTAGATATCCGGTTAGGTTTCCGATTGGACCTAGGGTTAGGGTTATGTTGAGGGTTAGGTTTAGATATCCGTTTTGGGTTCCGATTGGACCTAGGGTTAGGGTTATGTTGAAGGCTAGGGTTAGAGATCCGGTTAGGGTTCCGATTGGACCTAGTGTTAGGGTTATGTTGAGGGCTAGGTTTAGAGATCCGGTTAGGGTTCCAATAGGACCTAGGGTTAGTGTTATGTTGAGGGCGAGGGTTAGAGATCCGGTTAGGGTTCCGATTGGACCTAGGGTTAGGGTTATGTTTAGGGCTAGGGTTAGAGATCTGGTTAGGGTTCCTATTGGACCTAGGGTTAGGGTTATGTTGAGGGCTAGGGTTAGATATCCGGTTAGGGTTCCGATTGGACCAAGGGTTAGGGTTATGTTGAGGGCGAGGGGTAGAGATCCGGTTAGGGTTCCGATTGGACCTAGGGTTAGGGTTATGTTGAGGGCGAGGCGTAGAGATCCAGTTAGGGTTCCGATTGGACCTAGGGTTAGGGTTATGTTGAGGGCTGGGGTAGAGATCCTGTTAGGGTTCCGATTGGACCTAGGGTTAGGGTTATGTTGAGGGCTAGGGTTAGAAATCCAGTTAGGGTTCCGATTGGACCTAGTGTTAGGGTTATGTTGAGGGCTAGGGTTAGAGATCCGGTTAGGGTTCCGATTGGACCTAGGGTTAAGGTTATGTTGAGGACTAGGGTTAGAGATCCGGTTAGGGTTCCGATTGGACCTAGTGTTAGGGTTATGTTGAGGGCTAGGGTTAGAGATCCGGTTAGGGTTCCGATTGGAATTAGGCTTAGGGATATGTTGAGGGCTAGGGATAAAGATCCGGTTAGGGTTCCGATTGGACCTAGGGTTAGTGTTATGTTGAGGGCTAGGTTTAGATATCCGGTTAGTGTTCCGATTGGACCTATGTTTAGGGTTATTTTGAGGGCTAGGGTTAGAGATCCGGTTAGGGTTCCGATTGGACCTAGGGTTAGGGTTATGTTGACGGCGTGGGTTAGATATGTGGTTAGGTTTCCGATTGGACCTAGGGTTAGGGTTATGTTGAGGGCTAGGGTTAGATATCCGTTTTCGGTTCCGAATGGACCTAGGGTTAGGGTTATGTTGAGGGCTAGGTTTAGATATCCGTTTAGGGTTCCGATTGGACCTAGGGTTAGGGTTATGTTGAGGGCTAGGATTAGAGATCCGGTTAGGGTTCCGATTGGACCTAGGGTTAAGGTGATGTTGAGGGCTAGGGTTAGAGATCCGGTTAGGGTTCAGATTGGACCTAGGGTTAGGGTTATGTTGAGGGCGAGGGGTAGAGATCCGGTTAGGGTTCCGATTGGACCTAGGGTTAGGGTTATGTTGTGGGCTAGGGTTAGATATCCGGTTAGGGTTCCGATTGGACCCAGGATTAGGGTTATGTTGAGGCCTAGGGTTAGATATCCGGTTAGGGTTCCGATTGGACCTAGGGTTAGGGTTATGTTGAGGGCTAGGTTTAGAGTTGCGGTTAGAGTTCCGATTGGACCTAGGGTTAGGGTTATGTTGAGGGCGAGGGGTAGAGATCCGGTTAGGGTTCCAATTGGACCTAGGGTTAGGGATATGGTGAGGGCTAGGGATAGAGATCCGGTTAGAGTTCCGATTGGACCTAGGGTTAGGGTTATGTTGAGGGCTAGGGTTAGATATCCGTTTTGGGTTCCGCTTGGACCTAGGGTTAGGGTTATGTTGAGGGCTAGGTTAGAGATCCTGTTAGGGTTCCGATTGGACCTAGGGTTAGGGTTATGTTGAGGGCTAGGTTTAGAGATCCGATTAGGGTTCCGATAGGACCTAGGGTTAGTGTTATGTTGAGGGCGAGGGTTAGAGATCCGGTTAGGGTTCCGATTGGACCTAGAGTTAGGGTTATGTTTAGGGCTAGGGTCAGAGATCTGGTTAGGGTTCCGATTGGACCTAGGGTTAAGGTTATGTTGAGAGCTAGGTTTAGAGATCCGGTTAGGGTTCCTATTGGACCTAGGGTTAGGGTTTTGTTGAGGGCTAGGGTTAGATATCCGGTTAGGGTTCCGATTGGTCCAAGGGTTAGGGTTATGTTGAGGGCGAGGGGTAGAGATCCGGTTAGGGTTCCGATTGTACCTAGGGTTAGGGTTATGTTGAGGGCGAGGGTTAGAGATCCAGTAAGGGTTCCGATTGGACCAAGGGTTAGGGTTATGTTGAGGGCTGGGGTAGAGATCCTGTTAGGGTTCCGATTGGACCTAGGGTTAGGGTTATGTTGAGGGCTAGGGTTAGAAATCCAGTTAGGGTTCCGATTGGACCTAGGGTTAGGGTTATGTTGAGGGCTAGGGTTAGAGATCCGGTTAGGGTTCCGATTGGACCTAGGGTTAAGGTTATGTTGAGGACTAGGGTTAGAGATCCGGTTAGGGTTCCGATTGGACCTAGGGTTAGGGATATGTTGAGGGCTAGGGATAAAGATCCGGTTAGGCTTCCGATTGGACCTAGGGTTAGGGTTATGTTGAGGGCTAGGGTTAGAGATCCGGTTAGGGTTCCGATTGGACCTAGGGTTAGGGTTATGTTGAGGGCGAGGGGTAGAGATCCGGTTAGGGTTCCGATTGGACCTAGGGTTAGGGTTATGTTGTGGGCTAGGGTTAGATATCCGGTTAGGGTTCCGATTGGACCCAGGATTAGGGTTATGTTGAGGCCTAGGGTTAGATATCCGGTTAGGGTTCCGATTGGACCTAGGGTTAGGGTTATGTTGAGGGCTAGGTTTAGAGTTGCGGTTAGAGTTCCGATTGGACCTAGGGTTAGGGTTATGTTGAGGGCGAGGGGTAGAGATCCGGTTAGGGTTCCAATTGGACCTAGGGTTAGGGATATGGTGAGGGCTAGGGATAGAGATCCGGTTAGAGTTCCGATTGGACCTAGGGTTAGGGTTATGTTGAGGGCTAGGGTTAGATATCCGTTTTGGGTTCCGCTTGGACCTAGGGTTAGGGTTATGTTGAGGGCTAGGTTAGAGATCCTGTTAGGGTTCCGATTGGACCTAGGGTTAGGGTTATGTTGAGGGCTAGGTTTAGAGATCCGATTAGGGTTCCGATAGGACCTAGGGTTAGTGTTATGTTGAGGGCGAGGGTTAGAGATCCGGTTAGGGTTCCGATTGGACCTAGGGTTAGGGTTATGTTTAGGGCTAGGGTCAGAGATCTGGTTAGGGTTCCGATTGGACCTAGGGTTAGGGTTATGTTGAGAGCTAGGTTTAGAGATCCGGTTAGGGTTCCTATTGGACCTAGGGTTAGGGTTTTGTTGAGGGCTAGGGTTAGATATCCGGTTAGGGTTCCGATTGGTCCAAGGGTTAGGGTTATGTTGAGGGCGAGGGGTAGAGATCCGGTTAGGGTTCCGATTGTACCTAGGGTTAGGGTTATGTTGAGGGCGAGGGTTAGAGATCCAGTAAGGGTTCCGATTGGACCAAGGGTTAGGGTTATGTTGAGGGCTGGGGTAGAGATCCTGTTAGGGTTCCGATTGGACCTAGGGTTAGGGTTATGTTGAGGGCTAGGGTTAGAAATCCAGTTAGGGTTCCGATTGGACCTAGGGTTAGGGTTATGTTGAGGGCTAGGGTTAGAGATCCGGTTAGGGTTCCGATTGGACCTAGGGTTAAGGTTATGTTGAGGACTAGGGTTAGAGATCCGGTTAGGGTTCCGATTGGACCTAGGGTTAGGGATATGTTGAGGGCTAGGGATAAAGATCCGGTTAGGCTTCCGATTGGACCTAGGGTTAGGGTTATGTTGAGGGCTAGGGTTAGAGATCCGGTTAGGGTTCCGATTGGACCTAGGGTTAGGGTTATTTTGAGGGCTAGGGTTAGAGATCCGGTTAGGGTTCCGATTGGACCGAGGGTTAGGGTTATGTTGAGGGCGAGGGTTAGATATCCGGTTAGGTTTCCGATTGGACCTAGGGTTAGGGTTATGTTGAGGGTTAGGTTTAGATATCCGTTTTGGGTTCCGATTGGACCTAGGGTTAGGGTTATGTTGAAGGCTAGGGTTAGAGATCCGGTTAGGGTTCCGATTGGACCTAGTGTTAATGTTATGTTGAGGGCTAGGTTTAGAGATCCGGTTAGGGTTCCAATAGGACCTAGGGTTAGTGTTATGTTGAGGGCGAGGGTTAGAGATCCGGTTAGGGTTCCGATTGGACCTACGGTTAGGTTTATGTTTAGGGCTAGGGTTAGAGATCTGGTTAGGGTTCCTATTGGACCTAGGGTTAGGGTTATGTTGAGGGCTAGGGTTAGATATCCGGTTAGGGTTCCGATTGGACCAAGGGTTAGGGTTATGTTGAGGGCGAGGGGTAGAGATCCGGTTAGGGTTCCGATTGGACCTAGGGTTAGGGTTATGTTGAGGGCGAGGCGTAGAGATCCAGTTAGGGTTCCGATTGGACCTAGGGTTAGGGTTATGTTGAGGGCTGGGGTAGAGATCCTGTTAGGGTTCCGATTGGACCTAGGGTTAGGGTTATGTTGAGGGCTAGGGTTAGAAATCCAGTTAGGGTTCCGATTGGACCTAGTGTTAGGGTTATGTTGAGGGCTAGGGTTAGAGATCCGGTTAGGGTTCCGATTGGACCTAGGGTTAAGGTTATGTTGAGGACTAGGGTTAGAGATCCGGTTAGGGTTCCGATTGGACCTAGTGTTAGGGTTATGTTGAGGGCTAGGGTTAGAGATCCGGTTAGGGTTCCGATTGGAATTAGGGTTAGGGATATGTTGAGGGCTAGGGATAAAGATCCGGTTAGGGTTCCGATTGGACCTAGGGTTAGTGTTATGTTGAGGGCTAGGTTTAGATATCCGGTTAGTGTTCCGATTGGACCTATGTTTAGGGTTATTTTGAGGGCTAGGGTTAGAGATCCGGTTAGGGTTCCGATTGGACCTAGGGTTAGGGTTATGTTGACGGTGTGGGTTAGATATGTGGTTAGGTTTCCGATTGGACCTAGGGTTAGGGTTATGTTGAGGGCTAGGGTTAGATATCCGTTTTCGGTTCCGAAAGGACCTAGGGTTAGGGTTATGTTGAGGGCTAGGTTTAGATATCCGTTTAGGGTTCCTTTTGGACCTAGGGTTAGGGTTATGTTGAGGGCTAGGATTAGAGATCCGGTTAGGGTTCCGATTGGACCTAGGGTTAAGGTGATGTTGAGGGCTAGGGTTAGAGATCCGGTTAGGGTTCAGATTGGACCTAGGGTTAGGGTTATGTTGAGGGCTAGGGTTAGAGATCCGGTTAGGGTTCCGATTGGACCTAGGGTTAGGGTTATGTTGAGGGCTAGGGATAGAGATCCGGTTAGGGTTCCGATTGGACCTAGGGTTAGGGTTATGTTGAGGGCTAGGGTTAGATATCCGGTTAGGGTTCCGATTGGACCTAGGGTTAGGGTTATGTTGAGGGCGAGGGGTAGAGATCCGGTTAGGGTTCCGATTGGACCTAGGGTTAGGGTTATGTTGTGGGCTAGGGTTAGATATCCGGTTAGGGTTCCGATTGGTCCCAGGATTAGGGTTATGTTGAGGGCTAGGGTTAGATATCCGGTTAGGGTTCCGATTGGACCTAGGGTTAGGGTTATGTTGAGGGCTAGGTTTAGAGTTGCGGTTAGAGTTCCGATTGGACCTAGGGTTAGGGTTATGTTGAGGGCGAGGGGTAGAGATCCGGTTAGGGTTCCAATTGGACCTAGGGTTAGGGATATGGTGAGGGCTAGGGATAGAGATCCGGTTAGGGTTCCGATTGGACCTAGGGTTAGGGTTATGTTGAGGGCTAGGGTTAGATATCCGTTTTGGGTTCCGCTTGGACCTAGGGTTAGGGTTATGTTGAGGGCTAGGTTAGAGATCCTGTTAGGGTTCCGATTGGACCTAGGGTTAGGGTTATGTTGAGGGCTAGGTTTAGAGATCCGATTAGGGTTCCGATAGGACCTAGGGTTAGTGTTATGTTGAGGGCGAGGGTTAGAGATCCGGTTAGGGTTCCGATTGTACCTAGGGTTAGGGTTATGTTTAGGGCTAGGGTCAGAGATCTGGTTAGGGTTCCGATTGGACCTAGGGTTAGGGTTATGTTGAGAGCTAGGTTTAGAGATCCGGTTAGGGTTCCTATTGGACCTAGGGTTAGGGTTTTGTTGAGGGCTAGGGTTAGATATCCGGTTAGGATTCCGATTGGTCCAAGGGTTAGGGTTATGTTGAGGGCGAGGGGTAGAGATCCGGTTAGGGTTCCGATTGGACCTAGGGTTAGGGTTATGTTGAGGGCGAGGGTTAGAGATCCAGTAAGGGTTCCGATTGGACCAAGGGTTAGGGTTATGTTGAGGGCTTGGGTAGAGATCCTGTTAGTGTTCCGATTGGACCTAGGGTTAGGGTTATGTTGAGGGCTAGGGTTAGAAATCCAGTTAGGGTTCCGATTGGACCTAGGGTTAGGGTTATGTTGAGGGCTAGGGTTAGAGATCCGGTTAGGGTTCTGATTGGACCTAGGGTTAAGGTTATGTTGAGGACTAGGGTTAGAGATCCGGTTAGGGTTCCGATTGGACCTAGGGTTAGGGATATGTTGAGGGCTAGGGATAAAGATCCGGTTAGGCTTCCGATTGGACCTAGTGTTAGGGTTATGTTGAGGGCTAGGGTTAGATATCCGGTTAGGTTTCCGATTGGACCTAGGGTTAGGGTTATTTTGAGGGCTAGGGTTAGAGATCCGGTTAGGGTTCCGATTGGACCTAGGGTTAGGGTTATGTTGAGGGCTAGGGATAGAGATCCGGTTAGGGTTCCGATTGGACCTAGGGTTAATGTTATGTTGAGGGCTAGGGTTAGATATCCGGTTACTGTTCCTATTGGACCTAGGGTTAGGGTTATGTTGAGGGCTAGGTTTAGAGTTCCGGTTAGAGTTCCGATTGGACCTAGGGTTAGGGTTATGTTGAGGGCGAGGCGTAGAGATCCGGTTAGGGTTCCGATTGGACCTAGGGTTAGGGTTATGTTTTGGGCTAGGGTTAGATATCCGGTTAGGGATCCGATTGGACCCAGGGTTAGGGTTATGTTGAGGGCTAGGGTTAGATATCCGGTTAGGGTTCCGATTGGACCTAGGTTTAGGGTTATGTTGAGGGCTAGGTTTAGAGTTGCGGTTAGAGTTCCGATTGGACCTAGGGTTAGGGTTATGTTGAGGGCGAGGGGTAGAGATTCGGTTAGGGTTCCGATTGGACCTAGGGTTAGGGATATGGTGAGGGCTAGGGATAGAGATCCGGTTAGGGTTCCGATTGGACCTAGAGTTAGGGTTATGTTGAGGGCTAGGTTTAGAGATCCGGTTAGGGTTCCGATAGGACATAGGGTTAGTGTTATGTTGAGGGCGAGGGTTAGAGATCAGGTTAGGGTTCCGATTGGACCTAGGGTTAGGGTTATATTTAGGGCTAGGGTCAGAGATCTGGTTAGGGTTCCGATTGGACCTAGGGTTAGGGTTATGTTGAGAGCTAGGTTTCGAGATCCGGTTAGGGTTCCTATTGGACTTAGGGTTAGGGTTTTGTTGAGGGCTAGGTTTAGATATCCGGTTAGGGTTCCGATTGGTCCAAGGGTTAGGGTTATGTTGAGGGCGAGGGGTAGAGATCCGGTTAGGGTTCCGATTGGAATTAGGGTTAGGGATATGTTGAGGGCTAGGGATAAAGATCCGGTTAGGGTTCCGATTGGACCTAGGGTTAGGGTTATGTTGAGGGCTAGGTTTAGATATCCGGTTAGTGTTCCGATTGGACCTAGGGTTAGGGTTATTTTGAGGGCTACGTTTAGAGATCCGGTTAGGGTTCCGATTGGACCTAGGGTTAGGGTTATGTTGAGGGCTAGGGTTAGATATCCGTTTTGGGTTCCGATTGGACCTAGGGTTAGGGTTATGTTGAGGGCTAGGTTTAGATATCCGTTTAGGGTTCCGATTGGACCTAGGGTTAGGGTTATGTTGAGGGCTAGGATTAGAGATCCGGTTAGGGTTCCGATTGGACCTAGGGTTAAGGTTATGTTGACGGCTAGGGTTAGAGATCCGGTTAGGGTTCAGATTGGACCTAGGGTTAGGGTTATGTTGAGGGCTAGGTTTAGAGATCCGATTAGGGTTCCGATAGGACCTAGGGTTAGTGTTATGTTGAGGGCTAGGTTAGAGATCCGGTTAGGGTTCCGATTGGACCTAGGGTTAGGGTTATGTTTAGGGCTAGGGTCAGAGATCTGGTTAGGGTTCCGATTGGACCTAGGGTTAGGGTTATGTTGAGAGCTAGGTTTAGAGATCCGGTTAGGGTTCCTATTGGACCTAGGGTTAGGGTTTTGTTGAGGGCTAGGGTTAGATATCCGGTTAGGGTTCCGATTGGTCCAAGGGTTAGGGTTATGTTGAGGGCGAGGGGTAGAGATCCGATTAGGGTTCCGATTGGACCTAGGGTTAGGGTTATGTTGAGGGCGAGGGTTAGAGATCCAGTAAGGGTTCCGATTGGACCAAGGGTTAGGGTTATGTTGAGGGCTGGGGTAGAGATCCTGTTAGGGTTCCGATTGGACCTAGGGTTAGGGTTATGTTGAGGGCTAGGGTTAGAGATCCGGTTAGGGTTCCGATTGGACCTAGGGTTAGGGTTATGTTGAGGGCTAGGGTTAGAGATCCGGTTAGGGTTCCGATTGAACCTAGGGTTAAGGTTATGTTGAGGACTAGGGTTAGAGATCCGGTTAGGGTTCCGATTGGACCTAGGGTTAGGGATATGTTGAGGGCTAGGGATAAAGATCCGGTTAGGCTTCCGATTGGACCTAGTGTTAGGGTTATGTTGAGGGCTAGGGTTAGATATCCGGTTAGGTTTCCGATTGGACCTAGGGTTAGGGTTATTTTGAGGGCTAGGGTTAGAGATCCGGTTAGGGTTCCGATTGGACCTAGGGTTAGGGTTATGTTGAGGGCTAGGCATAGAGATCCGGTTAGGGTTCCGATTGGACCTAGGGTTAGGGTTATGTTGAGGGCTAGGGTTAGATATCCGGTTAGGGTTCCGATTGGACCTAGGGTTAGGGTTATGTTGAGGGCTAGGTTTAGAGTTCCGGTTAGAGTTCCGATTGGACCTAGGGTTAGGGTTATGTTGAGGGCGAGGGGTAGAGATCCGGTTAGGGTTCCGATTGGACCTAGGGTTAGGGTTATGTTTTGGGCTAGGGTTAGATATCCGGTTAGGGTTCCGATTGGACCCAGGGTTAGGGTTATGTTGAGGGCTAGGGTTAGATATCCGGTTAGGGTTCCGATTGGACCTAGGTTTAGGGTTATGTTGAGGGCTAGGTTTAGAGTTGCGGTTAGAGTTCCGATTGGACCTAGGGTTAGGGTTATGTTGAGGGCGAGGGGTAGAGATCCGGTTAGGGTTCCGATTGGACCTAGGGTTAGGGATATGGTGAGGGCTAGGGATAGAGATCCGGTTAGGGTTCCGATTGGACCTAGAGTTAGGGTTATGTTGAGGGCTAGGTTTAGAGATCCGGTTAGGGTTCCGATAGGACATAGGGTTAGTGTTATGTTGAGGGCGAGGGTTAGAGATCAGGTTAGGGTTCCGATTGGACCTAGGGTTAGGGTTATTTTTAGGGCTAGGGTCAGAGATCTGATTAGGGTTCCGATTGGACCTAGGGTTAGGGTTATGTTGAGAGCTAGGTTTAGAGATCCGGTTAGGGTTCCTATTGGACTTAGGGTTAGGGTTTTGTTGAGGGCTAGGTTTAGATATCCGGTTAGGGTTCCGATTGGTCCAAGGGTTAGGGTTATGTTGAGGGCGAGGGGTAGAGATCCGGTTAGGGTTCCGATTGGAATTAGGGTTAGGGATATGTTGAGGGCTAGGGATAAAGATCCGGTTAGGGTTCCGATTGGACCTAGGGTTAGGGTTATGTTGAGGGCTAGGTTTAGATATCCGGTTAGTGTTCCGATTGGACCTAGGGTTAGGGTTATTTTGAGGGCTAGGTTTAGAGATCCGGTTAGGGTTCCGATTGGACCTAGGGTTAGGGTTATGTTGAGGGCTAGGGTTAGATATCCGTTTTGGGTTCCGATTGGACCTAGGGTTAGGGTTATGTTGAGGGCTAGGTTTAGATATCCGTTTAGGGTTCCGATTGGACCTAGGGTTAGGGTTATGTTGAGGGCTAGGATTAGAGATCCGGTTAGGGTTCCGATTGGACCTAGGGTTAAGGTTATGTTGACGGCTAGGGTTAGAGATCCGGTTAGGGTTCAGATTTGACCTAGGGTTAGGGTTATGTTGAGGGCTAGGGTTAGATATCCGGTTAGAGTTCCGATTGGACCTAGGGTTAGGGTTATGTTGAGGGCGAGGGGTAGAGATCCGGTTAGGGTTCCGATTGGACCTAGGGTTAGGGTTATGTTGTGGGCTAGGGTTAGATATCCGGTTAGGGTTCCGATTGGACCCAGGATTAGGGTTATGTTGAGGGCTAGGGTTAGATATCCGGTTAGGGTTCCGATTGGACCTAGGGTTAGGGTTATGTTGAGGGCTAGGTTTAGAGTTGCGGTTAGAGTTCCGATTGGACCTAGGGTTAGGGTTATGTTGAGGGCGAGGGGTAGAGATCCGGTTAGGGTTCCGATTGGACCTAGGGTTAGGGATATGGTGAGGGCTAGGGATAGAGATCCGGTTAGGGTTCCGATTGGACCTAGGGTTAGGGTTATGTTGAGGGCTAGGGTTAGATATCCGTTTTGGGTTCCGCTTGGACCTAGGGTTAGGGTTATGTTGAGGGCTAGGTTAGAGATCCTGTTAGGGTTCTGATTGGACCTAGGGTTAGGGTTATGTTGAGGGCTAGGTTTAGAGATCCGATTAGGGTTCCGATAGGACCTAGGGTTAGTGTTATGTTGAGGGCGAGGGTTAGAGATCCGGTTAGGGTTCCGATTGGACCTAGGGTTAGGGTTATGTTTAGGGCTAGGGTCAGAGATCTGGTTAGGGTTCCGATTGGACGTAGGGTTAGGGTTATGTTGAGAGCTAGGTTTAGAGATCCGGTTAGGGTTCCTATTGGACCTAGGGTTAGGGTTTTGTTTAGGGCTAGGGTTAGATATCCGGTTAGGGTTCCGATTGGTCCAAGGGTTAGGGTTATGTTGAGGGCGAGGGGTAGAGATCCTGTTAGGGTTCCGATTGGACCTAGGGTTAGGGTTATGTTGAGGGCGAGGGTTAGAGATCCAGTAAGGGTTCCGATTGGACCAAGGGTTAGGGTTATGTTGAGGGCTGGGGTAGAGATCCTGTTAGGGTTCCGATTGGACCTAGGGTTAGGGTTATGTTGAGGGCTAGGGTTAGAAATCCAGTTAGGGTTCCGATTGGACCTAGGGTTAGGGTTATGTTGAGGGCTAGGGTTAGAGATCCGGTTAGGGCTCCGATTGGACCTAGGGTTAAGGTTATGTTGAGGACTAGGGTTAGAGATCCGGTTAGGGTTCCGATTGGACCTAGGGTTAGGGATATGTTGAGGGCTAGGGATAAAGATCCGGTTAGGCTTCCGATTGGACCTAGGGTTAGGGTTATGTTGAGGGCTAGGGTTAGATATCCGGTTAGGTTTCCGATTGGACCTAGGGTTAGGGTTATTTTGAGGGCTAGGGTTAGAGATCCGGTTAGGGTTCCGATTGGACCTAGGGTTAGGGTTATGTTGAGGGCGTGGGTTAGATATGCGCTTAGGTTTCCGATTGGACCTAGGCGTAGGGTTATGTTGAGGGCTAGGGTTAGATTTCCGTTTTGGGTTCCGATTTGACCTAGGGTTAGGGTTATGTTGAGGGCTAGGTTTAGATATCTGTTTAGGGTTCCGATTGGACCTAGGGTTAGGGTTATGTTGAGGGCTAGGGTTAGAGATCCGGTTAGGGTTCCGATTGGACCTAGGGTTAAGGTTATGTTGAGGGCTAGGGTTAGAGATCCGGTTAGGGTTCAGATTGGACCTAGGGTTAGGGTTATGTTGAGGGCTAGGGTTAGAGATCCGGTTAGGGTTCCGATTGGACCTAGGGTTAGGGTTATGTTGAGGCCTAGGGATAGAGATCCGGTTAGGGTTCCGATTGGACCTAGGGTTAGGGTTATGTTGAGGGCTAGGGTTAGATATCCGGTTAGGGTTCCGATTGGACCTAGGGTTAGGGTTATGTTGAGGGCTAGGTTTAGAGTTCCGATTAGAGTTCCGATTGGACCTAGGGTTAGGGTTATGTTGAGGGCGAGGGGTAGAGATCCGGTTAGGGTTCCGATTGGACCTAGGGTTTGGGTTATGTTGAGGGCTAGGGTTAGATATTCGGTTAGGGTTCCGATTGGACCAAGGGTTAGAGTTATGTTGAGGGCGAGGGGTAGAGATCCGGTTAGGGTTCCGATTGGACCTAGGGTTAGGTTTATGTTGAGGGCGAGGGGTAGAGATCCAGTAAGGGTTCCGATTGGACCTAGGGTTAACGTTATGTTGAGGACTAGGGTTAGAGATCCGGTTAGGGTTCCGATTGGACCTAGGGTTAGGGATATGTTGAGGGCTAGGGATAAAGATACGGTTAGGGTTCCGATTGGACCTAGGGTTAGGGTTATGTTGAGGGCGAGGGGTAGAGATCCAGTAAGGGTTCCGATTGGACCTAGGGTTAGGGTTATTTTGAGGGCTGGGGTAGAGATCCTGTTAGGGTTCCGATTGGACCTAGGGTTAGGGTTATGTTGAGGGCTAGGGTTAGAGATCCGGTTAGGGTTCCGATTGGACCTAGGGTTAGGGTTATGTTGAGGGCGAGGCGTAGAGATCCAGTTAGGGTTCCGATTGGACCTAGGGTTAGGGTTATGTTGAGGGCTGGGGTAGAGATCCTGTTAGGGTTCCGATTGGACCTAGGGTTAGGGTTATGTTGAGGGCTAGGGTTAGAAATCCAGTTAGGGTTCCGATTGGACCTAGTGTTAGGGTTATGTTGAGGGCTAGGGTTAGAGATCCGGTTAGGGTTCCGATTGGACCTAGGGTTAAGGTTATGTTGAGGACTAGGGTTAGAGATCCGGTTAGGGTTCCGATTGGACCTAGTGTTAGTGTTATGTTGAGGGCTAGGGTTAGAGATCCGGTTAGGGTTCCGATTGGAATTAGGGTTAAGGATATGTTGAGGGCTAGGGATAAAGATCCGGTTAGGGTTCCGATTGGACCTAGGGTTAGGGTTATGTTGAGGGCTAGGTTTAGATATCCGGTTAGTGTTGCGATTGGACCTATGTTTAGGGTTATTTTGAGGGCTAGGGTTAGAGATCCGGTTAGGGTTCCGATTGGACCTAGGGTTAGGGTTATGTTGACGGCGTGGGTTAGATATGTGGTTAGGTTTCCGATTGGACCTAGGGTTAGGGTTATGTTGAGGGCTAGGGTTAGATATCCGTTTTCGGTTCCGAATGGACCTAGGGTTAGGGTTATGTTGAGGGCTAGGTTTAGATATCCGTTTAGGGTTCCGATTGGACCTAGGGTTAGGGTTATGTTGAGGGCTAGGATTAGAGGTCCGGTTAGGGTTCCGATTGGGCCTAGGGTTAAGGTGATGTTGAGGGCTAGGGTTAGAGATCCGGTTAGGGTTCAGATTGGACCTAGGGTTAGGGTTATGTTGAGGGCTAGGGTTAGAGATCCGGTTAGGGTTCCGATTGGACCTAGGGTTAGGGTTATGTTGAGGGCTAGGGATAGAGATCCGGTTAGGGTTCCGATTGGACCTAGGGTTAGGGTTATGTTGAGGGCTAGGGTTAGATATCCGGTTAGAGTTCCGATTGGACCTAGGGTTAGGGTTATGTTGAGGGCGAGGGGTAGAGATCCGGTTAGGATTCCGATTGGACCTAGGGTTAGGGTTATGTTGTGGGCTAGGGTTAGATATCCGGTTAGGGTTCCGATTGGACCCAGGATTAGGGTTATGTTGAGGGCTAGGGTTAGATATCCGGTTAGGGTTCCGATTGGACCTAGGGTTAGGGTTATGTTGAGGGCTAGGTTTAGAGTTGCGGTTAGAGTTCCGATTGGACCTAGGGTTAGGGTTATGTTGAGGGCGAGGGGTAGAGATCCGGTTAGGGTTCCGATTGGACCTAGGGTTAGGGATATGGTGAGGGCTAGGGATAGAGATCCGGTTAGGGTTCCGATTGGACCTAGGGTTAGGGTTATGTTGAGGGCTAGGGTTAGATATCCGTTTTGGGTTCCGCTTGGACCTAGGGTTAGGGTTATGTTGAGGGCTAGGGTTAGAAATCCAGTTAGGGTTCCGATTGGACCTAGGGTTAGGGTTATGTTGAGGGCTAGGGTTAGAGATCCGGTTAGGGCTCCGATTGGACCTAGGGTTAAGGTTATGTTGAGGACTAGGGTTAGAGATCCGGTTAGGGTTCCGATTGGACCTAGGGTTAGGGATATGTTGAGGGCTAGGGATAAAGATCCGGTTAGGCTTCCGATTGGACCTAGGGTTAGGGTTATGTTGAGGGCTAGGGTTAGATATCCGGTTAGGTTTCCGATTGGACCTAGGGTTAGGGTTATTTTGAGGGCTAGGGTTAGAGATCCGGTTAGGGTTCCGATTGGACCTAGGGTTAGGGTTATGTTGAGGGCGTGGGTTAGATATGCGCTTAGGTTTCCGATTGGACCTAGGCGTAGGGTTATGTTGAGGGCTAGGGTTAGATTTCCGTTTTGGGTTCCGATTTGACCTAGGGTTAGGGTTATGTTGAGGGCTAGGTTTAGATATCTGTTTAGGGTTCCGATTGGACCTAGGGTTAGGGTTATGTTGAGGGCTAGGGTTAGAGATCCGGTTAGGGTTCCGATTGGACCTAGGGTTAAGGTTATGTTGAGGGCTAGGGTTAGAGATCCGGTTAGGGTTCAGATTGGACCTAGGGTTAGGGTTATGTTGAGGGCTAGGGTTAGAGATCCGGTTAGGGTTCCGATTGGACCTAGGGTTAGGGTTATGTTGAGGCCTAGGGATAGAGATCCGGTTAGGGTTCCGATTGGACCTAGGGTTAGGGTTATGTTGAGGGCTAGGGTTAGATATCCGGTTAGGGTTCCGATTGGACCTAGGGTTAGGGTTATGTTGAGGGCTAGGTTTAGAGTTCCGATTAGAGTTCCGATTGGACCTAGGGTTAGGGTTATGTTGAGGGCGAGGGGTAGAGATCCGGTTAGGGTTCCGATTGGACCTAGGGTTGGGTTATGTTGAGGGCTAGGGTTAGATATTCGGTTAGGGTTCCGATTGGACCAAGGGTTAGAGTTATGTTGAGGGCGAGGGGTAGAGATCCGGTTAGGGTTCCGATTGGACCTAGGGTTAGGTTTATGTTGAGGGCGAGGGGTAGAGATCCAGTAAGGGTTCCGATTGGACCTAGGGTTAACGTTATGTTGAGGACTAGGGTTAGAGATCCGGTTAGGGTTCCGATTGGACCTAGGGTTAGGGATATGTTGAGGGCTAGGGATAAAGATACGGTTAGGGTTCCGATTGGACCTAGGGTTAGGGTTATGTTGAGGGCGAGGGGTAGAGATCCAGTAAGGGTTCCGATTGGACCTAGGGTTAGGGTTATTTTGAGGGCTGGGGTAGAGATCCTGTTAGGGTTCCGATTGGACCTAGGGTTAGGGTTATGTTGAGGGCTAGGGTTAGAGATCCGGTTAGGGTTCCGATTGGACCTAGGGTTAGGGTTATGTTGAGGGCGAGGCGTAGAGATCCAGTTAGGGTTCCGATTGGACCTAGGGTTAGGGTTATGTTGAGGGCTGGGGTAGAGATCCTGTTAGGGTTCCGATTGGACCTAGGGTTAGGGTTATGTTGAGGGCTAGGGTTAGAAATCCAGTTAGGGTTCCGATTGGACCTAGTGTTAGGGTTATGTTGAGGGCTAGGGTTAGAGATCCGGTTAGGGTTCCGATTGGACCTAGGGTTAAGGTTATGTTGAGGACTAGGGTTAGAGATCCGGTTAGGGTTCCGATTGGACCTAGTGTTAGTGTTATGTTGAGGGCTAGGGTTAGAGATCCGGTTAGGGCTCCGATTGGAATTAGGGTTAAGGATATGTTGAGGGCTAGGGATAAAGATCCGGTTAGGGTTCCGATTGGACCTAGGGTTAGGGTTATGTTGAGGGCTAGGTTTAGATATCCGGTTAGTGTTGCGATTGGACCTATGTTTAGGGTTATTTTGAGGGCTAGGGTTAGAGATCCGGTTAGGGTTCCGATTGGACCTAGGGTTAGGGTTATGTTGACGGCGTGGGTTAGATATGTGGTTAGGTTTCCGATTGGACCTAGGGTTAGGGTTATGTTGAGGGCTAGGGTTAGATATCCGTTTTCGGTTCCGAATGGACCTAGGGTTAGGGTTATGTTGAGGGCTAGGTTTAGATATCCGTTTAGGGTTCCGATTGGACCTAGGGTTAGGGTTATGTTGAGGGCTAGGATTAGAGGTCCGGTTAGGGTTCCGATTGGGCCTAGGGTTAAGGTGATGTTGAGGGCTAGGGTTAGAGATCCGGTTAGGGTTCAGATTGGACCTAGGGTTAGGGTTATGTTGAGGGCTAGGGTTAGAGATCCGGTTAGGGTTCCGATTGGACCTAGGGTTAGGGTTATGTTGAGGGCTAGGGATAGAGATCCGGTTAGGGTTCCGATTGGACCTAGGGTTAGGGTTATGTTGAGGGCTAGGGTTAGATATCCGGTTAGAGTTCCGATTGGACCTAGGGTTAGGGTTATGTTGAGGGCGAGGGGTAGAGATCCGGTTAGGATTCCGATTGGACCTAGGGTTAGGGTTATGTTGTGGGCTAGGGTTAGATATCCGGTTAGGGTTCCGATTGGACCCAGGATTAGGGTTATGTTGAGGGCTAGGGTTAGATATCCGGTTAGGGTTCCGATTGGACCTAGGGTTAGGGTTATGTTGAGGGCTAGGTTTAGAGTTGCGGTTAGAGTTCCGATTGGACCTAGGGTTAGGGTTATGTTGAGGGCGAGGGGTAGAGATCCGGTTAGGGTTCCGATTGGACCTAGGGTTAGGGATATGGTGAGGGCTAGGGATAGAGATCCGGTTAGGGTTCCGATTGGACCTAGGGTTAGGGTTATGTTGAGGGCTAGGGTTAGATATCCGTTTTGGGTTCCGCTTGGACCTAGGGTTAGGGTTATGTTGAGGGCTAGGTTAGAGATCCTGTTAGGGTTCCGATTGGACCTAGGGTTAGGGTTATGTTGAGGGCTAGGTTTAGAGATCCGATTAGGGTTCCGATAGGACCTAGGGTTAGTGTTATGTTGAGGGCGAGGGTTAGAGATCCGGTTAGGGTTCCGATTGGACCTAGGGTTAGGGTTATGTTTAGGGCTAGGGTCAGAGATCTGGTTAGGGTTCCGATTGGACCTAGGGTTAGGGTTATGTTGAGAGCTAGGTTTAGAGATCCGGTTAGGGTTCCTATTGGACCTAGGGTTAGGGTTTTGTTGAGGGCTAGGGTTAGATATCCGGTTAGGGTTCCGATTGGTCCAAGGGTTAGGGTTATGTTGAGGGCGAGGGGTAGAGATCCGGTTAGGGTTCCGATTGGACCTAGGGTTAGGGTTATGTTGAGGGCGAGGGTTAGAGATCCAGTAAGGGTTCCGATTGGACCAAGGGTTAGGGTTATGTTGAGGGCTGGGGTAGAGATCCTGTTAGGGTTCCGATTGGACCTAGGGTTAGGGTTATGTTGAGGGCTAGGGTTAGAAATCCAGTTAGGGTTCCGATTGGACCTAGGGTTAGGGTTATGTTGAGGGCTAGGGTTAGAGATCCGGTTAGGGTTTCGATTGAACCTAGGGTTAAGGTTATGTTGAGGACTAGGGTTAGAGATCCGGTTAGGGTTCCGATTGGACCTTGGGTTAGGGATATGTTGAGGGCTAGGGATAAAGATCCGGTTAGGCTTCCGATTGGACCTAGGGTTAGGGTTATGTTGAGGGCTAGGGTTAGATATCCGGTTAGATTTCCGATTGGACCTAGGGTTAGGGTTATTTTGAGGGCTAGGGTTAGAGATCCGGTTAGGGTTCCGATTGGACCTAGGGTTATGGTTATGTTGAGGGCGTGGGTTAGATATGCGCTTAGGTTTCCGATTGGACCTAGGCGTAGGGTTATGTTGAGGGCTAGGGTTAGATTTCCGTTTTGGGTTCCGATTGGACCTAGGGTTAGGGTTATGTTGAGGGCTAGGTTTAGATATCTGTTTAGGGTTCCGATTGGACCTAGGGTTAGGGTTATGTTGAGGGCTAGGGTTAGAGATCCGGTTAGGGTTCCGATTGGACCTAGGGTTAAGGTTATGTTGAGGGCTAGGGTTAGAGATCCGGTTAGGGTTCATTTTGGACCTAGGGTTAGGGTTATGTTGAGGGCTAGGGTTAGAGATCCGGTTAGGGTTCCGATTGGACCTAGGGTTAGGGTTATGTTGAGGCCTAGGGATAGAGATGCGGTTAGGGTTCCGATTGGACCTAGGGTTAGGGTTATGTTGAGGGCTAGGGTTCGATATCCGGTTAGGGTTCCGATTGGACCTAGGGTTAGGGTTATGTTGAGGGCTAGGTTTAGAGTTCCGGTTAGAGTTCCGATTGGACCTAGGGTTAGGGTTATGTTGAGGGCGAGGGGTAGAGATCCGGTTAGGGTTCCGATTGGACCTAGGGTTTGGGTTATGTTGAGGGCTAGGGTTAGATATTCGGTTAGGGTTCCGATTGGACCAAGGGTTAGAGTTATGTTGAGGGCGAGGGTTAGAGATCCGGTTAGCGTTCCGATTGGACCTAGGGTTAGGGTTATGTTGAGGGCGAGGGGTAGAGATCCAGTAAGGGTTCCGATTGGACCTAGGGTTAACGTTATGTTGAGGACTATGGTTAGAGATCCGGTTAGGGTTCCGATTGGACCTAGGGTTAGGGATATGTTGAGGGCTAGGGATAAAGATACGGTTAGGGTTCCGATTGGACCTAGGGTTAGGGTTATGTTGAGGGCTAGGGTTAGATATCCGGTGAGGGTTCCGATTGGACCTAGGGTTAGGGTTACGTTCAGGGCTAGGGTTAGAGATCCGGTTAGGGTTCAGATTGGACCTAGGGTTAGGGTTATATTGAGGGCTAGGGTTAGAGATCCGCTTAGGGTTCCGATTGGACCTAGGGTTAGGGTTATGTTGAGGGCTAGGGATAGAGATCCGGTTAGGGTTCCGATTGGACCTAGGGTTAGGGTTATGTTGAGGGCTAGGGTTAGATATCCGGTTAGGGTTCCGATTGGACCTAGGGTTAGGGTTATGTTGAGGGCTAGGTTTAGAGTTCCGGTTAGAGTTCCGATTTTACCAAGGGTTAGAGTTATGTTGAGGGCGAGGGGTAGAGATCCGGTTAGGGTTCCGATTGGACCTAGGGTTAGGGTTATGTTGAGGGCGAGGGGTAGAGATCCAGTAAGGGTTCCGATTGGACCTAGGGTTAGGGTTATTTTGAGGGCTGGGGTAGAGATCCTGTTAGGGTTCCGATTGGACCTGGAGTTAGGGTTATGTTGAGGGCTAGGGTTAGAGATCCGGTTAGGGTTCCGATTGGACCTAGGGTTAGGGTTATGTTGAGGGCTAGGGTTAGAGATCCGGTTAGGGTTCCGAGTGGACCTAGGGTTAGGGTTATGTTGAGGGCTAGGGATAGAGATCCGGTTAGGGTTCCGATTGGACCTAGGGTTAGGGTTATGTTGAGGGCTAGGTTTAGATATCCGGTTAGGGTTCCGATTGGACCTAGGGTTAGGGTTATTTTGAGGGCTAGGGTTAGAGATCCGGTGAGGGTTCCGATTGGACCTAGGGTTAGGGTTATGTTGAGGGCGTGGGTTAGATATGCGGTTAGGTTTCCGATTGGACCTAGGGTTAGGGTTATGTTGAGGGCTAGTGTTAGATATCCGTTTTGGGTTCCGATTGGACCAAGGGTTAGGGTTATGTTGAGGGCTAGGTTTAGATATCCGTTTAGGGTTCCGATTGGACCTAGGGTTAGGGTAATGTTGAGGGCTAGGGTTAGAGATCCGGTTAGGGTTCCGATTGGACCTAGGGTTAAGGTTATGTTGAGGGCTAGGGTTAGAGATCCGGTTAGGGTTCAGATTGGACCTAGCGTTAGGGTTATGTTGAGGGCTAGGGATAGAGATCCGGTTAGGGTTCCGATTGGACCTAGGGTTAGGGTTATGTTGAGGGCTAGGTTTAGATATCCGTTTAGGGTTCCGATTGGACCTAGGGTTAGGGTTATGTTGAGGGCTAGGATTAGAGATCCGGTTAGGGTTCCGATTGGACGTAGGGTTAAGGTGATGTTGAGGGCTAGGTTTAGAGATCCGGTTAGGGTTCAGATTGGACCTAGGGTTAGGGTTATGTTGAGGGCTAGGGTTAGAGATCCGGTTAGGGTTCCGATTGGACCTAGGGTTAGGGTTACGTTGAGGGCTAGGGATAGAGATCCGGTTAGGGTTCCGATTGGACCTAGGGTTAGGGTTATGTTGAAGGCTCGGGTTAGATATCCGGTTAGGGTTCCGATTGGACCTAGGGTTAGGGTTATGTTGAGGGCTAGGTTTAGAGTTCCGGTTAGAGTTCCGATTGGACCTAGGGCTAGGGTTATGTTTAGGGCTAGGGTCAGAGATCTGGTTAGGGTTCCGATTGGACCTAGGGTTAGGGTTATGTTGAGAGCTAGGTTTAGAGATCCGGTTAGGGTTCCTATTGGACCTAGGGTTAGGGTTTTGTTGAGGGCTAGGGTTAGATATCCGGTTAGGGTTCCGATTGGTCCAAGGGTTAGGGTTATGTTGAGGGCGAGGGGTAGAGATCCGGTTAGGGTTCCGATTGGACCTAGGGTTAGGGTTATGTTGGGGGCGAGGGTTAGAGATCCAGTAAGGGTTCCGATTGGACCTAGGGTTAGGGTTATGTTGAGGGCTGGGGTAGAGATCCTGTTAGGGTTCCGATTGGACCTAGGGTTAGGGTTATGTTGAGGGCTAGGGTTAGAAATCCAGTTAGGGTTCCGATTGGACCTAGGGTTAGGGTTATGTTGAGGGCTAGGGTTAGAGATCCGGTTAGGGTTCCGATTGGACCTAGGGTTAAGGTTATGTTGAGGACTAGGGTTAGAGATCCGGTTAGGGTTCCGATTGGACCTAGGGTTAGGGATATGTTGAGGGCTAGGGATAAAGATCCGGTTAGGCTTCCGATTGGACCTAGGGTTAGGGTTATGTTGAGGGCTAGGGTTAGATATCCGGTTAGGTTTCCGATTGGACCTAGGGTTAGGGTTATTTTGAGGGCTAGGGTTAGAGATCCGGTTAGGGTTCCGATTGGACCTAGGGTTAGGGTTATGTTGAGGGCGTGGGTTAGATATGCGGTTAGGTTTCCGATTGGACCTAGGGGTAGGGTTATGTTGAGGGCTAGGGATAGAGATCCGGTTAGGGTTCCGATTGGACCAAGGGTTAGGGTTATGTTGAGGGCTAGGGTTAGATATCCGTTTTGGGTTCCGATTGGACCTAGAGTTAGGGTTATGTTGAGGGCTAGGGTTAGAGATCCGGTTAGGGTTCCGATTGGACCTAGGGTTAATGTTATGTTGAGGGCTAGGGTTAGAGATCCGGTTAGGGTTCAGATTGGACCTAGGGTTAGGGTTATGTTGAGGGCTAGGGTTAGAGATCCGGTTAGGGTTCCGATTGGACCTAGGGTTAGGGTTATGTTGAGGCCTAGGGATAGAGATCCGGTTAGGGTTCCGATTGGACCTAGGGTTAGGGTTATGTTGAGGGCTAGGGTTAGATATCCGGTTAGGGTTCCGATTGGACCTAGGGTTAGGGTTATGTTGAGGGCTAGGTTTAGAGTTCCGGTTAGAGTTCCGATTGGACCTAGGGTTAGGGTTATGTTGAGGGCGAGGGGTAGAGATCCGGTTAGGGTTCCGATTGGACCTAGGGTTAGGGTTATGTTGAGGGCTAGGGTTAGATATTCGGTTAGGGTTCCGATTGGACCAAGGGTTAGAGTTATGTTGAGGGCGAGGGGTAGAGATCCGGTTAGGGTTCCGATTGGACCTAGGGTTAGGGTTATGTTGAGGGCGAGGGGTAGAGATCCGGTTAGGGTTCCGATTGGACCTAGGGTTAGGGATATGTTGAGGGCTAGGGATAAAGATACGGTTAGGGTTCCGATTGGACCTAGGGTTAGGGTTATGTTGAGGGCTAGGGTTAGATATCCGGTGAGGGTTCCGATTGGACCTAGGGTTAGGGTTATTTTGAGGGCTAGGTTTAGAGATCTGGTTAGGGTTCCGATTGGACCTAGGGTTAGGGTTATGTTGAGGGCGTGGGTTAGATATGCGGTTAGGTTTCCGATTGGACCTAGGGTTAGGGTTATGTTGAGGGCTAGGGTTAGATATCCGTTTTGTGTTCCGATTGGACCTAGGGTTAGGGTTATGTTGAGGGCTAGGTTTAGATATCCGTTTAGGGTTCCGATTGGACCTAGGGTTAGGGTTATGTTCAGGGCTAGGGTTAGAGATCCGGTTAGGGTTCAGATTGGACCTAGGGTTAGGGTTATATTGAGGGCTAGGGTTAGAGATCCGCTTAGGGTTCCGATTGGACCTAGGGTTAGGGTTATGTTGAGGGCTAGGGATAGAGATCCGGTTAGGGTTCCGATTGGACCTAGGGTTAGGGTTATGTTGAGGGCTAGGGTTAGATATCCGGTTAGGGTTCCGATTGGACCTAGGGTTAGGGTTATGTTGAGGGCTAGGTTTAGAGTTCCGGTTAGAGTTCCGATTTTACCAAGGGTTAGAGTTATGTGGAGGGCGAGGGGTAGAGATCCGGTTAGGGTTCCGATTGGACCTAGGGTTAGGGTTATGTTGAGGGCGAGGGGTAGAGATCCAGTAAGGGTTCCGATTGGACCTAGGGTTAGGGTTATTTTGAGGGTTGGGGTAGAGATCCTGTTAGGGTTCCGATTGGACCTAGGGTTAGGGTTATGTTGAGGGCTAGGGTTAGAGATCCGGTTAGGGTTCCGATTGGACCTAGGGTTAGGGTTATGTTGAGGGCTAGGGTTAGAGATCCGGTTAGGGTTCCGATTGGACCTAGGGTTAGGGTTATGTTGAGGGCTAGGGATAGAGATCCGGTTAGGGTTCCGATTGGACCTAGGGTTAGGGTTATGTTGAGGGCTAGGTTTAGATATCCGGTTAGGGTTCCGATTGGACCTAGGGGTAGGGTTATTTTGAGGGCTAGGGTTAGAGATCCGGTGAGGGTTCCGATTGGAACTAGGGTTAGGGTTATGTTGAGGGCGTGGGTTAGATATGTGGTTAGGTTTCCGATTGGACCTAGGGTTAGGGTTATGTTGAGGGCTAGTGTTACATATCCGTTTTGGGTTCCGATTGGACCAAGGGTTAGGGTTATGTTGAGGGCTAGGTTTAGATATCCGTTTAGGGTTCCGATAGGACCTAGGGTTAGTGTTATGTTGAGGGCGAGGGTTAGAGATCCGGTTAGGGTTCCGATTGGACCTAGGGTTAGGGTTATGTTTAGGGCTAGGGTCAGAGATCTGGTTAGGGTTCCGATTGGACCTAGGGTTAGGGTTATGTTGAGAGCTAGGTTTAGAGATCCGGTTAGGGTTCCTATTGGACCTAGGGTTAGGGTTTTGTTGAGGGCTAGGGTTAGATATCCGGTTAGGGTTCCGATTGGTCCAAGGGTTAGGATTATGTTGAGGGCGAGGGGTAGAGATCCGGTTAGGGTTCCGATTGGACCTAGGGTTAGGGTTATGTTGAGGGCGAGGGTTAGAGATCCAGTAAGGGTTCCGATTGGACCAAGGGTTAGGGTTATGTTGAGGGCTGGGGTAGAGATCCTGTTAGGGTTCCGATTGGACCTAGGGTTAGGGTTATGTTGAGGGCTAGGTTTAGAAATCCAGTTAGGGTTCCGATTGGACCTAGGGTTAAGGTTATGTTGAGGGCTAGGGTTAGAGATCCGGTTAGGGTTCCGATTGGACCTAGGGTTAAGGTTATGTTGAGGACTAGGGTTAGAGATCCGGTTAGGGTTCCGATTGGACCTAGGGTTAGGGATACGTTGAGGGCTAGGGATAAAGATCCGGTTAGGCTTCCGATTGGACCTAGGCGTAGGGTTATGTTGAGGGCTAGGGTTAGATTTCCGTTTTGGGTTCCGATTGGACCTAGGGTTAGGGTTATGTTGAGGGCTAGGTTTAGATATCTGTTTAGGGTTCCGATTGGACCTAGGGTTAGGGTTATTTTGAGGGCTAGGGTTAGAGATCCGGTTAGGGTTCCGATTGGACCTAGGGTTAGGGTTATGTTGACGGCGTGGGTTAGATATGTGGTTAGGTTTCCGATTGGACCTAGGGTTAGGGTTATGTTGAGGGCTAGGGTTAGATATCCGTTTTCGGTTCCGAATGGACCTAGGGTTAGGGTTATGTTGAGGGCTAGGTTTAGATATCCGTTTAGGGTTCCGATTGGACCTAGGGTTAGGGTTATGTTGAGGGCTAGGATTAGAGGTCCGGTTAGGGTTCCGATTGGGCCTAGGGTTAAGGTGATGTTGAGGGCTAGGGTTAGAGATCCGGTTAGGGTTCAGATTGGACCTAGGGTTAGGGTTATGTTGAGGGCTAGGGTTAGAGATCCGGTTAGGGTTCCGATTGGACCTAGGGTTAGGGTTATGTTGAGGGCTAGGGATAGAGATCCGGTTAGGGTTCCGATTGGACCTAGGGTTAGGGTTATGTTGAGGGCTAGGGTTAGATATCCGGTTAGAGTTCCGATTGGACCTAGGGTTAGGGTTATGTTGAGGGCGAGGGGTAGAGATCCGGTTAGGATTCCGATTGGACCTAGGGTTAGGGTTATGTTGTGGGCTAGGGTTAGATATCCGGTTAGGGTTCCGATTGGACCCAGGATTAGGGTTATGTTGAGGGCTAGGGTTAGATATCCGGTTAGGGTTCCGATTGGACCTAGGGTTAGGGTTATGTTGAGGGCTAGGTTTAGAGTTGCGGTTAGAGTTCCGATTGGACCTAGGGTTAGGGTTATGTTGAGGGCGAGGGGTAGAGATCCGGTTAGGGTTCCGATTGGACCTAGGGTTAGGGATATGGTGAGGGCTAGGGATAGAGATCCGGTTAGGGTTCCGATTGGACCTAGGGTTAGGGTTATGTTGAGGGCTAGGGTTAGATATCCGTTTTGGGTTCCGCTTGGACCTAGGGTTAGGGTTATGTTGAGGGCTAGGTTAGAGATCCTGTTAGGGTTCCGATTGGACCTAGGGTTAGGGTTATGTTGAGGGCTAGGTTTAGAGATCCGATTAGGGTTCCGATAGGACCTAGGGTTAGTGTTATGTTGAGGGCGAGGGTTAGAGATCCGGTTAGGGTTCCGATTGGACCTAGGGTTAGGGTTATGTTTAGGGCTAGGGTCGGAGATCTGGTTAGGGTTCCGATTGGACCTAGGGTTAGGGTTATGTTGAGAGCTAGGTTTAGAGATCCGGTTAGGGTTCCTATTGGACCTAGGGTTAGGGTTTTGTTGAGGGCTAGGGTTAGATATCCGGTTAGGGTTCCGATTGGTCCAAGGGTTAGGGTTATGTTGAGGGCGAGGGGTAGAGATCCGGTTAGGGTTCCGATTGGACCTAGGGTTAGGGTTATGTTGAGGGCGAGGGTTAGAGATCCAGTAAGGGTTCCGATTGGACCAAGGGTTAGGGTTATGTTGAGGGCTGGGGTAGAGATCCTGTTAGGGTTCCGATTGGACCTAGGGTTAGGGTTATGTTGAGGGCTAGGGTTAGAAATCCAGTTAGGGTTCCGATTGGACCTAGGGTTAGGGTTATGTTGAGGGCTAGGGTTAGAGATCCGGTTAGGGTTTCGATTGAACCTAGGGTTAAGGTTATGTTGAGGACTAGGGTTAGAGATCCGGTTAGGGTTCCGATTGGACCTAGGGTTAGGGATATGTTGAGGGCTAGGGATAAAGATCCGGTTAGGCTTCCGATTGGACCTAGGGTTAGGGTTATGTTGAGGGCTAGGGTTAGATATCCGGTTAGATTTCCGATTGGACCTAGGGTTAGGGTTATTTTGAGGGCTAGGGTTAGAGATCCGGTTAGGGTTCCGATTGGACCTAGGGTTATGGTTATGTTGAGGGCGTGGGTTAGATATGCGCTTAGGTTTCCGATTGGACCTAGGCGTAGGGTTATGTTGAGGGCTAGGGTTAGATTTCCGTTTTGGGTTCCGATTGGACCTAGGGTTAGGGTTATGTTGAGGGCTAGGTTTAGATATCTGTTTAGGGTTCCGATTGGACCTAGGGTTAGGGTTATGTTGAGGGCTAGGGTTAGAGATCCGGTTAGGGTTCCGATTGGACCTAGGGTTAAGGTTATGTTGAGGGCTAGGGTTAGAGATCCGGTTAGGGTTCATTTTGGACCTAGGGTTAGGGTTATGTTGAGGGCTAGGGTTAGAGATCCGGTTAGGGTTCCGATTGGACCTAGGGTTAGGGTTATGTTGAGGCCTAGGGATAGAGATGCGGTTAGGGTTCCGATTGGACCTAGGGTTAGGGTTATGTTGAGGGCTAGGGTTCGATATCCGGTTAGGGTTCCGATTGGACCTAGGGTTAGGGTTATGTTGAGGGCTAGGTTTAGAGTTCCGGTTAGAGTTCCGATTGGACCTAGGGTTAGGGTTATGTTGAGGGCGAGGGGTAGAGATCCGGTTAGGGTTCCGATTGGACCTAGGGTTTGGGTTATGTTGAGGGCTAGGGTTAGATATTCGGTTAGGGTTCCGATTGGACCAAGGGTTAGAGTTATGTTGAGGGCGAGGGTTAGAGATCCGGTTAGGGTTCCGATTGGACCTAGGGTTAGGGTTATGTTGAGGGCGAGGGGTAGAGATCCAGTAAGGGTTCCGATTGGACCTAGGGTTAACGTTATGTTGAGGACTAGGGTTAGAGATCCGGTTAGGGTTCCGATTGGACCTAGGGTTAGGGATATGTTGAGGGCTAGGGATAAAGATACGGTTAGGGTTCCGATTGGACCTAGGGTTAGGGTTATGTTGAGGGCTAGGGTTAGATATCCGGTGAGGGTTCCGATTGGACCTAGGGTTAGGGTTACGTTCAGGGCTAGGGTTAGAGATCCGGTTAGGGTTCAGATTGGACCTAGGGTTAGGGTTATATTGAGGGCTAGGGTTAGAGATCCGCTTAGGGTTCCGATTGGACCTAGGGTTAGGGTTATGTTGAGGGCTAGGGATAGAGATCCGGTTAGGGTTCCGATTGGACCTAGGGTTAGGGTTATGTTGAGGGCTAGGGTTAGATATCCGGTTAGGGTTCCGATTGGACCTAGGGTTAGGGTTATGTTGAGGGCTAGGTTTAGAGTTCCGGTTAGAGTTCCGATTTTACCAAGGGTTAGAGTTATGTTGAGGGCGAGGGGTAGAGATCCGGTTAGGGTTCCGATTGGACCTAGGGTTAGGGTTATGTTGAGGGCGAGGGGTAGAGATCCAGTAAGGGTTCCGATTGGACCTAGGGTTAGGGTTATTTTGAGGGCTGGGGTAGAGATCCTGTTAGGGTTCCGATTGGACCTAGAGTTAGGGTTATGTTGAGGGCTAGGGTTAGAGATCCGGTTAGGGTTCCGATTGGACCTAGGGTTAGGGTTATGTTGAGGGCTAGGGTTAGAGATCCGGTTAGGGTTCCGAGTGGACCTAGGGTTAGGGTTATGTTGAGGGCTAGGGATAGAGATCCGGTTAGGGTTCCGATTGGACCTAGGGTTAGGGTTATGTTGAGGGCTAGGTTTAGATATCCGGTTAGGGTTCCGATTGGACCTAGGGTTAGGGTTATTTTGAGGGCTAGGGTTAGAGATCCGGTGAGGGTTCCGATTGGACCTAGGGTTAGGGTTATGTTGAGGGCGTGGGTTAGATATGCGGTTAGGTTTCCGATTGGACCTAGGGTTAGGGTTATGTTGAGGGCTAGTGTTAGATATCCGTTTTGGGTTCCGATTGGACCAAGGGTTAGGGTTATGTTGAGGGCTAGGTTTAGATATCCGTTTAGGGTTCCGATTGGACCTAGGGTTAGGGTAATGTTGAGGGCTAGGGTTAGAGATCCGGTTAGGGTTCCGATTGGACCTAGGGTTAAGGTTATGTTGAGGGCTAGGGTTAGAGATCCGGTTAGGGTTCAGATTGGACCTAGCGTTAGGGTTATGTTGAGGGCTAGGGATAGAGATCCGGTTAGGGTTCCGATTGGACCTAGGGTTAGGGTTATGTTGAGGGCTAGGTTTAGATATCCGTTTAGGGTTCCGATTGGACCTAGGGTTAGGGTTATGTTGAGGGCTAGGATTAGAGATCCGGTTAGGGTTCCGATTGGACGTAGGGTTAAGGTGATGTTGAGGGCTAGGTTTAGAGATCCGGTTAGGGTTCAGATTGGACCTAGGGTTAGGGTTATGTTGAGGGCTAGGGTTAGAGATCCGGTTAGGGTTCCGATTGGACCTAGGGTTAGGGTTACGTTGAGGGCTAGGGATAGAGATCCGGTTAGGGTTCCGATTGGACCTAGGGTTAGGGTTATGTTGAAGGCTCGGGTTAGATATCCGGTTAGGGTTCCGATTGGACCTAGGGATAGGGTTATGTTGAGGGCTAGGTTTAGAGTTCCGGTTAGAGTTCCGATTGGACCTAGGGCTAGGGTTATGTTTAGGGCTAGGGTCAGAGATCTGGTTAGGGTTCCGATTGGACCTAGGGTTAGGGTTATGTTGAGAGCTAGGTTTAGAGATCCGGTTAGGGTTCCTATTGGACCTAGGGTTAGGGTTTTGTTGAGGGCTAGGGTTAGATATCCGGTTAGGGTTCCGATTGGTCCAAGGGTTAGGGTTATGTTGAGGGCGAGGGGTAGAGATCCGGTTAGGGTTCCGATTGGACCTAGGGTTAGGGTTATGTTGGGGGCGAGGGTTAGAGATCCAGTAAGGGTTCCGATTGGACCTAGGGTTAGGGTTATGTTGAGGGCTGGGGTAGAGATCCTGTTAGGGTTCCGATTGGACCTAGGGTTAGGGTTATGTTGAGGGCTAGGGTTAGAAATCCAGTTAGGGTTCCGATTGGACCTAGGGTTAGGGTTATGTTGAGGGCTAGGGTTAGAGATCCGGTTAGGGTTCCGATTGGACCTAGGGTTAAGGTTATGTTGAGGACTAGGGTTAGAGATCCGGTTAGGGTTCCGATTGGACCTAGGGTTAGGGATATGTTGAGGGCTAGGGATAAAGATCCGGTTAGGCTTCCGATTGGACCTAGGGTTAGGGTTATGTTGAGGGCTAGGGTTAGATATCCGGTTAGGTTTCCGATTGGACCTAGGGTTAGGGTTATTTTGAGGGCTAGGGTTAGAGATCCGGTTAGGGTTCCGATTGGACCTAGGGTTAGGGTTATGTTGAGGGCGTGGGTTAGATATGCGGTTAGGTTTCCGATTGGACCTAGGGGTAGGGTTATGTTGAGGGCTAGGGATAGAGATCCGGTTAGGGTTCCGATTGGACCAAGGGTTAGGGTTATGTTGAGGGCTAGGGTTAGATATCCGTTTTGGGTTCCGATTGGACCTAGACTTAGGGTTATGTTGAGGGCTAGGGTTAGAGATCCGGTTAGGGTTCCGATTGGACCTAGGGTTAATGTTATGTTGAGGGCTAGGGTTAGAGATCCGGTTAGGGTTCAGATTGGACCTAGGGTTAGGGTTATGTTGAGGGCTAGGGTTAGAGATCCGGTTAGGGTTCCGATTGGACCTAGGGTTAGGGTTATGTTGAGGCCTAGGGATAGAGATCCGGTTAGGGTTCCGATTGGACCTAGGGTTAGGGTTATGTTGAGGGCTAGGGTTAGATATCCGGTTAGGGTTCCGATTGGACCTAGGGTTAGGGTTATGTTGAGGGCTAGGTTTAGAGTTCCGGTTAGAGTTCCGATTGGACCTAGGGTTAGGGTTATGTTGAGGGCGAGGGGTAGAGATCCGGTTAGGGTTCCGATTGGACCTAGGGTTAGGGTTATGTTGAGGGCTAGGGTTAGATATTCGGTTAGGGTTCCGATTGGACCAAGGGTTAGAGTTATGTTGAGGGCGAGGGGTAGAGATCCGGTTCGGGTTCCGATTGGACCTAGGGTTAGGGTTATGTTGAGGGCGAGGGGTAGAGATCCGGTTAGGGTTCCGATTGGACCTAGGGTTAGGGATATGTTGAGGGCTAGGGATAAAGATACGGTTAGGGTTCCGATTGGACCTAGGGTTAGGGTTATGTTGAGGGCTAGGGTTAGATATCCGGTGAGGGTTCCGATTGGACCTAGGGTTAGGGTTATTTTGAGGGCTAGGTTTAGAGATCTGGTTAGGGTTCCGATTGGACCTAGGGTTAGGGTTATGTTGAGGGCGTGGGTTAGATATGCGGTTAGGTTTCCGATTGGACCTAGGGTTAGGGTTATGTTGAGGGCTAGGGTTAGATATCCGTTTTGTGTTCCGATTGGACCTAGGGTTAGGGTTATGCTGAGGGCTAGGTTTAGATATCCGTTTAGGGTTCCGATTGGACCTAGGGTTAGGGTTATGTTCAGGGCTAGGGTTAGAGATCCGGTTAGGGTTCAGATTGGACCTAGGGTTAGGGTTATATTGAGGGCTAGGGTTAGAGATCCGCTTAGGGTTCCGATTGGACCTAGGGTTAGGGTTATGTTGAGGGCTAGGTTTAGAGTTCCGGTTAGAGTTCCGATTTTACCAAGGGTTAGAGTTATGTGGAGGGCGAGGGGTAGAGATCCGGTTAGGGTTCCGATTGGACCTAGGGTTAGGGTTATGTTGAGGGCGAGGGGTAGAGATCCAGTAAGGGTTCCGATTGGACCTAGGGTTAGGGTTATTTTGAGGGTTGGGGTAGAGATCCTGTTAGGGTTCCGATTGGACCTAGGGTTAGGGTTATGTTGAGGGCTAGGGTTAGAGATCCGGTTAGGGTTCCGATTGGACCTAGGGTTAGGGTTATGTTGAGGGCTAGGGTTAGAGATCCGGTTAGGGTTCCGATTGGACCTAGGGTTAGGGTTATGTTGAGGGCTAGGGATAGAGATCCGGTTAGGGTTCCAATTGGACCTAGGGTTAGGGTTATGTTGAGGGCTAGGTTTAGATATCCGGTTAGGGTTCCGATTGGACCTAGGGTTAGGGTTATTTTGAGGGCTAGGGTTAGAGATCCGGTGAGGGTTCCGATTGGAACTAGGGTTAGGGTTATGTTTTGGGCGTGGGTTAGATATGTGGTTAGGTTTCCGATTGGACCTAGGGTTAGGGTTATGTTGAGGGCTAGTGTTACATATCCGTTTTGGGTTCCGATTGGACCAAGGGTTAGGGTTATGTTGAGGGCTAGGTTTAGATATCCGTTTAGGGTTCCGATAGGACCTAGGGTTAGTGTTATGTTGAGGGCGAGGGTTAGAGATCCGGTTAGGGTTCCGATTGGACCTAGGGTTAGGGTTATGTTTAGGGCTAGGGTCAGAGATCTGGTTAGGGTTCCGATTGGACCTAGGGTTAGGGTTATGTTGAGAGCTAGGTTTAGAGATCCGGTTAGGGTTCCTATTGGACCTAGGGTTAGGGTTTTGTTGAGGGCTAGGGTTAGATATCCGGTTAGGGTTCCGATTGGTCCAAGGGTTAGGGTTATGTTGAGGGCGAGGGGTAGAGATCCGGTTAGGGTTCCGATTGGACCTAGGGTTAGGGTTATGTTGAGGGCTAGGGTTAGAAATCCGGTTGGGGTTCCGATTGGACCTAGGGTTAGGGTTATGTTGAGGGCTAGGGTTAGATATCCGGTTAGGGTTCCGATTGGACCTAGGGTTAGGGTTATGTTGAGGGCTAGGTTTAGAGTTCCGGTTAGAGTTCCTATTTTACCAAGGGTTAGAGTTATGTTGAGGGCGAGGGGTAGAGATCCGGTTAGGGTTCCGTTTGGACCTAGGGTTAGGGTTATGTTGAGGGCGAGGGGTAGAGATCCAGTAAGGGTTCCGATTGGACCTAGGGTTAGGGTTATTTTGAGGGCTGGGGTAGAGATCCTGTTAGGGTTCCGATTGGACCTAGGGTTAGGGTTATGTTGAGGGCTAGGGTTAGAGATCCGGTTAGGGTTCCGATTGGACCTAGGGTTAGGGTTATGTTGAGGGCTAGGGTTAGAGATCCGGTTAGGGTTCCGATTGGACCTAGGGTTAGGGTTATGTTGAGGGCTAAGGATAGAGATCCGGTTAGGGTTCCGATTGGACATAGGGTTAGGGTTATGTTGAGGGCTAGGTTTAGATATCCGGTTAGGGTTCCGATTGGACCTAGGGTTAGGGTTATTTTGAGGGCTAGGGTTAGAGATCCGGTTAGGGTTCCGATTGGACCTAGGGTTAAGGTTATGTTGAGGGCTAGGGTTAGAGATCCGGTTAGGGTTCAGATTGGACCTAGGGTTAGGGTTATGTTGAGGGCTAGGGATAGAGATCCGGTTAGGGTTCCGATTGGACCTAGGGTTAGGGTTATGTTGAGGGCTAGGGTTAGATATCCGTTTTGGGTTCCGATTGGACCTAGGGTTAGGGTTATGTTGAGGGCTAGGGTTAGAGATCCAGTTAGGGTTCCGATTGGACCTAGGGTTAGGGTTATGTTGAGGGCTAGGTTTAGAGATCCGGTTAGGGTTCCGATAGGACCTAGGGTTAGTGTTATGTTGAGGGCGAGGGTTAGAGATCCGGTTAGGGTTCCGATTGGACCTAGGGTTTAGGTTATGTTTAGGGCTAGGGTTAGAGATCCGGTTAGGGTTCCTATTGGACCTAGGGTTAGGGTTATGTTGAGGGCTAGGGTTAGATATCCGGTTAGGGTTCCGATTGGACCAAGGGTTAGGGTTATGTTGAGGGCGAGGGGTAGAGATCCGGTTAGGGTTCCGATTGGACCTAGGGTTAGGGTTATGTTGAGGGCGAGGGGTAGAGATCCAGTAAGGTTTCCGATTGGACCTAGGGTTAGGGTTATGTTGAGGGCTGGGGTAGAGATCCTGTTAGGGTTCCGATTGGACCTAAGCTTAGGGTTATGTTGAGGGCTAGGGTTAGAGATTCGGTTAGGGTTCAGATTGGACCTAGGGTTAGGGTTATGTTGAGGGCTAGGGATAGAGATCCGGTTAGGGTTCCGATTGCACCTAGGGTTAGGGTTATGTTGAGGGCTAGGGTTAGATATCCGGTTAGGGTTCCGATTGGACCTAGGGTTAGGGTTATGTTGACGGCTAGGGTTAGAGATCCTGTTAGGGTTCCGATTGGACCTAGGGTTAGGGTTATGTTGAGGGTTAGGGATAGAGATCCGGTTAGGGTTCCGATTGGACCTAGGGTTAGGGTTATGTTGAGGGCTAGGGTTAGAGATCCAGTTAGGGTTCCGATTGGACCTAGGGTTAGGGTTATGTTGAGGGCTAGGGTTAGATATCCGGTTAGGGTTCCGATTGGGCCTAGGGTTAGGGTTATGTTGAGGGCTAGGGTTAAAGGTGCGGTTAGAGTTCCGATTGGACCTAGGGTTAGGGTTATGTGGAGGGCGAGGGGTAGATATCCGGTTAGGGTTCCGATTGGACCTAGGGTTAGGGTTATGTTGAGGGCTGAGTAGAGATCCTGTTAGGGTTCCGATTGAACCTAGGATTAAGGTTATGTTGAGGGCTAGGGTTAGATATCTGGTTAGGGTTCCGATTGGACCTAGTGTTAGGGTTATGTTGAGGGCTAGGGTTAGATATCCGTTTAGGGTTTCGATTGGACCTAGGGTTAGGGTTATGTTGAGAGCTAGCGTTAGAGATTCGGTTAGGGTTCCTATTGGACCTAGGGTTAGGGTTATATTGAGGGCGAGGGGTAGAGATCCAGTAAGGGTTCCGATTGGACCTTGGGTTAGGGTTATCTTGAGGGCTAGGGTTAGATATCCGTTTTGGGTTCCGATTCGACCTAGGGTTAGGGTTATGTTGAGGGCTAGGGTTAGAGATCCGGTTAGGGTTCTGATTGGACCTAGGGTTAGGGTTATGTTGAGGGCGAGGGTTAGAGATCCGGTTAGGGATCCGATTGGACCTAGGGTTAGGGTTATGTTGAGGGCTGGGGTAGAGATCCCTTTAGTGTTCCGATTGGACCTAGGGTTAGGGTTATGTTGAGGGCTGGGTTAGAAATCCAGTTATGGTTCCGATTGGACCTAGGGTTAGGGTTATGTTGAGGGCTAGGGTTAGAGATCCGGTTAGGGTTCCGATTGGACCTAGGGTTAGGGTTATGTTGAGGGCTAGGGTTAGGTATCCGGTTAGGGTTCCGATTGGACCTAGGGTTAGGGTTATGTTGAGGGCTAGGGTTAGAGATCCTGTTAGGGTTCCGATTGGACCTAGGGTTAGGGTTATGTTGAGGGCTAGGGTTAGATATCCGGTTAGGGTTCCGATTGGGCCTAGGGTTAGGGTTATGTGGAGGGCGAGGGGTAGATATCCGGTTAGGGATCCGATTGGACCTAGGGTTAGGGTTATGTTGAGGGCTGAGTAGAGATCCTGTTAGGGTTCCGATTGGACCTAGGATTAAGGTTATGTTGAGGGCTAGGGTTAGATATCCGGTTAGGGTTCCTATTGGACCTAGTGTTAGGGTTATGTTGAGGGCTAGGGTTAGATATCCGTTTAGGGTTCCGATTGGACCTAGGGTTAGGGTTATGTTGAGGGCGTGGTTTAGATATGTGGTTAGGTTTCCGATTGGACCTAGGGTTAGGGTTATGTTGAGGGCTAGTGTTAGATATCCGTTTTGGGTTCCGATTGGACCAAGGGTTAGGGTTATGTTGAGGGCTAGGTTTAGATATCCGTTTAGGGTTCCGATTGGACCTAGGGTTAGGGTAATGTTGAGGGCTAGGGTTAGATATCCGGTTAGGGTTCCGATTGGACCTAGGGTTAGGGTTATGTTGAGGGCGAGGGGTAGAGATCCGCTTAGGGTTCCGATTGGACCTAGGGTTAGGGTTATGTTGAGGGCGAGGGGTAGAGATCCAGTAAGGGTTCCGATTGGACCTAGGGTTAGGGTTATGTTGAGGGCTGGGGTAGAGATCCCTTTAGTGTTCCGATTGGACCTAGGGTTAGGGTTATGTTGAGGGCTGGGTTAGAAATCCAGTTATGGTTCCGATTGGACCTAGGGTTAGGGTTATGTTGAGGGCTAGGGTTAGAGATCCGGTTAGGGTTCCGATTGGACCTAGGGTTAGGGTTATGTTGAGGGCTAGGGTTAGGTATCCGGTTAGGGTTCCGATTGGACCTAGGGTTAGGGTTATGTTGAGGGCTAGGGTTAGAGATCCTGTTAGGGTTCCGATTGGACCTAGGGTTAGGGTTATGTTGAGGGCTAGGGTTAGATATCCGGTTAGGGTTCCGATTGGGCCTAGGGTTAGGGTTATGTGGAGGGCGAGGTGTAGATATCCGGTTAGGGATCCGATTGGACCTAGGGTTAGGGTTATGTTGAGGGCTGAGTAGAGATCCTGTTAGGGTTCCGATTGGACCTAGGATTAAGGTTATGTTGAGGGCTAGGGTTAGATATCCGGTTAGGGTTCCGATTGGACCTAGGGTTAGGGTTATGTTGAGGGCGTGGTTTAGATATTTGGTTAGGTTTCCGATTGGACCTAGGGTTAGGGTTATGTTGAGGGCTAGTGTTAGATATCCGTTTTGGGTTCCGATTGGACCAAGGGTTAGGGTTATGTTGAGGGCTAGGTTTAGATATCCGTTTAGGGTTCCGATTGGACCTAGGGTTAGGGTAATGTTGAGGGCTAGGGTTAGAGATCCGGTTAGGGTTCCGATTGGACCTAGGGTTAAGGTTATGTTGAGGGCTAGGGTTAGAGATCCGGTTAGGGTTCAGATTGGACCTAGGGTTACGGCTATGTTGAGGGCTAGGGTTAGATATCCGGTTAGGTTTCCGATTGGACCTAGGGTTAGGGTTATGTTGAGGGCTAGGGTTAGATATCCGGTTAGGGTTCCGAATGGACCTAGGGTTAGGGTTATGTTGAAGGCTAGGTTTAGAGTTCCGGTTAGAGTTCCGATGGGACCTAGGGTTAGGGTTATGTTGAGGGCGAGGGGTAGAGATCCGGTTAGGGTTCCGATTGGACCTAGGGTTAGGGATATGTTCAGGGCTAGGGATAGAGATCCTGTTAGGGTTCCGATTGGACCTAGGGTTAGGGTTTTGTTAGGGCTAGGGTTAGATATCCGTTTTGGGTTCCGATTGGACCTAGGGTTAGGGTTATGTTGAGGGCTAGGGTTAGAGATCCGGTTAGGGTTCCGATAGGACCTAGGGTTAGTGTTATGTTGAGGGCGAGGGTTAGATATCCGGTTAGGGTTCCGATTGGACCAAGGGTTAGGGTTATGTTGAGGGCGAGGGGTAGAGATCCGGTTAGGGTTTCGATTGGACCTAGGGTTAGGGTTATGTTGAGGGCGAGGGGTAGAGATCCCGTAAGGATTCCGATTGGACCTAGGGTTAGGGTTCTGTTGAGGGCTGGGGTAGAGATCCTGTTAGGGTTCCGATTGGACCTAGGGTTAGGGTTATGTTGAGGGCTAGGGTTAGAAATCCAGTTATGCTTCCGATTGGACCTAGTGTTAGGGTTATGTTGAGGGCTAGGGTTAGAGATCCGGTTAGGGTTCCGATTGGACCTAGGGTTAACGTTATGTTGAGGACTAGGGTTAGAGATCCGGTTAGGGTTCCGATTGGACCTAGTGTTAGGGTTATGTTGAGGGCTAGGGTTAGAGATCCGGTTAGGGTTCCGATTGGACCTAGGGTTAGGGATATGTTGAGGGCTAGGGATACAGATACGGTTAGGGTTCCGATTGGACCTAGGGTTAGGGTTATGTTGAGGGCTAGGGTTAGATATCCGGTTAGGGTTCCGATTGGACCTAGGGTTAGGGTTATTTTGAGGGCTAGGGTTAGAGATCTGGTTAGGGTTCCGATTGGACCTAGGGTTAGGGTTATGTTGAGGGCGTGCGTTAGATATGCGGTTAGGTTTCCGATTGGACCTAGGGTTAGGGTTATGTTGAGGGCTAGGGTTAGATATCCGTTTTGGGTTCCGATTGGACCTAGGGTTAGGGTTATGTTGAGGGCTAGGTTTAGATATTCGTTTAGGGTTCCGATTGGACCTAGGGTTAGGGTTATGTTCAGGGCTAGGGTTAGAGATCCGGTTAGGGTTCAGATTGGACCTAGGGTTAGGGTTATGTTCAGGGCTAGGGTTAGAGATCCGGTTAGGGTTCCGATTGGACCTAGGGTTAGGGTTATGTTGAGGGCTAGGTTTAGATATCCGTTTAGGGTTCCGATTGGACCTAGGGTTAGGGTTATGTTGAGGGCTAGGGTTAGAGATCCGGTTAGGGTTCCTATTGGACCTAGGGTTAGGGTTATGTTGAGGGCTAGGGTTAGGTATCCGGTTAGGGTTCCGATTGGACCAAGGGTTAGGGTTATGTTGAGGGCGAGGGGTAGAGATCCGGTTAGGGTTCCGATTGGACCTAGGGTTAGGGTTATGTTGAGGGCTAGGGTTAGAAATCCGGTTGGGGTTCCGATTGGACCTAGGGTTAGGGTTATGTTGAGGGCTAGGGTTAGATATCCGGTTAGGGTTCCGATTGGACCTAGGGTTAGGGTTATGTTGAGGGCTAGGTTTAGAGTTCCGGTTAGAGTTCCTATTTTACCAAGGGTTAGAGTTATGTTGAGGGCGAGGGGTAGAGATCCGGTTAGGGTTCCGTTTGGACCTAGGGTTAGGGTTATGTTGAGGGCGAGGGGTAGAGATCCAGTAAGGGTTCCGATTGGACCTAGGGTTAGGGTTATTTTGAGGGCTGGGGTAGAGATCCTGTTAGGGTTCCGATTGGACCTAGGGTTAGGGTTATGTTGAGGGCTAGGGTTAGAGATCCGGTTAGGGTTCCGATTGGACCTAGGGTTAGGGTTATGTTGAGGGCTAGGGTTAGAGATCCGGTTAGGGTTCCGATTGGACCTAGGGTTAGGGTTATGTTGAGGGCTAGGGATAGAGATCCGGTTAGGGTTCCGATTGGACATAGGGTTAGGGTTATGTTGAGGGCTAGGTTTAGATATCCGGTTAGGGTTCCGATTGGACCTAGGGTTAGGGTTATTTTGAGGGCTAGGGTTAGAGATCCGGTTAGGGTTCCGATTGGACCTAGGGTTAAGGTTATGTTGAGGGCTAGGGTTAGAGATCCGGTTAGGGTTCAGATTGGACCTAGGGTTAGGGTTATGTTGAGGGCTAGGGATAGAGATCCGGTTAGGGTTCCGATTGGACCTAGGGTTAGGGTTATGTTGAGGGCTAGGGTTAGATATCCGTTTTGGGTTCCGATTGGACCTAGGGTTAGGGTTATGTTGAGGGCTAGGGTTAGAGATCCAGTTAGGGTTCCGATTGGACCTAGGGTTAGGGTTATGTTGAGGGCTAGGTTTAGAGATCCGGTTAGGGTTCCGATAGGACCTAGGGTTAGTGTTATGTTGAGGGCGAGGGTTAGAGATCCGGTTAGGGTTCCGATTGGACCTAGGGTTTAGGTTATGTTTAGGGCTAGGGTTAGAGATCCGGTTAGGGTTCCTATTGGACCTAGGGTTAGGGTTATGTTGAGGGCTAGGGTTAGATATCCGGTTAGGGTTCCGATTGGACCAAGGGTTAGGGTTATGTTGAGGGCGAGGGGTAGAGATCCGGTTAGGGTTCCGATTGGACCTAGGGTTAGGGTTATGTTGAGGGCGAGGGGTAGAGATCCAGTAAGGTTTCCGATTGGACCTAGGGTTAGGGTTATGTTGAGGGCTGGGGTAGAGATCCTGTTAGGGTTCCGATTGGACCTAAGCTTAGGGTTATGTTGAGGGCTAGGGTTAAAGATTCGGTTAGGGTTCAGATTGGACCTAGGGTTAGGGTTATGTTGAGGGCTAGGGATAGAGATCCGGTTAGGGTTCCGATTGGACCTAGGGTTAGGGTTATGTTGAGGGCTAGGGTTAGATATCCGGTTAGGGTTCCGATTGGACCTAGGGTTAGGGTTATGTTGACGGCTAGGGTTAGAGATCCTGTTAGGGTTCCGATTGGACCTAGGGTTAGGGTTATGTTGAGGGTTAGGGATAGAGATCCGGTTAGGGTTCCGATTGGACCTAGGGTTAGGGTTATGTTGAGGGCTAGGGTTAGATATCTGGTTAGGGTTCCGATTGGACCTAGTGTTAGGGTTATGTTGAGGGCTAGGGTTAGATATCCGTTTAGGGTTTCGATTGGACCTAGGGTTAGGGTTATGTTGAGAGCTAGCGTTAGAGATTCGGTTAGGGTTCCTATTGGACCTAGGGTTAGGGTTATGTTGAGGGCGAGGGGTAGAGATCCAGTAAGGGTTCCGATTGGACCTTGGGTTAGGGTTATCTTGAGGGCTAGGGTTAGATATCCGTTTTGGGTTCCGATTCGACCTAGGGTTAGGGTTATGTTGAGGGCTAGGGTTAGAGATCCGGTTAGGGTTCTGATTGGACCTAGGGTTAGGGTTATGTTGAGGGCGAGGGTTAGAGATCCGGTTAGGGATCCGATTGGACCTAGGGTTAGGGTTATGTTGAGGGCTAGGGTTAGAGATCTGGTTAGGGTTCCGATTGGACCTAGGGTTAGGGTTATGTTGACGGCTAGGGTTAGAGATCCTGTTAGGGTTCCGATTGGACCTAGGGTTAGGGTTATGTTGAGGGTTAGGGATAGAGATCCGGTTAGGGTTCCGATTGGACCTAGGGTTAGGGTTATGTTGACGGCTAGGGTTAGAGATCCTGTTAGGGTTCCGATTGGACCTAGGGTTAGGGTTATGTTGAGGGTTAGGGATAGAGATCCGGTTAGGGTTCCGATTGGACCTAGGGTTAGGGTTATGTTGAGGGCTAGGGTTAGAGATCCAGTTAGGGTTCCGATTGGACCTAGGGTTAGGGTTATGTTGAGGGCTAGGGTTAGATATCCGGTTAGGGTTCCGATTGGGCCTAGGGTTAGGGTTATGTTGAGGGCTAGGGTTAAAGGTGCGGTTAGAGTTCCGATTGGACCTAGGGTTAGGGTTATGTGGAGGGCGAGGGGTAGATATCCGGTTAGGGTTCCGATTGGACCTAGGGTTAGGGTTATGTTGAGGGCTGAGTAGAGATCCTGTTAGGGTTCCGATTGAACCTAGGATTAAGGTTATGTTGAGGGCTAGGGTTAGATATCTGGTTCGGGTTCCGATTGGACCTAGTGTTAGGGTTATGTTGAGGGCTAGGGTTAGATATCCGTTTAGGGTTTCGATTGGACCTAGGGTTAGGGTTATGTTGAGAGCTAGCGTTAGAGATTCGGTTAGGGTTCCTATTGGACCTAGGGTTAGGGTTATATTGAGGGCGAGGGGTAGAGATCCAGTAAGGGTTCCGATTGGACCTTGGGTTAGGGTTATCTTGAGGGCTAGGGTTAGATATCCGTTTTGGGTTCCGATTCGACCTAGGGTTAGGGTTATGTTGAGGGCTAGGGTTAGAGATCCGGTTAGGGTTCTGATTGGACCTAGGGTTAGGGTTATGTTGAGGGCGAGGGTTAGAGATCCGGTTAGGGATCCGATTGGACCTAGGGTTAGGGTTATGTTGAGGGCTGGGGTAGAGATCCCTTTAGTGTTCCGATTGGACCTAGGGTTAGGGTTATGTTGAGGGCTGGGTTAGAAATCCAGTTATGGTTCCGATTGGACCTAGGGTTAGGGTTATGTTGAGGGCTAGGGTTAGAGATCCGGTTAGGGTTCCGATTGGACCTAGGGTTAGGGTTATGTTGAGGGCTAGGGTTAGGTATCCGGTTAGGGTTCCGATTGGACCTAGGGTTAGGGTTATGTTGAGGGCTAGGGTTAGAGATCCTGTTAGGGTTCCGATTGGACCTAGGGTTAGGGTTATGTTGAGGGCTAGGGTTAGATATCCGGTTAGGGTTCCGATTGGGCCTAGGGTTAGGGTTATGTGGAGGGCGAGGGGTAGATATCCGGTTAGGGATCCGATTGGACCTAGGGTTAGGGTTATGTTGAGGGCTGAGTAGAGATCCTGTTAGGGTTCCGATTGGACCTAGGATTAAGGTTATGTTGAGGGCTAGGGTTAGATATCCGGTTAGGGTTCCTATTGGACCTAGTGTTAGGGTTATGTTGAGGGCTAGGGTTAGATATCCGTTTAGGGTTCCGATTGGACCTAGGGTTAGGGTTATGTTGAGGGCGTGGTTTAGATATGTGGTTAGGTTTCCGATTGGACCTAGGGTTAGGGTTATGTTGAGGGCTAGTGTTAGATATCCGTTTTGGGTTCCGATTGGACCAAGGGTTAGGGTTATGTTGAGGGCTAGGTTTAGATATCCGTTTAGGGTTCCGATTGGACCTAGGGTTAGGGTAATGTTGAGGGCTAGGGTTAGATATCCGGTTAGGGTTCCGATTGGACCTAGGGTTAGGGTTATGTTGAGGGCGAGGGGTAGAGATCCGCTTAGGGTTCCGATTGGACCTAGGGTTAGGGTTATGTTGAGGGCGAGGGGTAGAGATCCAGTAAGGGTTCCGATTGGACCTAGGGTTAGGGTTATGTTGAGGGCTGGGGTAGAGATCCCTTTAGTGTTCCGATTGGACCTAGGGTTAGGGTTATGTTGAGGGCTGGGTTAGAAATCCAGTTATGGTTCCGATTGGACCTAGGGTTAGGGTTATGTTGAGGGCTAGGGTTAGAGATCCGGTTAGGGTTCCGATTGGACCTAGGGTTAGGGTTATGTTGAGGGCTAGGGTTAGGTATCCGGTTAGGGTTCCGATTGGACCTAGGGTTAGGGTTATGTTGAGGGCTAGGGTTAGAGATCCTGTTAGGGTTCCGATTGGACCTAGGGTTAGGGTTATGTTGAGGGCTAGGGTTAGATATCCGGTTAGGGTTCCGATTGGGCCTAGGGTTAGGGTTATGTGGAGGGCGAGGTGTAGATATCCGGTTAGGGATCCGATTGGACCTAGGGTTAGGGTTATGTTGAGGGCTGAGTAGAGATCCTGTTAGGGTTCCGATTGGACCTAGGATTAAGGTTATGTTGAGGGCTAGGGTTAGATATCCGGTTAGGGTTCCGATTGGACCTAGGGTTAGGGTTATGTTGAGGGCGTGGTTTAGATATTTGGTTAGGTTTGCGATTGGACCTAGGGTTAGGGTTATGTTGAGGGCTAGTGTTAGATATCCGTTTTGGGTTCCGATTGGACCAAGGGTTAGGGTTATGTTGAGGGCTAGGTTTAGATATCCGTTTAGGGTTCCGATTGGACCTAGGGTTAGGGTAATGTTGAGGGCTAGGGTTAGAGATCCGGTTAGGGTTCCGATTGGACCTAGGGTTAAGGTTATGTTGAGGGCTAGGGTTAGAGATCCGGTTAGGGTTCAGATTGGACCTAGGGTTAGGGCTATGTTGAGGGCTAGGGTTAGATATCCGGTTAGGTTTCCGATTGGACCTAGGGTTAGGGTTATGTTGAGGGCTAGGGTTAGATATCCGGTTAGGGTTCCGAATGGACCTAGGGTTAGGGTTATGTTGAAGGCTAGGTTTAGAGTTCCGGTTAGAGTTCCGATGGGACCTAGGGTTAGGGTTATGTTGAGGGCGAGGGGTAGAGATCCGGTTAGGGTTCCGATTGGACCTAGGGTTAGGGATATGTTCAGGGCTAGGGATAGAGATCCTGTTAGGGTTCCGATTGGACCTAGGGTTAGGGTTTTGTTAGGGCTAGGGTTAGATATCCGTTTTGGGTTCCGATTGGACCTAGGGTTAGGGTTATGTTGAGGGCTAGGGTTAGAGATCCGGTTAGGGTTCCGATAGGACCTAGGGTTAGTGTTATGTTGAGGGCGAGGGTTAGATATCCGGTTAGGGTTCCGATTGGACCAAGGGTTAGGGTTATGTTGAGGGCGAGGGGTAGAGATCCGGTTAGGGTTTCGATTGGACCTAGGGTTAGGGTTATGTTGAGGGCGAGGGGTAGAGATCCCGTAAGGATTCCGATTGGACCTAGGGTTAGGGTTCTGTTGAGGGCTGGGGTAGAGATCCTGTTAGGGTTCCGATTGGACCTAGGGTTAGGGTTATGTTGAGGGCTAGGGTTAGAAATCCAGTTATGCTTCCGATTGGACCTAGTGTTAGGGTTATGTTGAGGGCTAGGGTTAGAGATCCGGTTAGGGTTCCGATTGGACCTAGGGTTAACGTTATGTTGAGGACTAGGGTTAGAGATCCGGTTAGGGTTCCGATTGGACCTAGTGTTAGGGTTATGTTGAGGGCTAGGGTTAGAGATCCGGTTAGGGTTCCGATTGGACCTAGGGTTAGGGATATGTTGAGGGCTAGGGATACAGATACGGTTAGGGTTCCGATTGGACCTAGGGTTAGGGTTATGTTGAGGGCTAGGGTTAGATATCCGGTTAGGGTTCCGATTGGACCTAGGGTTAGGGTTATTTTGAGGGCTAGGGTTAGAGATCTGGTTAGGGTTCCGATTGGACCTAGGGTTAGGGTTATGTTGAGGGCGTGCGTTAGATATGCGGTTAGGTTTCCGATTGGACCTAGGGTTAGGGTTATGTTGAGGGCTAGGGTTAGATATCCGTTTTGGGTTCCGATTGGACCTAGGGTTAGGGTTATGTTGAGGGCTAGGTTTAGATATCCGTTTAGGGTTCCGATTGGACCTAGGGTTAGGGTTATGTTCAGGGCTAGGGTTAGAGATCCGGTTAGGGTTCAGATTGGACCTAGGGTTAGGGTTATGTTCAGGGCTAGGGTTAGAGATCCGGTTAGGGTTCCGATTGGACCTAGGGTTAGGGTTATGTTGAGGGCTAGGTTTAGATATCCGTTTAGGGTTCCGATTGGACCTAGGGTTAGGGTTATGTTGAGGGCTAGGGTTAGAGATCCGGTTAGAGTTCCTATTGGACCTAGGGTTAGGGTTATGTTGAGGGCTAGGGTTAGGTATCCGGTTAGGGTTCCGATTGGACCAAGGGTTAGGGTTATGTTGAGGGCGAGGGGTAGAGATCCGGTTAGGGTTCCGAGTGGACCTAGGGTTAGGGTTATGTTGAGGGCTAGGGTTAGAAATCCGGTTGGGGTTCCGATTGGACCTAGGGTTAGGGTTATGTTGAGGGCTAGGGTTAGATATCCGGTTAGGGTTCCGATTGGACCTAGGGTTAGGGTTATGTTGAGGGCTAGGTTTAGAGTTCCGGTTAGAGTTCCTATTTTACCAAGGGTTAGAGTTATGTTGAGGGCGAGGGGTAGAGATCCGGTTAGGGTTCCGTTTGGACCTAGGGTTAGGGTTATGTTGAGGGCGAGGGGTAGAGATCCAGTAAGGGTTCCGATTGGACCTAGGGTTAGGGTTATTTTGAGGGCTGGGGTAGAGATCCTGTTAGGGTTCCGATTGGACCTAGGGTTAGGGTTATGTTGAGGGCTAGGGTTAGAGATCCGGTTAGGGTTCCGATTGGACCTAGGGTTAGGGTTATGTTGAGGGCTAGGGTTAGAGATCCGGTTAGGGTTCCGATTGGACCTAGGGTTAGGGTTATGTTGAGGGCTAGGGATAGAGATCCGGTTAGGGTTCCGATTGGACATAGGGTTAGGGTTATGTTGAGGGCTAGGTTTAGATATCCGGTTAGGGTTCCGATTGGACCTAGGGTTAGGGTTATTTTGAGGGCTAGGGTTAGAGATCCGGTTAGGGTTCCGATTGGACCTAGGGTTAAGGTTATGTTGAGGGCTAGGGTTAGAGATCCGGTTAGGGTTCAGATTGGACCTAGGGTTAGGGTTATGTTGAGGGCTAGGGATAGAGATCCGGTTAGGGTTCCGATTGGACCTAGGGTTAGGGTTATGTTGAGGGCTAGGGTTAGATATCCGTTTTGGGTTCCGATTGGACCTAGGGTTAGGGTTATGTTGAGGGCTAGGGTTAGAGATCCAGTTAGGGTTCCGATTGGACCTAGGGTTAGGGTTATGTTGAGGGCTAGGTTTAGAGATCCGGTTAGGGTTCCGATAGGACCTAGGGTTAGTGTTATGTTGAGGGCGAGGGTTAGAGATCCGGTTAGGGTTCCGATTGGACCTAGGGTTTAGGTTATGTTTAGGGCTAGGGTTAGAGATCCGGTTAGGGTTCCTATTGGACCTAGGGTTAGGGTTATGTTGAGGGCTAGGGTTAGATATCCGGTTAGGGTTCCGATTGGACCAAGGGTTAGGGTTATGTTGAGGGCGAGGGGTAGAGATCCGGTTAGGGTTCCGATTGGACCTAGGGTTAGGGTTATGTTGAGGGCGAGGGGTAGAGATCCAGTAAGGTTTCCGATTGGACCTAGGGTTAGGGTTATGTTGAGGGCTGGGGTAGAGATCCTGTTAGGGTTCCGATTGGACCTAAGCTTAGGGTTATGTTGAGGGCTAGGGTTAAAGATTCGGTTAGGGTTCAGATTGGACCTAGGGTTAGGGTTATGTTGAGGGCTAGGGATAGAGATCCGGTTAGGGTTCCGATTGGACCTAGGGTTAGGGTTATGTTGAGGGCTAGGTTTAGATATCCGGTTAGGGTTCCGATTGGACCTAGGGTTAGGGTTATGTTGACGGCTAGGGTTAGAGATCCTGTTAGGGTTCCGATTGGACCTAGGGTTAGGGTTATGTTGAGGGTTAGGGATAGAGATCCGGTTAGGGTTCCGATTGGACCTAGGGTTAGGGTTATGTTGAGGGCTAGGGTTAGATATCTGGTTAGGGTTCCGATTGGACCTAGTGTTAGGGTTATGTTGAGGGCTAGGGTTAGATATCCGTTTAGGGTTTCGATTGGACCTAGGGTTAGGGTTATGTTGAGAGCTAGCGTTAGAGATTCGGTTAGGGTTCCTATTGGACCTAGGGTTAGGGTTATGTTGAGGGCGAGGGGTAGAGATCCAGTAAGGGTTCCGATTGGACCTTGGGTTAGGGTTATCTTGAGGGCTAGGGTTAGATATCCGTTTTGGGTTCCGATTCGACCTAGGGTTAGGGTTATGTTGAGGGCTAGGGTTAGAGATCCGGTTAGGGTTCTGATTGGACCTAGGGTTAGGGTTATGTTGAGGGCGAGGGTTAGAGATCCGGTTAGGGATCCGATTGGACCTAGGGTTAGGGTTATGTTGAGGGCTAGGGTTAGAGATCTGGTTAGGGTTCCGATTGGACCTAGGGTTAGGGTTATGTTGAGAGCTAGGGTTAGAGATCCGGTTAGGGTTCCGATTGGACCTAGCGTTAGGGTTATCTTGAGGGCTAGGGTTAGATATCCGTTTAGGTTTCCGATTGGACCTAGGGTTAAGGTTATGTTGAGGGCTAGGGTGTGAGATCCGGTTAGGGTTCCGATTGGACCTAGGGTTAGGGTTATGTTGAGGGCTAGGGTTAGAGATCCGGTTAGGGTTTAGATGGACCTAGGGTTAGGGTTATATTGAGGGCTAGGCTTAGATATCCGGTTAGGGTTCCGATTGGGCCTAGGGTTAGGGTTATATTGAGGGCTAGGTTTAGAGGTGCGGTTAGAGTTCCGATTGGACCTAGGGTTAGGGTTATGTGGAGGGCGAGGGGTTGAGATCCGGTTAGGGTTCCGATTGGACCTAGGGTTAGGGTTATGTTGAGGCCTAGGGTTAGAGATCCGGTTAGGGTTCCGATTGGACCTAGGGTTAGGGATATGTTGAGGGCTAGGGATAGAGATCCGGTTAGGGTTCCGTTTGGACCTAGGGTTAGGGTTATGTTGAGGGCTAGGGTTAGATATCCGGTTATGGTTCCGATTGGACCTAGGGTTAGGGTTATTTTGAGGGCTAGGGTTAGAGATCCGTTTAGGGTTCCGATTGGACCGAGGGATAGGGTTATGTTGAGGGCGAGGGTTAGATATCCGGTTAGGTTTCCGATTGGACCTAGGGTTAGGGTTATGTTGAGGGCTAGGGTTAGATATCCGTTTTGGGTTCCGATTGGACCTAGGGTTAGGGTTATATTGAGGGCTAGGGTTAGAGATCCGGTTAGGGTTCCGATTGGACCTAGGGTTAGGGTTATGTTGAGGGCTAGGTTTAGAGATCCGGTTAGGGTTCCGATTGGACCTAGGGTTAGGGTTATGTTGAGGGCGATGGGTAGAGATCCCGTTAGGGTTCCGATTGGACCTAGGGTTAGGGTTATGTTGAGGGCGAGGGGTAGAGATCCAGTAAGGGTTCCGATTGGACCTAGGGTTAGGGTTATGTTGAGGGCTGGGGTAGAGATCCTGTTAGGGTTCCGATTGGACCTAGGGTTAGGGTTATGTTGAGGGCTAGGGTTAGAGATCCGGTTAGGGTTCCGATTGGACCTAGGGTTAAGGTTATGTTGAGGACTAGTGTTAGAGATCCGGTTAGGGTTTCGATTGGACCTAGTGTTAGGGTTATGTTGAGGGCTAGTTTTAGAGATCCGGTTAGGGTTCCGATTGGACCTAGGGTTAGGGATATGTTGAGGGCTAGGGATAAAGATCCGGTTAGGGTTCCCATTGGACCTAGGGTTAGGGTTATGTTGAGGGCTAGGGTTAGATATCCGGTTAGGGTTCCGATTGGACCTAGGGTTAGGGTTATGTTGAGGACGTGGGTTAGATATGCGGTTAGGTTTCCGATTGGACCTAGGGTTAGGGTTATGTTGAGGGCTAGGGTTAGATATCCGTTTTGGGTTCCGATTGGACCTAGGGATAGGGTTATGTTGAGGGCTAGGTTTAGATATCCGTTTAGGATTCCGATTGGACCTAGGGTTAGGGTTATGTTGAGGGCTAGGGTTAGAGATCCGGTTAGGGTTCCGATTTTACCTAGGGTTAAGGTTATGTTAAGGGCTAGGGTTAGAGATCCGGTTAGGGTTCAGATTGGACCTAGGGTTAGGGTTATGTTGAGGGCTAGGGTTAGAGATCCGGTTAGGGTTCCGATTGGACCTAGGGTTAGGGTTATGTTGAGGGCTAGGGATAGAGATCCGGTTAGGGTTCCGATTGGACCTAGGGTTAGGGTTATGTTGAGGGCTAGGGTTTGATATCCGGTTAGGGTTCCGATTGGACCTAGGGTTAGGATTATGTTGAGGGCTAGGTTTAGAGTTCCGGTTAGAGTTCCGATTGGACCTAGGGTTAGGGTTATGTTGAGGGCGAGGGGTAGAGATCCGGTTAGGGTTCCGATTGGACCTAGGGTTAGGGTTATGTTGTGGGCTAGGGTTAGGTATTCGGTTAGGGTTCCGATTGGACCAAGGGTTAGAGTTATGTTGAGGGCGAGGTGTAGAGATCCAGTAAGGGTTCCGATTGGACCTTGGGTTAGGGTTATGTTGAGGGCTGGGGTAGAGATCCTGTTAGGGTTCCGATTGGACCTAGGGTTAGGGTTATGTTAGGGCTAGGGTTAGATATCCGTTTTGGGTTCCGATTGGACCTAGGGTTAGGGTTATGTTGAGGGCTAGGGTTAGAGATCCGGTTAGGGTTCCGATAGGACCTAGGGTTAGTGTTATGTTGAGGGCGAGGGTTAGATATTCGGTTAGGGTTCCGATTGGACCAAGGGTTAGGGTTATGTTGAGGGCGAGGGGTAGAGATCCGGTTAGGGTTCCGATTGGACCTAGGGTTAGGGTTATGTTGAGGGCGAGGGGTAGAGATCCCGTAAGGATTCCGATTGGACCTAGGGTTAGGGTTCTGTTGAGGGCTGGGGTAGAGATCCTGTTAGGGTTCCGATTGGACCTAGGGTTAGGGTTATGTTGAGGGCTAGGGTTAGAAATCCAGTTATGCTTCCGATTGGACCTAGTGTTAGGGTTATGTTGAGGGCTAGGGTTAGAGATCCGGTTAGGGTTCCGATTGGACCTAGGGTTAACGTTATGTTGAGGACTAGGGTTAGAGATCCGGTTAGGGTTCCGATTGGACCTAGTGTTAGGGTTATGTTGAGGGCTAGGGTTAGAGATCCGGTTAGGGTTCCGATTGGACCTAGGGTTAGGGATATGTTGAGGGCTAGGGATACAGATACGGTTAGGGTTCCGATTGGACCTAGGTATAGGGTTATGTTGAGGGCTAGGGTTAGATATCCGGTTAGGGTTCCGATTGGACCTAGGGTTAGGGTTATTTTGAGGGCTAGGGTTAGAGATCTGGTTAGGGTTCCGATTGGACCTAGGGTTAGGGTTATGTTGAGGGCGTGCGTTAGATATGCGGTTAGGTTTCCGATTGGACCTAGGGTTAGGGTTATGTTGAGGGCTAGGGTTAGATATCCGTTTTGGGTTCCGATTGGACCTAGGGTTAGGGTTATGTTGAGGGCTAGGTTTAGATATCCGTTTAGGGTTCCGATTGGACCTAGGGTTAGGGTTATGTTCAGGGCTAGGGTTAGAGATCCGGTTAGGGTTCAGATTGGACCTAGGGTTAGGGTTATGTTCAGGGCTAGGGTTAGAGATCCGGTTAGGGTTCCGATTGGACCTAGGGTTAGGGTTATGTTGAGGGCTAGGTTTAGATATCCGTTTAGGGTTCCGATTGGACCTAGGGTTAGGGTTATGTTGAGGGCTAGGGTTAGAGATCCGGTTAGGGTTCCTATTGGACCTAGGGTTAGGGTTATGTTGAGGGCTAGGGTTAGGTATCCGGTTAGGGTTCCGATTGGACCAAGGGTTAGGGTTATGTTGAGGGCGAGGGGTAGAGATCCGGTTAGGGTTCCGATTGGACCTAGGGTTAGGGTTATGTTGAGGGCTAGGGATAGAAATCCGGTTGGGGTTCCGATTGGACCTAGGGTTAGGGTTATGTTGAGGGCTAGGGTTAGATATCCGGTTAGGGTTCCGATTGGACCTAGGGTTAGGGTTATGTTGAGGGCTAGGTTTAGAGTTCCGGTTAGAGTTCCTATTTTACCAAGGGTTAGAGTTATGTTGAGGGCGAGGGGTAGAGATCCGGTTAGGGTTCCGTTTGGACCTAGGGTTAGGGTTATGTTGAGGGCGAGGGGTAGAGATCCAGTAAGGGTTCCGATTGGACCTAGGGTTAGGGTTATTTTGAGGGCTGGGGTAGAGATCCTGTTAGGGTTCCGATTGGACCTAGGGTTAGGGTTATGTTGAGGGCTAGGGTTAGAGATCCGGTTAGGGTTCCGATTGGACCTAGGGTTAGGGTTATGTTGAGGGCTAGGGTTAGAGATCCGGTTAGGGTTCCGATTGGACCTAGGGTTAGGGTTATGTTGAGGGCTAGGGATAGAGATCCGGTTAGGGTTCCGATTGGACATAGGGTTAGGGTTATGTTGAGGGCTAGGTTTAGATATCCGGTTAGGGTTCCGATTGGACCTAGGGTTAGGGTTATTTTGAGGGCTAGGGTTAGAGATCCGGTTAGGGTTCCGATTGGACCTAGGGTTAAGGTTATGTTGAGGGCTAGGGTTAGAGATCCGGTTAGGGTTCAGATTGGACCTAGGGTTAGGGTTATGTTGAGGGCTAGGGATAGAGATCCGGTTAGGGTTCCGATTGGACCTAGGGTTAGGGTTATGTTGAGGGCTAGGGTTAGGTATCCGTTTTGGGTTCCGATTGGACCTAGGGTTAGGGTTATGTTGAGGGCTAGGGTTAGAGATCCAGTTAGGGTTCCGATTGGACCTAGGGTTAGGGTTATGTTGAGGGCTAGGTTTAGAGATCCGGTTAGGGTTCCGATAGGACCTAGGGTTAGTGTTATGTTGAGGGCGAGGGTTAGAGATCCGGTTAGGGTTCCGATTGGACCTAGGGTTTAGGTTATGTTTAGGGCTAGGGTTAGAGATCCGGTTAGGGTTCCTATTGGACCTAGGGTTAGGGTTATGTTGAGGGCTAGGGTTAGATATCCGGTTAGGGTTCCGATTGGACCAAGGGTTAGGGTTATGTTGAGGGCGAGGGGTAGAGATCCGGTTAGGGTTCCGATTGGACCTAGGGTTAGGGTTATGTTGAGGCGAGGGGTAGAGATCCAGTAAGGTTTCCGATTGGACCTAGGGTTAGGGTTATGTTGAGGGCTGGGGTAGAGATCCTGTTAGGGTTCCGATTGGACCTAAGCTTAGGGTTATGTTGAGGGCTAGGGTTAGAGATTCGGTTAGGGTTCAGATTGGACCTAGGGTTAGGGTTATGTTGAGGGCTAGGGATAGAGATCCGGTTAGGGTTCCGATTGGACCTAGGGTTAGGGTTATGTTGAGGGCTAGGGTTAGATATCCGGTTAGGGTTCCGATTGGACCTAGGGTTAGGGTTATGTTGACGGCTAGGGTTAGAGATCCTGTTAGGGTTCCGATTGGACCTAGGGTTAGGGTTATGTTGAGGGTTAGGGATAGAGATCCGGTTAGGGTTCCGATTGGACCTAGGGTTAGGGTTATGTTGAGGGCTAGGGTTAGAGATCCAGTTAGGGTTCCGATTGGACCTAGGGTTAGGGTTATGTTGAGGGCTAGGGTTAGATATCCGGTTAGGGTTCCGATTGGGCCTAGGGTTAGGGTTATGTTGAGGGCTAGGGTTAAAGGTGCGGTTAGAGTTCCGATTGGACCTAGGGTTAGGGTTATGTGGAGGGCGAGGGGTAGATATCCGGTTAGGGTTCCGATTGGACCTAGGGTTAGGGTTATGTTGAGGGCTGAGTAGAGATCCTGTTAGGGTTCCGATTGAACCTAGGATTAAGGTTATGTTGAGGGCTAGGGTTAGATATCTGGTTAGGGTTCCGATTGGACCTAGTGTTAGGGTTATGTTGAGGGCTAGGGTTAGATATCCGTTTAGGGTTTCGATTGGACCTAGGGTTAGGGTTATGTTGAGAGCTAGCTTTAGAGATTCGGTTAGGGTTCCTATTGGACCTAGGGTTAGGGTTATGTTGAGGGCGAGGGGTAGAGATCCAGTAAGGGTTCCGATTGGACCTTGGGTTAGGGTTATCTTGAGGGCTAGGGTTAGATATCCGTTTTGGGTTCCGATTCGACCTAGGGTTAGGGTTATGTTGAGGGCTAGGGTTAGAGATCCGGTTAGGGTTCTGATTGGACCTAGGGTTAGGGTTATGTTGAGGGCGAGGGTTAGAGATCCGGTTAGGGATCCGATTGGACCTAGGGTTAGGGTTATGTTGAGGGCTAGGGTTAGAGATCTGGTTAGGGTTCCGATTGGACCTAGGGTTAGGGTTATGTTGAGAGCTAGGGTTAGAGATCCGGTTAGGGTTCCGATTGGACCTAGCGTTAGGGTTATCTTGAGGGCTAGGGTTAGATATCCGTTTAGGTTTCCGATTGGACCTAGGGTTAAGGTTATGTTGAGGGCTAGGGTGTGAGATCCGGTTAGGGTTCCGATTGGACCTAGGGTTAGGGTTATGTTGAGGGCTAGGGTTAGAGATCCGGTTAGGGTTTAGATGGACCTAGGGTTAGGGTTATATTGAGGGCTAGGCTTAGATATCCGGTTAGGGTTCCGATTGGGCCTAGGGTTAGGGTTATATTGAGGGCTAGGTTTAGAGGTGCGGTTAGAGTTCCGATTGGACCTAGGGTTAGGGTTATGTGGAGGGCGAGGGGTTGAGATCCGGTTAGGGTTCCGATTGGACCTAGGGTTAGGGTTATGTTGAGGCCTAGGGTTAGAGATCCGGTTAGGGTTCCGATTGGACCTAGGGTTAGGGATATGTTGAGGGCTAGGGATAGAGATCCGGTTAGGGTTCCGTTTGGACCTAGGGTTAGGGTTATGTTGAGGGCTAGGGTTAGATATCCGGTTAGGGTTCCGATTGGACCTAGGGTTAGGGTTATTTTGAGGGCTAGGGTTAGAGATCCGTTTAGGGTTCCGATTGGACCGAGGGATAGGGTTATGTTGAGGGCGAGGGTTAGATATCCGGTTAGGTTTCCGATTGGACCTAGGGTTAGGGTTATGTTGAGGGCTAGGGTTAGATATCCGTTTTGGGTTCCGATTGGACCTAGGGTTAGGGTTATATTGAGGGCTAGGGTTAGAGATCCGGTTAGGGTTCCGATTGGACCTAGGGTTAGGGTTATGTTGAGGGCTAGGTTTAGAGATCCGGTTAGGGTTCCGATTGGACCTAGGGTTAGGGTTATGTTGAGGGCGATGGGTAGAGATCCCGTTAGGGTTCCGATTGGACCTAGGGTTAGGGTTATGTTGAGGGCGAGGTGTAGAGATCCAGTAAGGGTTCCGATTGGACCTAGGGTTAGGGTTATGTTGAGGGCTGGGGTAGAGATCCTGTTAGGGTTCCGATTGGACCTAGGGTTAGGGTTATGTTGAGGGCTAGGGTTAGAGATCCGGTTAGGGTTCCGATTGGACCTAGGGATAAGGTTATGTTGAGGACTAGGGTTAGAGATCCGGTTAGGGTTCCGATTGGACCTAGTGTTAGGGTTATGTTGAGGGCTAGTTTTAGAGATCCGGTTAGGGTTCCGATTGGACCTAGGGTTAGGGATATGTTGAGGGCTAGGGATAAAGATCCGGTTAGGGTTCCGATTGGACCTAGGGTTAGGGTTATGTTGAGGGCGTGGGTTAGATATGCGGTTAGGTTTCCGATTGGACCTAGGGTTAGGGTTATGTTGAGGGCTAGGGTTAGATATCCGTTTTGGGTTCCGATTGGACCTAGGGATAGGGTTATGTTGAGGGCTAGGTTTAGATATCCGTTTAGGATTCCGATTGGACCTAGGGTTAGGGTTATGTTGAGGGCTAGGGTTAGAGATCCGGTTAGGGTTCCGATTTTACCTAGGGTTAAGGTTATGTTAAGGGCTAGGGTTAGAGATCCGGTTAGGGTTCAGATTGGACCTAGGGTTAGGGTTATGTTGAGGGCTAGGGTTAGAGATCCGGTTAGGGTTCCGATTGGACCTAGGGTTAGGGTTATGTTGAGGGCTAGGGATAGAGATCCGGTTAGGGTTCCGATTGGACCTAGGGTTAGGGTTATGTTGAGGGCTAGGGTTTGATATCCGGTTAGGGTTCCGATTGGACCTAGGGTTAGGATTATGTTGAGGGCTAGGTTTAGAGTTCCGGTTAGAGTTCCGATTGGACCTAGGGTTAGGGTTATGTTGAGGGCGAGGGGTAGAGATCCGGTTAGGGTTCCGATTGGACCTAGGGTTACGGTTATGTTGTGGGCTAGGGTTAGGTATTCGGTTAGGGTTCCGATTGGACCAAGGGTTAGAGTTATGTTGAGGGCGAGGTGTAGAGATCCAGTAAGGGTTCCGATTGGACCTTGGGTTAGGGTTATGTTGAGGGCTGGGGTGGAGATCCTGTTAGGGTTCCGATTGGACCTAGGGTTAGGGTTATGTTGAGGGCTAGGGTTAGAGATCCGGTTAGGGTTCCGATTGGACCTAGGGTTAGGGTTATGTTGAGGGCTAGGGTTAGAGATCCCGTTAGGGTTGCGATTGGACCTAGGGTTAAGGTTATGTTGAGGGCTAGGGTTAGAGATCCGGTTAGGGTTTCCAATTGGACCTAGGGTTAGGGTTATGTTGAGGCCTAGGGTTAGAGATCCGGTTAAGGTTCCGATTGGACCTAGGGTTAGGGATATGTTGAGGGCTAGGGATAGAGATCCGGTTAGGGTTCCGATTGGACCTAGGGTTAGGGTTATGTTCAGGGCTAGGGTTAGAGATCCGGTTAGGGTTCAGATTGGACCTAGGGTTAGGGTTATGTTCAGGGCTAGGGTTATAGATCCGGTTAGGGTTCCGATTGGACCTAGGGTTAGGGTTATGTTGAGGGCTAGGTTTAGATATCCGTTTAGGGTTCCGATTGGACCTAGGGTTAGGGTTATGTTGAGGGCTAGGGTTAGAGATCCGGTTAGGGTTCCTATTGGACCTAGGGTTAGGGTTATGTTGAGGGCTAGGGTTAGGTATCCGGTTAGGGTTCCGATTGGACCAAGGGTTAGGGTTATGTTGAGGGCGAGGGGTAGAGATCCGGTTAGGGTTCCGATTGGACCTAGGGTTAGGGTTATGTTGAGGGCTAGGGTTAGAAATCCGGTTGGGGTTCCGATTGGACCTAGGGTTAGGGTTATGTTGAGGGCTAGGGTTAGATATCCGGTTAGGGTTCCGATTGGACCTAGGGTTAGGGTTATGTTGAGGGCTAGGTTTAGAGTTCCGGTTAGAGTTCCTATTTTACCAAGGGTTAGAGTTATGTTGAGGGCGAGGGGTAGAGATCCGGTTAGGGTTCCGTTTGGACCTAGGGTTAGGGTTATGTTGAGGGCGAGGGGTAGAGATCCAGTAAGTGTTCCGATTGGACCTAGGGTTAGGGTTATTTTGAGGGCTGGGGTAGAGATCCTGTTAGGGTTCCGATTGGACCTAGGGTTAGGGTTATGTTGAGGGCTAGGGTTAGAGATCCGGTTAGGGTTCCGATTGGACCTAGGGTTAGGGTTATGTTGAGGGCTAGGGTTAGAGATCCGGTTAGGGTTCCGATTGGACCTAGGGTTAGGGTTATGTTGAGGGCTAGGGATAGAGATCCGGTTAGGGTTCCGATTGGACATAGGGTTAGGGTTATGTTGAGGGCTACGTTTAGATATCCGGTTAGGGTTCCGATTGGACCTAGGGTTAGGGTTATTTTGAGGGCTAGGGTTAGAGATCCGGTTAGGGTTCCGATTGGACCTAGGGTTAAGGTTATGTTGAGGGCTAGGGTTAGAGATCCGGTTAGGGTTCAGATTGGACCTAGGGTTAGGGTTATGTTGAGGGCTAGGGATAGAGATACGGTTAGGGTTCCGATTGGACCTAGGGTTAGGGTTATGTTGAGGGCTAGGGTTTGATATCCGTTTTGGGTTCCGATTGGACCTAGGGTTAGGGTTATGTTGAGGGCTAGGGTTAGAGATCCAGTTAGGGTTCCGATTGGACCTAGGGTTAGGGTTATGTTGAGGGCTAGGTTTAGAGATCCGGTTAGGGTTCCGATAGGACCTAGGGTTAGTGTTATGTTGAGGGCGAGGGTTAGAGATCCGGTTAGGGTTCCGATTGGACCTAGGGTTTAGGTTATGTTTAGGGCTAGGGTTAGAGATCCGGTTAGGGTTCCTATTGGACCTAGGGTTAGGGTTATGTTGAGGGCTAGGGTTAGATATCCGGTTAGGGTTCCGATTGGACCAAGGGTTAGGGTTATGTTGAGGGCGAGGGGTAGAGATCCGGTTAGGGTTCCGATTGGACCTAGGGTTAGGGTTATGTTGAGGCGAGGGGTAGAGATCCAGTAAGGTTTCCGATTGGACCTAGGGTTAGGGTTATGTTGAGGGCTGGGGTAGAGATCCTGTTAGGGTTCCGATTGGACCTAAGCTTAGGGTTATGTTGAGGGCTAGGGTTAGAGATTCGGTTAGGGTTCAGATTGGACCTAGGGTTAGGGTTATGTTGAGGGCTAGGGATAGAGATCCGGTTAGGGTTCCGATTGGACCTAGGGTTAGGGTTATGTTGAGGGCTAGGGTTAGATATCCGGTTAGGGTTCCGATTGGACCTAGGGTTAGGGTTATGTTGACGGCTAGGGTTAGAGATCCTGTTAGGGTTCCGATTGGACCTAGGGTTAGGGTTATGTTGAGGGTTAGGGATAGAGATCCGGTTAGGGTTCCGATTGGACCTAGGGTTAGGGTTATGTTGAGGGCTAGGGTTAGAGATCCAGTTAGGGTTCCGATTGGACCTAGGGTTAGGGTTATGTTGAGGGCTAGGGTTAGATATCCGGTTAGGGTTCCGATTGGGCCCAAGGTTAGGGTTATGTTGAGGGCTAGGGTTAAAGGTGCGGTTAGAGTTCCGATTGGACCTAGGGTTAGGGTTATGTGGAGGGCGAGGGGTAGATATCCGGTTAGGGTTCCGATTGGACCTAGGGTTAGGGTTATGTTGAGGGCTGAGTAGAGATCCTGTTAGGGTTCCGATTGAACCTAGGATTAAGGTTATGTTGAGGGCTAGGGTTAGATATCTGGTTAGGGTTCCGATTGGACCTAGTGTTAGGGTTATGTTGAGGGCTAGGGTTAGATATCCGTTTAGGGTTTCGATTGGACCTAGGGTTAGGGTTATGTTGAGAGCTAGCGTTAGAGATTCGGTTAGGGTTCCTATTGGACCTAGGGTTAGGGTTATGTTGAGGGCGAGGGGTAGAGATCCAGTAAGGGTTCCGATTGGACCTTGGGTTAGGGTTATCTTGAGGGCTAGGGTTAGATATCCGTTTTGGGTTCCGATTCGACCTAGGGTTAGGGTTATGTTGAGGGCTAGGGTTAGAGATCCGGTTAGGGTTCTGATTGGACCTAGGGTTAGGGTTATGTTGAGGGCGAGGGTTAGAGATCCGGTTAGGGATCCGATTGGACCTAGGGTTAGGGTTATGTTGAGGGCTAGGGTTAGAGATCTGGTTAGGGTTCCGATTGGACCTAGGGTTAGGGTTATGTTGAGAGCTAGGGTTAGAGATCCGGTTAGGGTTCCGATTGGACCTAGCGTTAGGGTTATCTTGAGGGCTAGGGTTAGATATCCGTTTAGGTTTCCGATTGGACCTACGGTTAAGGTTATGTTGAGGGCTAGGGTGTGAGATCCGGTTAGGGTTCCGATTGGACCTAGGGTTAGGGTTATGTTGAGGGCTAGGGTTAGAGATCCGGTTAGGGTTTAGATGGACCTAGGGTTAGGGTTATATTGAGGGCTAGGCTTAGATATCCGGTTAGGGTTCCGATTGGGCCTAGGGTTAGGGTTATATTGAGGGCTAGGTTTAGAGGTGCGGTTAGAGTTCCGATTGGACCTAGGGTTAGGGTTATGTGGAGGGCGAGGGGTTGAGATCCGGTTAGGGTTCCGATTGGACCTAGGGTTAGGGTTATGTTGAGGCCTAGGGTTAGAGATCCGGTTAGGGTTCCGATTGGACCTAGGGTTAGGGATATGTTGAGGGCTAGGGATAGAGATCCGGTTAGGGTTCCGTTTGGACCTAGGGTTAGGGTTATGTTGAGGGCTAGGGTTAGATATCCGGTTAGGGTTCCGATTGGACCTAGGGTTAGGGTTATTTTGAGGGCTAGGGTTAGAGATCCGTTTAGGGTTCCGATTGGACCGAGGGATAGGGTTATGTTGAGGGCGAGGGTTAGATATCCGGTTAGGTTTCCGATTGGACCTAGGGTTAGGGTTATGTTGAGGGCTAGGGTTAGATATCCGTTTTGGGTTCCGATTGGACCTAGGGTTAGGGTTATATTGAGGGCTAGGGTTAGAGATCCGGTTAGGGTTCCGATTGGACCTAGGGTTAGGGTTATGTTGAGGGCTAGGTTTAGAGATCCGGTTAGGGTTCCGATTGGACCTAGGGTTAGGGTTATGTTGAGGGCGATGGGTAGAGATCCCGTTAGGGTTCCGATTGGACCTAGGGTTAGGGTTATGTTGAGGGCGAGGGGTAGAGATCCAGTAAGGGTTCCGATTGGACCTAGGGTTAGGGTTATGTTGAGGGCTGGGGTAGAGATCCTGTTAGGGTTCCGATTGGACCTAGGGTTAGGGTTATGTTGAGGGCTAGGGTTAGAGATCCGGTTAGGGTTCCGATTGGACCTAGGGTTAAGGTTATGTTGAGGACTAGGGTTAGAGATCCGGTTAGGGTTCCGATTGGACCTAGTGTTAGGGTTATGTTGAGGGCTAGTTTTAGAGATCCGGTTAGGGTTCCAATTGGACCTAGGGTTAGGTATATGTTGAGGGCTAGGGATAAAGATCCGGTTAGGGTTCCCATTGGGCCTAGGGTTAGGGTTATGTTGAGGGCTAGGGTTAGATATCCGGTTAGGGTTCCGATTGGACCTAGGGTTAGGGTTATGTTGAGGGCGTGGGTTAGATATGCGGTTAGGTTTCCGATTGGACCTAGGGTTAGGGTTATGTTGAGGGCTAGGGTTAGATATCCGTTTTGGGTTCCGATTGGACCTAGGGATAGGGTTATGTTGAGGGCTAGGTTTAGATATCCGTTTAGGATTCCGATTGGACCTAGGGTTAGGGTTATGTTGAGGGCTAGGGTTAGAGATCCGGTTAGGGTTCCGATTTTACCTAGGGTTAAGGTTATGTTAAGGGCTAGGGTTAGAGATCCGGTTAGGGTTCAGATTGGACCTAGGGTTAGGGTTATGTTGAGGGATAGGGTTAGAGATCCGGTTAGGGTTCCGATTGGACCTAGGGTTAGGGTTATGTTGAGGGCTAGGGATAGAGATCCGGTTAGGGTTCCGATTGGACCTAGGGTTAGGGTTATGTTGAGGGCTAGGGTTTGATATCCGGTTAGGGTTCCGATTGGACCTAGGGTTAGGATTATGTTGAGGGCTAGGTTTAGAGTTCCGGTTAGAGTTCCGATTGGACCTAGGGTTAGGGTTATGTTGTGGGCTAGGGTTAGGTATTCGGTTAGGGTTCCGATTGGACCAAGGGTTAGAGTTATGTTGAGGGCGAGGTGTAGAGATCCAGTAAGGGTTCCGATTGGACCTTGGGTTAGGGTTATGTTGAGGGCTGGGGTGGAGATCCTGTTAGGGTTCCGATTGGACCTAGGGTTAGGGTTATGTTGAGGGCTAGGGTTAGAGATCCGGTTAGGGTTCCGATTGGACCTAGGGTTAGGGTTATGTTGAGGGCTAGGGTTAGAGATCCCGTTAGGGTTGCGATTGGACCTAGGGTTAAGGTTATGTTGAGGGCTAGGGTTAGAGATCCGGTTAGGGTTTCCAATTGGACCTAGGGTTAGGGTTATGTTGAGGCCTAGGGTTAGAGATCCGGTTAAGGTTCCGATTGGACCTAGGGTTAGGGATATGTTGAGGGCTAGGGATAGAGATCCGGTTAGGGTTCCGATTGGACCTAGGGTTAGGGTTATGTTGAGGGCTAGGGTTAGAGATCCGGTTAGGGTTACGATTATACTAAGGGTTAGGGTTATGTTGAGGGCGAGGGGTAGAGATCCGGTTAGGATTCCGATTGGACCTAGGGTTAGGGTTATGTTGAGGGCGAGGGGTAGAGATCCAGTAAGGGTTCCGATTGGACCTAGGGTTAGGGTTATGTTGAGGGCTGGGGTAGAGATCCTGTTGGGGTTCCGATTGGACCTAGGGTTAGGTTTATGTTGAGGGCAAGGGTTAGAAATCAAGTTAGGGTTCCGATTGGACCTAGGGTTAGGGTTATGTTGAGGGCTAGGGATAGAGATCCGGTTAGGGTTCCGATTGGACCTAGGGTTAAGGTTATGTTGAGGACTAGGGTTAGAGATCCAGTTAGGGTTCCGATTGGACCTAGTGTTAGGATTATGTTGAGGGCTATGGTTAGAGATCCGGTTAGGGTTCCGATTGAACCTAGGGTTAGGGATATGTTGAGGGCTAGGGATAAAGATCCGGTTAGGGTTCCGATTGGACCTAGGGTTAGGGTTATGTTGAGGGCTAGGGTTAGATATCCGGTTAGGATTCCGATTGGACCTAGGCTTAGGGTTATTTTGAGGGGTAGGTTTAGAGATCCGGTTAGGGTTCCGATTGGACCTAGGGTTAGGGTTATGTTGAGGGCGTGGGTTAGATATGCGGTTAGGTTTCCGATTGGACCTAGGGTTAGGGTTATGTTGAGGGCTAGGGTTAGATATCCGTTTTGGGTTCCGATTGGACCAAGGGTTAGGGTTATGTTGAGGGCTAGGTTTAGATATCCGTTTAGGGTTCCGATTGGACCTAGGGTTAGGGTTATGTTGAGGGCTAGGGTTAGAGATCCGGTTAGGGTTCCGATTGGACCTAGGGTTAAGGTTATGTTGAGTGCTAGGGTTAGAGATCCGGTTAGGGTTCAGATTGGACCTAGGGTTAGGGTTATGTTCAGGGCTAGGGTTAGATATCCGGTTAGGGTTCCGATTGGACCTAGGGTTATTGTTATGTTGAGGGCTAGGGTTAGAGATCCGGTTAGGGTTCCGATTGGACCTAGGGTTAGGGTTATGTTGAGGGCTAGGTTTAGAGATCCGGTTAGGGTTCCGATAGGACCTAGGGTTAGTGTTATGTTGAGGGCGAGGGTTAGGGATCCGGTTAGGGTTCCGATTGGACCTAGGGTTAGGGTTATGTTTAGGGCTAGGGTTAGAGATCTCGTTAGGGTTCCGATTGGACCTAGGGTTAGGGTTATGTTGAGAGCTAGGGTTAGAGATCAGGTTAGGGTTCCTATTGGACCTAGGGTTAGGGTTATGTTGAGGGCTAGGGTTAGATATCCGGTTAGGGTTCCGATTGGACTTAGGGTTAGGGATATGTTGAGGGCTAGGGATAAAGATCCGGTTAGGCTTCCGATTGGATCTAGGGTTAGGGTTATGTTGAGGGCTAGGGTTAGATATCCGGTTAGGGTTCCATTGGACCTAGGGTTAGGGTTATTTTGAGGGCTAGGGTTAGAGATCCGGTTAGGGTTCCGATTGGACCTAGGGTTAGGGTTATGTTCAGGGCGTGGGTTAGATATGCGGTTAGGTTTCCGATTGGACCTAGGGTTAGGGTTATGTTGAGGGCTAGGGTTAGATATCCGTTTTGGGTTCCGATTGGACCTCGGGTTAGGGTTATGTTGAGGGCTAGGTTTAGATATCCGTTTAGGGTTCCGATTGGACATAGGGTTAGGGTTATTTTGAGGGCTAGGGTTAGAGATCCGGTTAGGGTTCCGATTGGACCTAGGGTTAAGGTTATGTTGAGGGCTAGGGTTAGAGATCCGGTTAGGGTTCAGATTGGACCTAGGGTTAGGGTTATGTTGAGGGCTAGGGTTAGAGATCCGGTTAGGGTTCCGATTGGACCTAAGGTTAGGGTTATGTTGAGGGCTAGGGATAGAGATCCGGTTAGGGTTCCGATTGGACCTAGGGTTAGGGTTATGTTGAGGGCGAGGGGTAGAGATCCGGTTAGGGTTCCGATTGGACCTAGGGTTAGGGTTATGTTGAGGGCTAGGGTTAGATATTCGGTTAGGGTTCCGATTGGACCAAGGGTTAGAGTTATGTTGAGGGCGAGGGGTAGAAGTGTGGTTAGAGTTCCGATTGGACCTAGGGTTAGGGTTATGTGGAGGGCGAGGGGTAGAGATCCGGTTAGGGTTCCGATTGGACCTAGGGTTAGGGTTATGTTGAGGGCTGGGTAGAGATCCTGTTAGGGTTCCGATTGGACCTAGGATTAAGGTTATGTTGAGGGCTAGGGTTAGATATCTGGTTAGAGTTCCGATTGGACCTAGTGTTAGGGTTATGTTGAGGGCTAGGGTTAGATATCCGTTTAGGGTTCCGATTGGACCTAGGGTTAGGGTTATGTTGAGGGCAAGGGTTAGATATCCGTTTAGGTTTCCGATTGGACCTAGGGTTAAGGTTATGTTGAGGGCTAGGGTAACAGATCCGGTTAGGGTTCAGATTGAACCTAGGGTTAGGGTTATGTTGAGGGCTAGGGTTAGAGATCCGGTTAGGGTTCCGATTGGACCTAGGGTTAAGGTTATGTTGAGGACTAGGGTTAGAGATCCGGTTAGGGTTCCGATTGCACCTAGTGTTAGGGTTATGTTGAGGGCTAGGGTTAGAGATCCGGTTAGGGTTCCGATTGGACCTAGGGTTAGGGCTATGTAGAGGGCTAGGGATAAAGATCCGGTTAGGCTTCCGATTGGATCTAGGGTTAGGGTTATGTTCAGGGCTAGGGTTAGATATCCGGTTAGGGTTCCATTGGACCTAGGGTTAGGGTTATTTTGAGGGCTAGGGTTAGAGATGCGGTTAGGGTTCCGATTGGACCTAGGGTTAGGGTTATGTTGAGGGCGTGGGTTAGATATCCGTTTTGGGTTCCGATTGGACCTCGGGTTTGGGTTATGTTGAGGGCTAGGGTTAGATATCCGGTTAGGGTTCCATTGGACCTAGGGTTAGGGTTATTTTGAGGGCTAGGGTTAGAGATCCGGTTAGGTTTCCGATTGGACCTAGGGTTAGGGTTATGTTGAGGGCTAGGGTTAGATATCCGTTTTGGGTTCCGATTGGACCTCGGGTTAGGGTTATGTTGAGGGCTAGGTTTAGATATCCGTTTAGGGTTCCGATTGGACCTAGGGTTAGGGTTATGTTGAGGGCTAGGGTTAGAGATCCGGTTAGGGTTCCGATTGGACCTAGGGTAAAGGTTATGTTGATGGCTAGGGTTAGAGATCCGGTTAGGGTTCAGATTGGACCTAGGGTTAGGGTTATGTTGAGGGCTAGGCTTAGAGATCCGGTTAGGGTTCCGATTGGACCTAGGGTTAGGGTTATGTTGAGGGCTAGGGTAGAGATCCGGTTAGGGTTCCGATTGGACCTAGGGTTAGGGTTATGTTGAGGGCGAGGGGTAGAGATCCGGTTAGGGTTCCGATTGGACCTAGGGTTAGGGTTATGTTGAGGGCTGCGTTAGAGATCCTGTTAGGGTTCCGATTGGACCTAGGGTTAGGGTTATGTTGAGGGCTAGGGTTAGAGATCCGGATAGGGTTCCGATTGGACCTAGGGTTAGGGTTATGTTGAGGGCTAGGGTTAGAGATCCAGTTAGGGTTCCGATTGGACCTAGGGTTAAGGTTATGTTGAGGGCTAGGGATAGAGATCCGGTTAGGGTTCCGATTGGACCTAGGGTTAGGGTTATGTTGAGGGCTAGGGTTAGATATCCGGTTAGGGTTCCGATTGGGCCTAGGGTTAGGGTTAAGTTGAGGGCTAGGGTTAGAAGTGTGGTTAGAGTTCCGATTGGACCTAGGGTTAGGGTTATGTGGAGGGCGAGGGGTAGAGTTCCGGTTAGGGTTCCGATTGGACCTAGGGTTAGGGTTATGTTGAGGGCTGGGTAGAGATCCTGTTACGGTTCCGATTGGACCTAGGATTAAGGTTATGTTGAGGGCTAGGGATAAAGATCCGGTTAGGCTTCCGATTGGATCTAGGGTTAGGGTTATGTTGAAGGCTAGGGTTAGATATCCGTTTTGGGTTCCGATTTGACCAAGGGTTAGGGTTATGTTGAGGGCTAGGTTTAGATATCCGTTTAGGGTTCCGATTGGACCTAGGGTTAGGGTTATGTTGAGGGCTAGGGTTAGAGATCCGGTTAGGGTTCCGATTGGACCTAGGGTTAAGGTTATGTTGAGTGCTAGGGTTAGAGATACGGTTAGGGTTCAGATTGGACCTAGGGTTAGGGTTATGTTCAGGGCTAGGGTTAGGTATCCGGTTAGGGTTCCGATTGGACCTAGGGTTATTGTTATGTTGAGGGCTAGGGTTAGATATCCGGTTAGGGTTCCGATTGGACCTAGGGTTAGGGTTATGTTGAGGGCTAGGTTTACAGTTGCGGTTAGAGTTCCGATTGGACCTAGGGTTAGGGTTATGTTGAGGGCGAGGGGTAGAGATCCGGTTAGGGTTCCGATTGGACCTAGGGTTAGGGATATGTTGAGGTCTAGGGATAGAGATCCGGTTAGGTTTCCGATTGGACCTAGGGTTAGGGTTATGTTGAGGGCTAGGCTTAGATATCCGTTTTGGGTTCCGATTGGACCTAGGGTTAGGGTTATGTTGAGGGCTAGGGTTAGAGATCCGGTTAGGGTTCCGATTGGACCTAGGGTTAGGTTTATGTTGAGGGCTAGGTTTAGAGATCCGGTTAGGGTTCCGATAGGACCTAGGGTTAGTGTTATGTTGAGGGCGAGGGTTAGGGATCCGGTTAGGGTTCCGATTGGACCTAGGGTTAGGGTTATGTTTAGGGCTAGGGTTAGAGATCTCGTTAGGGTTCCGATTGGACCTAGGGTTAGGGTTATGTTGAGAGCTAGGGTTAGAGATCAGGTTAGGGTTCCTATTGGACCTAGGGTTAGGGTTATGTTGAGGGCTAGGGTTAGATATCCGGTTAGGGTTCCGATTGGACCTAGGGTTAGGGATATGTTGAGGGCTAGGGATAAAGATCCGGTTAGGCTTCCGATTGGATCTAGGGTTAGGGTTATGTTGAGGGCTAGGGTTAGATATCCGGTTAGGGTTCCATTGGACCTAGGGTTAGGGTTATTTTGAGGGCTAGGGTTAGAGATCCGGTTAGGGTTCCGATTGGACCTAGGGTTAGGGTTATGTTCAGGGCGTGGGTTAGATATGCGGTTAGGTTTCCGATTGGACCTAGGGTTAGGGTTATGTTGAGGGCTAGGGTTAGATATCAGTTTTGGGTTCCGATTGGACCTCGGGTTAGGGTTATGTTGAGGGCTAGGTTTAGATATCCGTTTAGGGTTCCGATTGGACATAGGGTTAGGGTTATGTTGAGGGCTAGGGTTAGAGATCCGGTTAGGGTTCCGATTGGACCTAGGGTTAAGGTTATGTTGAGGGCTAGGGTTAGAGATCCGGTTAGGGTTCAGATTGGACCTAGGGTTAGGGTTATGTTGAGGGCTAGGGTTAGAGATCCGGTTAAGGTTCCGATCGGACCTAAGGTTAGGGTTATGTAGAGGGCTAGGGATAGAGATCCGGTTAGGGTTCCGATTGGACCTAGGGTTAGGGTTATGTTGAGGGCGAGGGGTAGAGATCCGGTTAGGGTTCCGATTGGACCTAGGGTTAGGGTTATGTTGAGAGCTAGGGTTAGAGATTCGGTTAGGGTTCCTATTGGACCTAGGGTTAGGGTTATGTTGACGGCGAGGGGTAGAGATCCAGTAAGGGTTCCGATTGGACCTTGGGTTAGGGTTATCTTGAGGGCTAGGGTTAGATATCCGTTTTGGGTTCCGATTCGACCTAGGGTTAGGGTTATGTTGAGGGCTAGGGTTAGAGTTCCGGTTAGGGGTCTGATTGGACCTAGGGTTAGGGTTATGTTGAGGGCGAGGGTTAGAGATCCGGTTAGGGATCCGATTGGACCTAGGGTTAGGGTTATGTTGAGGGCTAGGGTTAGAGATCTGGTTAGGGTTCCGATTGGACCTAGGGTTAGGGTTATGTTGAGAGCTAGGGTTAGAGATCCGGTTAGGGTTCCGATTGGACCTAGCGTTAAGGTTATCTTGAAGGCTAGGGTTAGATATCCGTTTAGGTTTCCGATTGGACCTAGGGTTAAGGTTATGTTGAGGGCTAGGGTGTGAGATCCGGTTAGGGTTCCGATTGGACCTAGGGTTAGGGTTATGTTGAGGGCTAGGGTTAGAGATCCGGTTAGGGTTCCGATTGGACCTAGGGTTAAGGTTATGTTGAGTGCTAGGGTTAGAGATACGGTTAGGGTTCAGATTGGACCTACGGTTAGGGTTATGTTCAGGGCTAGGGTTAGGTATCCGGTTAGGGTTCCGATTGGACCTAGGGTTATTGTTATGTTGAGGGCTAGGGTTAGATATCCGGTTAGGGTTCCGATTGGACCTAGGGTTAGGGTTATGTTGAGGGCTAGGTTTACAGTTGCGGTTAGAGTTCCGATTGGACCTAGGGTTAGGGTTATGTTGAGGGCGAGGGGTAGAGATCCGGTTAGGGTTCCGATTGGACCTAGGGTTAGGGATATGTTGAGGTCTAGGGATAGAGATCCGGTTAGGTTTCCGATTGGACCTAGGGTTAGGGTTATGTTGAGGGCTAGGCTTAGATATCCGTTTTGGGTTCCGATTGGACCTAGGGTTAGGGTTATGTTGAGGGCTAGGGTTAGAGATCCGGTTAGGGTTCCGATTGGACCTAGGGTTAGGTTTATGTTGAGGGCTAGGTTTAGAGATCCGGTTAGGGTTCCGATAGGACCTAGGGTTAGTGTTATGTTGAGGGCGAGGGTTAGGGATCCGGTTAGGGTTCCGATTGGACCTAGGGTTAGGGTTATGTTTAGGGCTAGGGTTAGAGATCTCGTTAGGGTTCCGATTGGACCTAGGGTTAGGGTTATGTTGAGAGCTAGGGTTAGAGATCAGGTTAGGGTTCCTATTGGACCTAGGGTTAGGGTTATGTTGAGGGCTAGGGTTAGATATCCGGTTAGGGTTCCGATTGGACCTAGGGTTAGGGATATGTTGAGGGCTAGGGATAAAGATCCGGTTAGGCTTCCGATTGGATCTAGGGTTAGGGTTATGTTGAGGGCTAGGGTTAGATATCCGGTTAGGGTTCCATTGGACCTAGGGTTAGGGTTATTTTGAGGGCTAGGGTTAGAGATCCGGTTAGGGTTCCGATTGGACCTAGGGTTAGGGTTATGTTCAGGGCGTGGGTTAGATATGCGGTTAGGTTTCCGATTGGACCTAGGGTTAGGGTTATGTTGAGGGCTAGGGTTAGATATCAGTTTTGGGTTCCGATTGGACCTCGGGTTAGGGTTATGTTGAGGGCTAGGTTTAGATATCCGTTTAGGGTTCCGATTGGACATAGGGTTAGGGTTATGTTGAGGGCTAGGGTTAGAGATCCGGTTAGGGTTCCGATTGGACCTAGGGTTAAGGTTATGTTGAGGGCTAGGGTTAGAGATCCGGTTAGGGTTCAGATTGGACCTAGGGTTAGGGTTATGTTGAGGGCTAGGGTTAGAGATCCGGTTAAGGTTCCGATCGGACCTAAGGTTAGGGTTATGTAGAGGGCTAGGGATAGAGATCCGGTTAGGGTTCCGATTGGACCTAGGGTTAGGGTTATGTTGAGGGCGAGGGGTAGAGATCCGGTTAGGGTTCCGATTGGACCTAGGGTTAGGGTTATGTTGAGAGCTAGGGTTAGAGATTCGGTTAGGGTTCCTATTGGACCTAGGGTTAGGGTTATGTTGAGGGCGAGGGGTAGAGATCCAGTAAGGGTTCCGATTGGACCTTGGGTTAGGGTTATCTTGAGGGCTAGGGTTAGATATCCGTTTTGGGTTCCGATTCGACCTAGGGTTAGGGTTATGTTGAGGGCTAGGGTTAGAGTTCCGGTTAGGGGTCTGATTGGACCTAGGGTTAGGGTTATGTTGAGGGCGAGGGTTAGAGATCCGGTTAGGGATCCGATTGGACCTAGGGTTAGGGTTATGTTGAGGGCTAGGGTTAGAGATCTGGTTAGGGTTCCGATTGGACCTAGGGTTAGGGTTATGTTGAGAGCTAGGGTTAGAGATCCGGTTAGGGTTCCGATTGGACCTAGCGTTAAGGTTATCTTGAAGGCTAGGGTTAGATATCCGTTTCGGTTTCCGATTGGACCTAGGGTTAAGGTTATGTTGAGGGCTAGGGTGTGAGATCCGGTTAGGGTTCCGATTGGACCTAGGGTTAGGGTTATGTTGAGGGCTAGGTTTACAGTTGCGGTTAGAGTTCCGATTGGACCTAGGGTTAGGGTTATGTTGAGGGCGAGGGGTAGAGATCCGGTTAGGGTTCCGATTGGACCTAGGGTTAGGGATATGTTGAGGGCTAGGGATAGAGATCAGGTTAGGTTTCCGATTGGACCTAGGGTTAGGGTTATGTTGAGGGCTAGGGTTAGATATCCGTTTTGGGTTCCAATTGGACCTAGGGTTAGGGTTATGTTGAGGGCTAGGGTTAGAGATCCGGTTAGGGTTCCGATTGGACCTAGGGTTAGGGATATGTTGAGGGCTAGGGATAGAGATCCGGTTAGGGTTCCGTTTGGACCTAGGGTTAGGGTTATGTTGAGGGCTAGGGTTAGATATCCGGTTAGGGTTCCGATTGGACCTAGGGTTAGGGTTATTTTGAGGGCTAGGGTTAGAGATCCGTTTAGGGTTCCGATTGGACCGAGGGATAGGGTTATGTTGAGGGCGAGGGTTAGATATCCGGTTAGGTTTCCGATTGGACCTAGGGTTAGGGTTATGTTGAGGGCTAGGGTTAGATATCCGTTTTGGGTTCCGATTGGACCTAGGGTTAGGGTTATATTGAGGGCTAGGGTTAGAGATCCGGTTAGGGTTCCGATTGGACCTAGGGTTAGGGTTATGTTGAGGGCTAGGTTTAGAGATCCGGTTAGGGTTCCGATTGGACCTAGGGTTAGGGTTATGTTTAGGGCTAGGGTTAGAGATCTGGTTAGGGTTCCGATTGGACCTAGGGTTAGGGTTATGTTGAGAGCTAGGGTTAGAGATCCCGTTAGGGTTCCTATTGGACCTAGGGTTAGGGTTATGTTGAGGGCTACGGTTAGATATCCGGTTAGGGTTCCGATTGGACCAAGGGTTAGGGTTATGTTGAGGGCGATGGGTAGAGATCCCGTTAGGGTTCCGATTGGACCTAGGGTTAGGGTTATGTTGAGGGCGAGGGGTAGAGATCCAGTAAGGGTTCCGATTGGACCTAGGGTTAGGGTTATGTTGAGGGCTGGGGTAGAGATCCTGTTAGGGTTCCGATTGGACCTAGGGTTAGGGTTATGCTGAGGGCTAGGGTTAGAAATCCAGTTAGGGTTCCGATTGGACCTAGGGTTAGGGTTATGTTGAGGGCTAGGTTTAGAGATCCGGTTAGGGTTCCGATTGGACCTAGGGTTAGGGTTATGTTGAGGGCGTGGGTTAGATATGCGGTTAGGTTTCCGATTGGACCTAGGGTTAGGGTTATGTTGAGGGCTAGGGTTAGATATCCGTTTTGGGTTCCGATTGGACCTAGGGTTAGGGTTATGTTGAGGGCTAGGTTTAGATATCCGTTTAGGATTCCGATTGGACCTAGGGTTAGGGTTATGTTGAGGGCTAGGGTTAGAGATCCGGTAAGGGTTCCGATTTTACCTAGGGTTAAGGTTATGTTAAGGGCTAGGGTTAGAGATCCGGTTAGGGTTCAGATTGGACCTAGGGTTAGGGTTATGTTGAGGGCTAGGGTTAGAGATCCGGTTAGGGTTCCGATTGGACCTAGGGTTAGGGTTATGTTGAGGGCTAGGGATAGAGATCCGGTTAGGGTTCCGATTGGACCTAGGGTTAGGGTTATGTTGAGGGCGAGGGGTAGAGATCCGGTTAGGGTTCCGATTGGACCTAGGGTTAGGGTTATGTTGTGGGCTAGGGTTAGGTATTCGGTTAGGGTTCCGATTTGACCAAGGGTTAGAGTTATGTTGAGGGCGAGGGGTAGAGATCCAGTAAGAGTTCCGATTGGACCTTGGGTTAGTGTTATGTTGAGGGCTGGGGTAGAGATCCTGTTAGGGTTCCGATTGGACCTAGGGTTAGGGTTATGTTGAGGGCTAGGGTTAGAGATCCGGTTAGGGTTCCGATTGGACCTAGGGTTAGGGTTATGTTGAGGGCTAGGGTTAGAGATCCCGTTAGGGTTGCGATTGGACCTAGGGTTAAGGTTATGTTGAGGGCTAGGGTTAGAGATCCGGTTAGGGTTTCCAATTGGACCTAGGGTTAGGGTTATGTTGAGGCCTAGGGTTAGAGATCCGGTTAAGGTTCCGATTGGACCTAGGGTTAGGGATATGTTGAGGGCTAGGGATAGAGATCCGGTTAGGGTTCCGATTGTACCTAGGGTTAGGGTTATGTTGAGGGCTAGGGTTAGAGATCCGGTTAGGGTTACGATTATACTAAGGGTTAGGGTTATGTTGAGGGCGAGGGGTAGAGATCCGGTTAGGGTTCCGATTGGACCTAGGGTTAAGGTTATGTTGAGGACTAGGTTTAGAGATCCAGTTAGGGTTCCGATTGGACCTAGTGTTAGGATTATGTTGAGGGCTATGGTTAGAGATCCGGTTAGGGTTCCGATTGAACCTAGGGTTAGGGATATGTTGAGGGCTAGGGATAAAGATCCGGTTAGGGTTCCGATTGGACCTAGGGTTAGGGTTATGTTGAGGGCAAGGGTTAGATATCCGGTTAGGATTCCGATTGGACCTAGGGTTAGGGTTATTTTGAGGGGTAGGTTTAGAGATCCGGTTAGGGTTCCGATTGGACCTAGGATTAGGGTTATGTTGAGGGCGTGGGTTAGATATGCGGTTAGGTTTCCGATTGGACCTAGGGTTAGGGTTATGTTGAGGGCTAGGGTTAGATATCCGTTTTGGGTTCCGATTGGACCAAGGGTTAGGGTTATGTTGAGGGCTAGGTTTAGATATCCGTTTAGGGTTCCGATTGGACCTAGGGTTAGGGTTATGTTGAGGGCTAGGGTTAGAGATCCGGTTAGGGTTCCGATTGGACCTAGGGATAAGGTTATGTTGAGTGCTAGGGTTAGAGATCCGGTTAGGGTTCAGATTGGACCTAGGGTTAGGGTTATGTTCAGGGCTAGGGTTAGATATCCGGTTAGGGTTCCGATTGGACCTAGGATTATTGTTATGTTGAGGGCTAGGGTTAGATATCCGGTTAGGGTTCCGATTGGACCTAGGGTTAGGGTTATGTTGAGGGCTAGGTTTACAGTTGCGGTTAGAGTTCCGATTGGACCTAGGGTTAGGGTTATGTTGAGGGCGAGGGGTAGAGATCCGGTTAGGGTTCCGATTGGACCTAGGGTTAGGGATATGTTGAGGGCTAGGGATAGAGATCAGGTTAGGTTTCCGATTGGACCTAGGGTTAGGGTTATGTTGAGGGCTAGGGTTAGATATCCGTTTTTGGTTCCGATTGGACCTAGGGTTAGGGTTATGTTGAGGGCTAGGGTTAGAGATCCGGTTAGGGTTCCGATTGGACCTAGGGTTAGGGTTATGTTGAGGGCTAGGTTTAGAGATCCGGTTAGGGTTCCGATAGGACCTAGGGTTAGTGTTATGTTGAGGGCGAGGGTTAGGGATCCGGTTAGGGTTCCGATTGGACCTAGGGTTAGGGTTATGTTTAGGGCTAGGGTTAGAGATCTCGTTAGGGTTCCGATTGGACCTAGGGTTAGGGTTATGTTGAGAGCTAGGGTTAGAGATCAGGTTAGGGTTCCTATTGGACCTAGGGTTAGGGTTATGTTGAGGGCTAGGGTTAGATATCCGGTTAGGGTTCCGATTGGACTTAGGGTTAGGGATATGTTGAGGGCTAGGGATAAAGATCCGGATAGGCTTCCGATTGGATCTAGGGTTAGGGTTATGTTGAGGGCTAGGGTTAGATATCCGGTTAGGGTTCCATTGGACCTAGGGTTAGGGTTATTTTGAGGGCTAGGGTTAGAGATCCGGTTAGGGTTCCGATTGGACCTAGGGTTAGGGTTATGTTCAGGGCGTGGGTTAGATATGCGGTTAGGTTTCCGATTGGACCTAGGGTTAGGGTTATGTTGAGGGCTAGGGTTAGATATCCGTTTTGGGTTCCGATTGGACCTCGGGTTAGGGTTATGTTGAGGGCTAGGTTTAGATATCCGTTTAGGGTTCCGATTGGACATAGGGTTAGGGTTATGTTGAGGGCTAGGGTTAGAGATCCGGTTAGGGTTCCGATTGGACCTAGGGTTAAGGTTATGTTGAGGGCTAGGGTTAGAGATCCGGTTAGGGTTCAGATTGGACCTAGGGTTAGGGTTATGTTGAGGGCTAGGGTTAGAGAACCGGTTAGGGTTCCGATTGGACCTAAGGTTAGGGTTATGTTGAGGGCTAGGGATAGAGATCCGGTTAGGGTTCCGATTGGACCTAGGGTTAGGGTTATGTTGAGGGCGAGGGGTAGAGATCCGGTTAGGGTTCCGATTGGACCTAGGGTTAGGGTTATGTTGAAGGCTAGGGTTAGATATTCGGTTAGGGTTCCGATTGGACCAAGGGTTAGAGTTATGTTGAGGGCGAGGGGTAGAGATCCGGTTAGGGTTCCGATTGGACCTAGGGTTAGGGTTATGTTGAGGGCGAGGGGTAGAGATCCAGTAAGGGTTCCGATTGGACATAGGGTTAGGGTTATGTTGAGGGCTAGGGTGTGAGATCCGGTTAGGGTTCCGATTGGACCTAGGGTTAGGGTTATGTTGAGGGCTAGGTTTACAGTTGCGGTTAGAGTTCCGATTGGACCTAGGGTTAGGGTTATGTTGAGGGCGAGGGGTAGAGATCCGGTTAGGGTTCCGATTGGACCTAGGGTTAGGGATATGTTGAGGGCTAGGGATAGAGATCAGGTTAGGTTTCCGATTGGACCTAGGGTTAGGGTTATGTTGAGGGCTAGGGTTAGATATCCGTTTTGGGTTCCAATTGGACCTAGGGTTAGGGTTATGTTGAGGGCTAGGGTTAGAGATCCGGTTAGGGTTCCGATTGGACCTAGGGTTAGGGATATGTTGAGGGCTAGGGATAGAGATCCGGTTAGGGTTCCGTTTGGACCTAGGGTTAGGGTTATGTTGAGGGCTAGGGTTAGATATCCGGTTAGGGTTCCGATTGGACCTAGGGTTAGGGTTATTTTGAGGGCTAGGGTTAGAGATCCGTTTAGGGTTCCGATTGGACCGAGGGATAGGGTTATGTTGAGGGCGAGGGTTAGATATCCGGTTAGGTTTCCGATTGGACCTAGGGTTAGGGTTATGTTGAGGGCTAGGGTTAGATATCCGTTTTGGGTTCCGATTGGACCTAGGGTTAGGGTTATATTGAGGGCTAGGGTTAGAGATCCGGTTAGGGTTCCGATTGGACCTAGGGTTAGGGTTATGTTGAGGGCTAGGTTTAGAGATCCGGTTAGGGTTCCGATTGGACCTAGGGTTAGGGTTATGTTTAGGGCTAGGGTTATAGATCTGGTTAGGGTTCCGATTGGACCTAGGGTTAGGGTTATGTTGAGAGCTAGGGTTAGAGATCCCGTTAGGGTTCCTATTGGACCTAGGGTTAGGGTTATGTTGAGGGCTACGGTTAGATATCCGGTTAGGGTTCCGATTGGACCAAGGGTTAGGGTTATGTTGAGGGCGATGGGTAGAGATCCTGTTAGGGTTCCGATTGGACCTAGGGTTAGGGTTATGTTGAGGGCGAGGGGTAGAGATCCAGTAAGGGTTCCGATTGGACCTAGGGTTAGGGTTATGTTGAGGGCTGGGGTAGAGATCCTGTTAGGGTTCCGATTGGACCTAGGGTTAGGGTTATGCTGAGGGCTAGGGTTAGAAAACCAGTTAGGGTTCCGATTGGACCTAGGGTTAGGGTTATGTTGAGGGCTAGGTTTAGAGATCCGGTTAGGGTTCCGATTGGACCTAGGGTTAAGGTTATGTTGAGGACTAGGGTTAGAGATCCGGTTAGGGTTCCGATTGGACCTAGTGTTAGGGTTATGTTGAGGGCTAGTTTTAGAGATCCGGTTAGGGTTCCGATTGGACCTAGGGTTAGGGATATGTTGAGGGCTAGGGATAAAGATCCGGTTAGGGTTCCCATTGGACCTAGGGTTAGGGTTATGTTGAGGGCTAGGGTTAGATATCCGGTTAGTGTTCCGATTGGACCTACGGTTAGGGTTATTTTGAGGGCTAGGGTTAGAGATCCGGTTAGGGTTCCGATTGGACCTAGGGTTAGGGTTATGTTGAGGGCGTGGGTTAGATATGCGGTTAGGTTTCCGATTGGACCTAGGGTTAGGGTTATGTTGAGGGCTAGGGTTAGATATCCGTTTTGGGTTCCGATTCGACCTAGGGTTAGGGTTATGTTGAGGGCTAGGTTTAGATATCCGTTTAGGATTCCGATTGGACCTAGGGTTAGGGTTATGTTGAGGGCTAGGGTTAGAGATCCGGTAAGGGTTCCGATTTTACCTAGGGTTAAGGTTATGTTAAGGGCTAGGGTTAGAGATCCGGTTAGGGTTCAGATTGGACCTAGGGTTAGGGTTATGTTGAGGGCTAGGGTTAGAGATCCGGTTAGGGTTCCGATTGGACCTAGGGTTAGGGTTATGTTGAGGGCTAGGGATAGAGATCCGGTTAGGGTTCCGATTGGACCTAGGGTTAGGGTTATGTTGAGGGCGAGGGGTAGAGATCCGGTTAGGGTTCCGATTGGACCTAGGGTTAGGGTTATGTTGTGGGCTAGGGTTAGGTATTCGGTTAGGGTTCCGATTTGACCAAGGGTTAGAGTTATGTTGAGGGCGAGGGGTAGAGATCCAGTAAGAGTTCCGATTGGACCTTGGGTTAGTGTTATGTTGAGGGCTGGGGTAGAGATCCTGTTAGGGTTCCGATTGGACCTAGGGTTAGGGTTATGTTGAGGGCTAGGGTTAGAGATCCGGTTAGGGTTCCGATTGGACCTAGGGTTAGGGTTATGTTGAGGGCTAGGGTTAGAGATCCCGTTAGGGTTGCGATTGGACCTAGGGTTAAGGTTATGTTGAGGGCTAGGGTTAGAGATCCGGTTAGGGTTTCCAATTGGACCTAGGGTTAGGGTTATGTTGAGGCCTAGGGTTAGAGATCCGGTTAAGGTTCCGATTGGACCTAGGGTTAGGGATATGTTGAGGGCTAGGGATAGAGATCCGGTTAGGGTTCCGATTGTACCTAGGGTTAGGGTTATGTTGAGGGCTAGGGTTAGAGATCCAGTTAGGGTTACGATTATACTAAGGGTTAGGGTTATGTTGAGGGCGAGGGGTAGAGATCCGTTTAGGATTCCGATTGGACCTAGGGTTAGGGTTATGTTGAGGGCGAGGGGTAGAGATCCAGTAAGGGTTCCGATTGGACCTAGGGTTAGGGTTATGTTGAGGGCTGGGGTAGAGATCCTGTTAGGGTTCCGATTGGACCTAGGGTTAGGGTTATGTTGAGGGCAAGGGTTAGAAATCAAGTTAGGGTTCCGATTGGACCTAGGGTTAGGGTTATGTTGAGGGCTAGGGATAGAGATCCGGTTAGGGTTCCGATTGGACCTAGGGTTAAGGTTATGTTGAGGACTAGGTTTAGAGATCCAGTTAGGGTTCCGATTGGACCTAGTGTTAGGATTATGTTGAGGGCTATGGTTAGAGATCCGGTTAGGGTTCCGATTGAACCTAGGGTTAGGGATATGTTGAGGGCTAGGGATAAAGATCCGGTTAGGGTTCCGATTGGACCTAGGGTTAGGGTTATGTTGAGGGCTAGGGTTAGATATCCGGTTAGGATTCCGATTGGACCTAGGGTTAGGGTTATTTTGAGGGGTAGGTTTAGAGATCCGGTTAGGGTTCCGATTGGACCTAGGATTAGGGTTATGTTGAGGGCGTGGGTTAGATATGCGGTTAGGTTTCCGATTGGACCTAGGGTTAGGGTTATGTTGAGGGCTAGGGTTAGATATCCGTTTTGGGTTCCGATTGGACCAAGGGTTAGGGTTATGTTGAGGGCTAGGTTTAGATATCCGTTTAGGGTTCCGATTGGACCTAGGGTTAGGGTTATGTTGAGGGCTAGGGTTAGAGATCCGGTTAGGGTTCCGATTGGACCTAGGGATAAGGTTATGTTGAGTGCTAGGGTTAGAGATCCGGTTAGGGTTCAGATTGGACCTAGGGTTAGGGTTATGTTCAGGGCTAGGGTTAGATATCCGGTTAGGGTTCCGATTGGACCTAGGATTATTGTTATGTTGAGGGCTAGGGTTAGATATCCGGTTAGGGTTCCGATTGGACCTAGGGTTAGGGTTATGTTGAGGGCTAGGTTTACAGTTGCGGTTAGAGTTCCGATTGGACCTAGGGTTAGGGTTATGTTGAGGGCGAGGGGTAGAGATCCGGTTAGGGTTCCGATTGGACCTAGGGTTAGGGATATGTTGAGGGCTAGGGATAGAGATCAGGTTAGGTTTCCGATTGGACCTAGGGTTAGGGTTATGTTGAGGGCTAGGGTTAGATATCCGTTTTTGGTTCCGATTGGACCTAGGGTTAGGGTTATGTTGAGGGCTAGGGTTAGAGATCCGGTTAGGGTTCCGATTGGACCTAGGGTTAGGGTTATGTTGAGGGCTAGGTTTAGAGATCCGGTTAGGGTTCCGATAGGACCTAGGGTTAGTGTTATGTTGAGGGCGAGGGTTAGGGATCCGGTTAGGGTTCCGATTGGACCTAGGGTTAGGGTTATGTTTAGGGCTAGGGTTAGAGATCTCGTTAGGGTTCCGATTGGACCTAGGGTTAGGGTTATGTTGAGAGCTAGGGTTAGAGATCAGGTTAGGGTTCCTATTGGACCTAGGGTTAGGGTTATGTTGAGGGCTAGGGTTAGATATCCGGTTAGGGTTCCGATTGGACTTAGGGTTAGGGATATGTTGAGGGCTAGGGATAAAGATCCGGATAGGCTTCCGATTGGATCTAGGGTTAGGGTTATGTTGAGGGCTAGGGTTAGATATCCGGTTAGGGTTCCATTGGACCTAGGGTTAGGGTTATTTTGAGGGCTAGGGTTAGAGATCCGGTTAGGGTTCCGATTGGACCTAGGGTTAGGGTTATGTTCAGGGCGTGGGTTAGATATGCGGTTAGGTTTCCGATTGGACCTAGGGTTAGGGTTATGTTGAGGGCTAGGGTTAGATATCCGTTTTGGGTTCCGATTGGACCTCGGGTTAGGGTTATGTTGAGGGCTAGGTTTAGATATCCGTTTAGGGTTCCGATTGGACATAGGGTTAGGGTTATGTTGAGGGCTAGGGTTAGAGATCCGGTTAGGGTTCCGATTGGACCTAGGGTTAAGGTTATGTTGAGGGCTAGGGTTAGAGATCCGGTTAGGGTTCAGATTGGACCTAGGGTTAGGGTTATGTTGAGGGCTAGGGTTAGAGATCCGGTTAGGGTTCCGATTGGACCTAAGGTTAGGGTTATGTTGAGGGCTAGGGATAGAGATCCGGTTAGGGTTCCGATTGGACCTAGGGTTAGGGTTATGTTGAGGGCGAGGGGTAGAGATCCGGTTAGGGTTCCGATTGGACCTAGGGTTAGGGTTATGTTGAAGGCTAGGGTTAGATATTCGGTTAGGGTTCCGATTGGACCAAGGGTTAGAGTTATGTTGAGGGCGAGGGGTAGAGATCCGGTTAGGGTTCCGATTGGACCTAGGGTTAGGGTTATGTTGAGGGCGAGGGGTAGAGATCCAGTAAGGGTTCCGATTGGACCTAGGGTTAGGGTTATGTTGAGGGCTAGGGTTAGAGATCCGGTTAGGGTTCCGATTGGACCTAGGGTTAGGGTTATGTTGAGGGCTAGGGTTAGAGATCCAGTTAGGGTTCCGATTGGACCTAGGGTTAGGGTTATGTTGAGGGCTAGGGATAGAGATCCGGTTAGGGTTCCGATTGGACCTAGGGTTAGGGTTATGTTGAGGGCGAGAGGTAGAGATCCGGTTAGGGTTCCGATTGGACCTAGGTTTAGGGTTATGTTGAGGGCTGCGTTAGAGATCCTGTTAGGGTTCCGATTGGACCTAGGGTTAGGGTTATGTTGAGGGCTAGGGTTAGAGATCCGGATAGGGTTCCGATTGGACCTAGGGTTAGGGTTATGTTGAGGGCTAGGGTTAGAGATCCAGTTAGGGTTCCGATTGGACCTAGGGTTAAGGTTATGTTGAGGGCTAGGGATAGAGATCCGGTTAGGGTTCCGATTGGACCTAGGGTTAGGGTTATGTTGAGGGCTAGGGTTAGATATCCGGTTAGGGTTCCGATTGGGCCTAGGGTTAGGGTTAAGTTGAGGGCTAGGGTTAGAAGTGTGGTTAGAGTTCCGATTGGACCTAGGGTTAGGGTTATGTTGAGGGCTGGGTAGAGATCCTGTTAGGGTTCCGATTGGACCTAGGATTAAGGTTATGTTGAGGGCTAGGGATAAAGATCCGGTTAGGCTTCCGATTGGATCTAGGGTTAGGGTTATGTTGAGGGCTAGGGTTAGATATCCGTTTTGGGTTCCGATTGGACCAAGGGTTAGGGTTATGTTGAGGGCTAGGTTTAGATATCCGTTTAGGGTTCCGATTGGACCTAGGGTTAGGGTTATGTTGAGGGCTAGGGTTAGAGATCCGGTTAGGGTTCCGATTGGACCTAGGGTTAAGGTTATGTTGAGTGCTAGGGTTAGAGATCCGGTTAGGGTTCAGATTGGACCTAGGGTTAGGGTTATGTTCAGGGCTAGGGTTAGGTATCCGGTTAGGGTTCCGATGGGACCTAGGGTTATTGTTATGTTGAGGGCTAGGGTTAGATATCCGGTTAGGGTTCCGATTGGACCTAGGGTTAGGGTTATGTTGAGGGCTAGGTTTACAGTTGCGGTTAGAGTTCCGATTGGAGCTAGGGTTCGGGTTATGTTGAGTGCGAGGGGTAGAGATCCGGTTAGGGTTCCGATTGGACCTAGGGTTAGGGATATGTTGAGGGCTAGGGATAGAGATCCGGTTAGGTTTCCGATTGGACCTAGGGTTAGGGTTATGTTGAGGGCTAGGGTTAGATATCCGTTTTGGGTTCCGATTGGACCTAGGGTTAGGGTTATGTTGAGGGCTAGGGTTAGAGATCCGGTTAGGGTTCCGATTGGACCTAGGGTTAGGTTTATGTTGAGGGCTAGGTTTAGAGATCCGGTTAGGGTTCCGATAGGACCTAGGGTTAGTGTTATGTTGAGGGCGAGGGTTAGGGATCCGGTTAGGGTTCCGATTGGACCTAGGGTTAGGGTTATGTTTAGGGCTAGGGTTAGAGATCTCGTTAGGGTTCCGATTGGACCTAGGGTTAGGGTTATGTTGAGAGCTAGGGTTAGAGATCAGGTTAGGGTTCCTATTGGACCTAGGGTTAGGGTTATGTTTAGGGCTAGGGTTAGATATCCGGTTAGGGTTCCGATTGGACCTAGGGTTAGGGATATGTTGAGGGCTAGGGATAAAGATCCGGTTAGGCTTCCGATTGGATCTAGGGTTAGGGTTATGTTGAGGGCTAGGGTTAGATATCCGGTTAGAGTTCCATTGGACCTAGGGTTAGGGTTATTTTGAGGGCTAGGGTTAGAGATCCGGTTAGGGTTCCGATTGGACCTAGGGTTAGGGTTATGTTCAGGGCGTGGGTTAGATATGCGGTTAGGTTTCCGATTGGACCTAGGGTTAGGGTTATGTTGAGGGCTAGGGTTAGATATCAGTTTTGGGTTCCGATTGGACCTCGGGTTAGGGTTATGTTGAGGGCTAGGTTTAGATATCCGTTTAGGGTTCCGATTGGACATAGGGTTAGGGTTATGTTGAGGGCTAGGGATAAAGATCCGGTTAGGGTTCCGATTGGACCTAGGGTTAAGGTTATGTTGAGGGCGAGGGGTAGAGATCCGGTTAGGGTTCCGATTGGACCTAGGGTTAGGGTCATGTTGAGGGCGAGGGGTAGAGATCCAGTAAGGGTTCCGATTGGACCTAGGGTTAGGGTTATGTTGAGGGCTGGGGTAGAGATCCTGTTAGGGTTCCGATTGGACCTAGGGTTAGGGTTATGTTGAGGGCTAGGGTTAGAGATCCGGTTAGGGTTCCGATTGGACCTAGGGTTAGGGTTATGTTGAGGGCTAGGGTTAGAGATCCAGTTAGGGTTCCGATTGGACCTAGGGTTAAGGTTATGTTGAGGGCTAGGGATAGAGATCCGGTTAGGGTTCCGATTGGACCTAGGGTTAGGGTTTTGTTGAGGGCTAGGGTTAGATATCCGGTTAGGGTTCCGATTAGGCCTAGGGTTAGGGTTAAGTTGAGGGCTAGGGTTAGAAGTGTGGTTACAGTTCCGATTGGACCTAGGGTTAGGGTTATGTGGAGGGCGAGGGGTAGAGATCCGGTTAGGGTTCCGATTGGACCTAGGGTTAGGGTTATGTTGAGGGCTGGGTAGAGATCCTGTTAGGGTTCCGATTGGACCTAGGATTAAGGTTATGTTGAGGGCTAGGGTTAGATATCTGGTTAGAGTTCCGATTGGACCTAGTGTTAGGGTTATGTTGAGGGCTAGGGTTAGATATCCGTTTAGGGTTCCGATTGGACCTAGGGTTAGAGTTATGTTGAGGGCAAGGGTTAGATATCCGTTTAGGTTTCCGATTGGACCTAGGGTTAAGGTTATGTTGAGGGCTAGGGTAACAGATCCGGTTAGGGTTCAGATTGAACCTAGGGTTAGGGTTATGTTGAGGGCTAGGGTTAGAGATCCGGTTAGGGTTCCGATTGGACCTAGGGTTAAGGTTATGTTGAGGACTAGGGTTAGAGATCCGGTTAGGGTTCCGATTAGACCTAGTGTTAGGGTTATGTTGAGGGCTAGGGTTAGAGATCCGGTTAGGGTTCCGATTGGACCTAGGGTTAGGGATATGTTGAGGGCTAGGGATAAAGATCCGGTTAGGCTTCCGATTGGATCTAGGGTTAGGGTTATGTTCAGGGCTAGGGTTATATATCCGGTTAGGGTTCCATTGGACCTAGGGTTAGGGTTATTTTGAGGGCTAGGGTTAGAGATCCGGTTAGGGTTCCGATTGGACCTAGGGTTAGGGTTATGTTGAGGGCCTGGGTTAGATATCCGTTTTGGGTTCCGATTGGACCTCGGGTTTGGGTTATGTTGAGGGCTAGGGTTAGATATCCGGTTAGGGTTCCATTGGACCTAGGGTTAGGGTTATTTTGAGGGCTAGGGTTAGAGATCCGGTTAGGTTTCCGATTGGACCTAGGGTTAGGGTTATGTTGAGGGCTAGGGTTAGATATCCGTTTTGGGTTCCGATTGGACCTCGGGTTAGGGTTATGTTGAGGGCTAGGTTTAGATATCCGTTTAGGGTTCCGATTGGACCTAGGGTTAGGGTTATGTTGAGGGCTAGGGTTAGAGATCCGGTTAGGGTTCCGATTGGACCTAGGGTTAAGGTTATGTTGAGGGCTAGGGTTAGAGATCCGGTTAGGGTTCAGATTGGACCTAGGGTTAGGGTTATGTTGAGGGCTAGGCTTAGAGATCCGGTTAGGGTTCCGATTGGACCTAGGGTTAGGGTTATGTTGAGGGCGAGGGGTAGAGATCCGGTTAGGGTTCCGATTGAACCTAGGGTTAGGGTTATGTTGAGGGCTGGGTTAGAGATCCTGTTAGGGTTCCGATTGGACCTAGGGTTAGGGTTATGTTGAGGGCTAGGGTTAGAGATCCGGATAGGGATCCGATTGGACCTAGGGTTAGGGTTATGTTGAGGGCTAGGGTTAGAGATCCAGTTAGGGTTCCGATTGGACCTAGGGTTAAGGGTATGTTGAGGGCTAGGGATAGAGATCCGGTTAGGGTTCCGATTGGACCTAGGGTTAGGGTTATGTTGAGGGCTAGGTTTAGATATCCGGTTAGGGTTCCGATTGGGCCTAGGGTTAGGGTTAAGTTGAGGGCTAGGGTTAGAAGTGTGGTTAGAGTTCCGATTGGACCTAGGGTTAGGGTTATGTGGAGGGCGAGGGGTAGAGTTCCGGTTAGGGTTCCGATTGGACCTAGGGTTAGGGTTATGTTGAGGGCAGGGTAGAGATCCTGTTAGGGTTCCGATTGGACCTAGGATTAAGGTTATGTCGAGGGCTAGGGATAAAGATCCGGTTAGGCTTCCGAGTGGATCTAGGGTTAGGGTTATGTTGAGGGCTAGGGTTAGACATCCGGTTAGGTTTCCGATTGGACCTAGGGTTAGGGTTATGTTGAGGGCTAGGGTTAGATATCCGTTTTGGGTTCCGATTGGACCTCGGGTTAGGGTTATGTTGAGGGCTAGGTTTAGATATCCGTTTAGGGTTCCGATTGGACCTAGGGTTAGGGTTATGTTGAGAGCTAGGGTTAGAGATCCGGTTAGGGTTCCGATTGGACCTAGGGTTAAGGTCATGTTGAGGGCTAGGGTTAGAGATCCGGTTAGGGTTCAGATTGGACCTAGGGTTAGGGTTATGTTGAAGGCTAGGGTTAGAGATCCGGTTAGGGTTCCGATTGGACCTAAGGTTAGGGTTATGTTGAGGGCTAGGGATAGAGATCCGGTTAGGGTTCCGATTGGACCTAGGGTTAGGGTTATGTTGAGGGCGAGGGGTAGAGATCCGGTTAGGGTTCCGATTGGACCTAGGGTTAGGGTTATGTTGAGGGCTGGGTTAGAGAACCTGTTAGGGTTCCGATTGGACCTAGGGTTAGGGTTATGTTGAGGGCTAGGGTTAGAGATCCGGTTAGGGTTCCGATTGGACCTAGGGTTAGGGTTATGTTGAGGGCTAGGGTTAGATATTCGGTTAGGGTTCCGATTGGACCAAGGGTTAGAGTTATGTTGAGGGCGAGGGGTAGAGATCCGGTTAGGGTTCCGATTGGACCTAGGGTTAGGGTTATGTTGAGGGCGAGGGGTAGAGATCCAGTAAGGGTTCCGATTGGACCTAGGGTTAGGGTTATGTTGAGGGCTGGGGTAGAGATCCGGTTAGGGTTCCGATTGGACCTAGGGTTAGGGTTATGTTGAGGGCGTGGGTTAGATATCCGTTTTGGGTTCCGATTGGACCTCGGGTTTGGGTTATGTTGAGGGCTAGGGTTAGATATCGGGTTAGGGTTCCATTGGACCTAGGGTTAGGGTTATTTTGAGGGCTAGGGTTAGAGATCCGATTAGGTTTCCGATTGGTCCTAGGGTTAGGGTTATTTTGAGGGCTAGGGTTACATATCCGTTTTGGGTTGCGATTGGACCTCGGGTTAGGGTTATGTTGAGGGCGAGGGGTAGAGATCCAGTAAGGGTTCCGATTGGACCTAGGGTTAGGGTTATGTTGAGGGCTGGGGTAGAGATCCTGTTAGGGTTCCGATTGGTCCTAGGGTTAGGGTTATGTTGAGGGCTAGGGTTAGAGATCCGGTTAGGGTTCCGATTGGACCTAGGGTTAGGGTTATGTTGAGGGCTAGGGTTAGAGATCCAGTTAGGGTTCCGATTGGACCTAGGGTTAAGGTTATGTTGAGGGCTAGGGATAGAGATCCGGTTAGGGTTCCGATTGGACCTAGGGTTAGGGTTTTGTTGAGGGCTAGGGTTAGATATCCGGTTAGGGTTCCGATTAGGCCTAGGGTTAGGGTTAAGTTGAGGGCTAGGGTTAGAAGTGTGGTTAGAGTTCCGATTGGACCTAGGGTTAGGGTTATGTGGAGGGCGAGGGGTAGAGATCCGGTTAGGGTTCCGATTGGACCTAGGGTTAGGGTTATGTTGAGGGCTGGGTAGAGATCCTGTTAGGGTTCTGATTGGACCTAGGATTAAGGTTATGTTGAGGGCTAGGGTTAGATATCTGGTTAGAGTTCCGATTGGACCTAGTGTTAGGGTTATGTTGAGGGCTAGGGTTAGATATCCGTTTAGGGTTCCGATTGGACCTAGGGTTAGGGTTATGTTGAGTGCAAGGGTTAGATATCCGTTTAGGTTTCCGATTGGACCTAGGGTTAAGGTTATCTTGAGGGCTAGGGTAACAGATCCGGTTAGGGTTCAGATTGAACCTAGGGTTAGGGTTATGTTGAGGGCTAGGGTTAGAGATCCGGTTAGGGTTCCGATTGGACCTAGTGTTAGGGTTATGTTGAGGGCTAGGGTTAGAGATCCAGTTAGGGTTCCGATTGGACCTAGGGTTAGGGATATGTTGAGGGCTAGGGATAACGATCCGGTTAGGCTTCCGATTGGATCTAGGGTTAGGGTTATGTTGAGGGCTAGGGTTAGATATCCGGTTAGGGTTCCATTGGACCTAGGGTTAGGGTTATTTTGAGGGCTAGGGTTAGAGATCCGGTTAGGGTTCCGATTGGACCTAGGGTTAGGGTTATGTTGAGGGCGTGGGTTAGATATCCGTTTTGGGTTCCGATTGGACCTCGGGTTTGGGTTATGTTGAGGGCTAGGGTTAGATATCGGGTTAGGGTTCCATTGGACCTAGGGTTAGGGTTATTTTGAGGGCTAGGGTTAGAGATCCGATTAGGTTTCCGATTGGACCTAGGGTTAGGGTTATTTTGAGGGCTAGGGTTAGATATCCGTTTTGGGTTGCGATTGGACCTCGGGTTAGGGTTATGTTGAGGGCTAGGTTTAGATATCCGTTTAGGGTTCCGATTGGACCTAGGGTTAGGGTTATGTTGAGAGCTAGGGTTAGAGATCCGGTTAGGGTTCCGATTGGACCTAGGGTTAAGGTTATGTTGAGGGCTAGGGTTAGAGATCCGGTTAGGGTTCAGATTGGACCTAGGGTTAGGGTTATGTTGAAGGCTAGGGTTAGAGATCCGGTTAGGGTTCCGATTGGACCTAGGGTTAGGGTTATGTTGAGGGCTAGGGATAGAGATCCGGTTAGGGTTCCGATTGGACCTAGGGTTAGGGTTATGTTGAGGGCGAGGGGTAGAGATCCGGTTAGGGTTCCGATTGGACCATAGGGTTAGGGTTATGTTGAGGGCTGGGTTAGAGAACCTGTTAGGGTTCCGATTGGACCTAGGATTAGGGTTATGTTGAGGGCTAGGGTTAGAGATCCGGTTAGGGTTCCGATTGGACCTAGGGTTAGGGTTATGTTGAGGGCTAGGTTTAGATATTCGGTTAGGGTTCCGATTGGACCAAGGGTTAGAGTTATGTTGAGGGCGAGGGGTAGAGATCCGGTTAGGGTTCCGATTGAACCTAGGGTTAGGGTTATGTTGAGGGCGAGGGGTAGAGATCCAGTAAGGGTTCCGATTGGACCTAGGGTTAGGGTTATGTTGAGGGCTGGGGTAGAGATCCTGTTAGGGTTCCGATTGGACCTAGGGTTAGGGTTATGTTGAGGGCTAGGGTTAGAGATCCGGTTAGGGTTCCGATTGAACCTAGGGTTAGGGTTATGTTGAGGGCTAGGGTTAGAGATCCGGTTAGGGTTCCGATTGGACCTAGGGTTAAGGTTATGTTGAGGGCTAGGGATAGAGATCCGGTTAGGGTTCCGATTGGACCTAGGGTTAGGGTTTTGTTGAGGGCTAGGGTTAGATATCCGGTTAGGGTTCCGATTAGGCCTAGGGTTAGGGTTAAGTTGAGGGCTAGGGTTAGAAGTGTGGTTAGAGTTCCGATTGGACCTAGGGTTAGGGTTATGTGGAGGGCGAGGGGTAGAGATCCGGTTAGGGTTCCGATTGGACCTAGGGTTAGGGTTATGTTGAGGGCTGGGTAGAGATCCTGTTAGGGTTCTGATTGGACCTAGGATTAAGGTTATGTTGAGGGCTAGGGTTAGATATCTGGTTAGAGTTCCGATTGTACCTAGTGTTAGGGTTATGTTGAGGGCTAGGGTTAGATATCCGTTTAGGGTTCCGATTGGACCTAGGGTTAGGGTTATGTTGAGGGCAAGGGTCAGATATCCGTTTAGGTTTCCGATTGGACCTAGGGTTAAGGTTATGTTGAGGGCTAGGGTAACAGATCCGGTTAGGGTTCAGATTGAACCTAGGGTTAGGGTTATGTTGAGGGCTAGGGTTAGAGATCCAGTTAGGGTTCCGATTGGACCTAGGGTTAAGGTTATGTTGAGGACTAGGGTTAGAGATCCGGTTAGGGTTCCGATTGGACCTAGTGTTAGGGTTATGTTGAGGGGTAGGGTTAGAGATCCGGTTAGGGTTCCGATTGGACCTAGGGTTAGGGATATGTTGAGGGCTAGGGATAAAGATCCGGTTAGGCTTCCGATTGGATCTAGGGTTAGGGTTATGTTGAAGGCTAGGGTTACATATCCGGTTAGGGTTCCATTGGACCTAGGGTTAGGGTTATTTTGAGGGCTAGGGTTAGAGATCCGGTTAGGGTTCCGATTGGACCTAGGGTTAGGGTTATGTTGAGGGCGTGGGTTAGATATCCGTTTTGGGTTCCGATTGGACCTCGGGTTTGGGTTATGTTGAGGGCTAGGGTTAGATATCCGGTTAGGGTTCCATTGGACCTAGGGTTAGGGTTATTTTGAGGGCTAGGGTTAGAGATCCGGTTAGGTTTCCGATTGGACCTAGGGTTAGGGTTATGTTGAGGGCTAGGGTTAGATATCCGTTTTGGGTTCCGATTGGACCTCGGGTTAGGGTTATGTTGAGGGCTAGGTTTAGATATCCGTTTAGGGTTCCGATTGGACCTAGGGTTAGGGTTATGTTGAGGGCTAGGGTTAGAGATCCGGTTAGGGTTCCGATTGGACCTAGGATTAAGGTTATGTTGAGGGCTAGGGTTAGAGATCCGGTTAGGGTTCAGATTGGACCTAGGGTTAGGGTTATGTTGAGGGCTAGGGTTAGAGATCCGGTTAGGGTTTCGATTGGACCTAGGGTTAGGGTTATGTTGAGGGCTAGGGATAGAGATCCGGTTAGGGTTCCGATTGGACCTAGGGTTAGGGTTATTTTGAGGGCGAGGGGTAGAGATCCGGTTAGGGTTCCGATTGGACCTAGGGTTAGGGTTATGTTGAGGGCTGGGTTAGAGATCCTGTTAGGGTCCCGATTGGACCTAGTGTTAGGGTTATGTTGAGGGCTAGGGTTAGAGATCCGGTTAGGGTTCCGATTGGACCTAGGGTTAGGGTTATGTTGAGGGCTAGGGTTAGAGATCCAGTTAGGGTTCCGATTGGACCTAGGGTTAAGGTTATGTTGAGGGCTAGGGATAGAGATCCGGTTAGGGTTCCGATTGGACCTAGGGTTAGGGTTATGTTGAGGGCTAGGGTTAGATATCCGGTTAGGGTTCCGATTGGGCCTAGGGTTAGAGTTAAGTTGAGGGCTAGGGTTAGAAGTGTGGTTAGAGTTCCGATTGGACCTAGGGTTAGGGTTATGTGGAGGGCGAGGGGTAGAGATCCGGTTAGGGTTCCTATTGGACCTAGGGTTAGGGTTATGTTGAGGGCTAGGGTTAGATATCCGGTTAGGGTTCCGATTGGACCTAGGGTTAGGGATATGTTGAGAGCTAGGGATAAAGATCCGGTTAGGGTTTCGATTGGACCTAGGGTTAGTGTTATGTTGAGGGCTAGGGTTAGATATCCGGTTAGGGTTCCGATTGGACCTAGGGTTAGGGTTATTTTGAGGGCTAGGGTTAGAGATCCGGTTAGGGTTCCGATTGGACCTAGGGTTAGGGATATGTTGAGGGCTAGGGATAAAGATCCGGTTAGGGTTTCGATTGGACCTAGGGTTAGTGTTATGTTGAGGGCTAGGGTTAGATATCCGGTTAGGGTTCCGATTGGACCTAGGGTTAGGGTTATGTTGAGGGCGTGGGTTAGATATGCGGTTAGGTTTCTGATTGGACCTAGGGTTAGGGTTATGTTGAGGGCTAGGGTTAGATATCCGTTTTCGGTTCCGATTGGACCTAGGGTTAGGGTTATGTTGAGGGCTAGGGATAGAGATCCGGTTAGGGTTCCGATTGGAACTAGGGTTAGGGTTATGTTGAGGGCTAGGGTTAGATATCCGGTTAGGGTTCCGATTGGACCTAGGGTTAGGGTTATGTTGAGGGTAGGTTTAGAGTTCCGGTTAGAGTTCCGATTGGACCTAGGGTTAGGGTTATGTTGAGGGCGAGGGGTAGAGATCCGGTTAGGGTTCCGATTGGACCTATGGTTAGGGATATGTTGAGGACTAGGGAAAGAGATCCGGTTAGGGTTCCGATTGGACCTAGGGTTAGCGTTATGTTGAGGGCTAGGGTTAATATCCGTTTTGGGTTCCGATTGGACCTAGGGTTAGGGTTATGTTGAGGGCTAGGGTTAGAGATCCGGTTAGGGTTCCGATTGGACCTAGGGTTAGGGTTATGTTGAGGGCTAGGTTTAGAGATCCGGTTAGGGTTCCGATGGCCCCTAGGGTTAGTGTTATGTTGAGGGCGAGGGTTAGAGATCCGGTTAGGGTTCCGATTTGACCGAGGGTTAGGGTTATGTTGAGGGCTAGGGTTAGATATCCGGTTAGGGTTCCGATTGGACCTAGGGTTAGGGTTATTTTGAGGGCTAGTGTTAGAGATCCGGTTAGGGTTCCGATTGGACCTAGGGTTAGGGTTATGTTGAGGGCGTGGGTTAGATATGCGGTTAGGTTTCCGATTGGACCTAGGGTTAGGGTTATGTTGAGGGCTAGGTTTAGATATCCGTTTAGGGTTGCGATTGGATCTAGGGTTAGGGTTATGTTGAGGGCTAGGGTTAGAGTTCCGGTTAGGGTTCCGATTGGACCTTCGGTTAAGGTTATATTGAGGGCTAGGGTTAGAGATCCGGTTAGGGTTCAGATTGGACCTAGGGTTAGGGTTATGTTGAGGGCTAGGGTTAGAGATCTGGTTAGGGTTCCGATTGGACCTAGGGTTAGGGTTATGTTGAGGGCTAGGGATAGAGATCCGGTTAGGGTTCCGATTGGACCTAGGGTTAGGGTTATGTTGAGGGGTAGGTTTAGAGTTCCGGTTAGAGTTCCGATTGGACCTAGGGTTAGGGTTATGTTGAGGGCGAGGGGTAGAGATCCGGTTAGGGTTCCGATTGGACCTAGGGTTAGGGATATGTTGAGGGCTAGGGATAGAGATCCCGTTAGGGTACCGATTGGACCTAGGGTTAGGGTTATGTTGAGGGCTATGGTTAGATATCCGGTTAGGGTTCCGATTGGACCAAGTGTTAGGGTTATGTTGAGGGCTAGGTTTAGATATCAGGTTAGGGTTCCGATTGGACCTAGGGTTAGGGTTATGTTGAGGGCGAGGTGTAGAGATCCAGTAAGGGTTCCGATTGGACCTAGGTAGGGTTAGGGTTATGTTGAGGGCTGGGGTAGAGATCCTGTTAGGGTTCCGATTGGACCTAGGGTTAGGGTTATGTTGAGGGCTAGGGTTAGATATCCAGTTAGGGTTCCGATTGGACCTAGGGTTAGGGTTATGTTGAGGGCTAGGATTAGAAATCCAGTTAGTGTTCCGATTGGACCTAGGGTTAGGGTTATGTTGAGGGCTAGGGTTAGAGATCCGGTTAGGGTTCCGATTGGACCTAGGGTTAAAGTTATGTTAAGAACTAGGGTTAGAGATCCGTTTAGGGTTCCGATTGGACCTAGTGTTAGGGTTATGTTGAGGGCTAGGGTTAGAGATCCGGATAGGGTTCCGATTGGACCTAGGGTTAGGGATATGTTGAGGGCTAGGGTTAGATATCCGGTTAGGGTTCCGATTGGACCTAGGGTTAGGGTTATTTTGAGGGCTAGGGTTAGAGATCCGGTTAGGGTTCCGATTGGACCTAGGGTTAGGGTTATGTTGAGGGCTAGGGATAAAGATCCGGTTAGGCTTCCGATTGGATCTAGGGTTAGGGTTATGTTCAGGGCTAGGGTTATATATCCGGTTAGGGTTCCATTGGACCTAGGGTTAGGGTTATTTTGAGGGCTAGGGTTAGAGATCCGGTTAGGGTTCCGATTGGACCTAGGGTTAGGGTTATGTTGAGGGCCTGGGTTAGATATCCGTTTTGGGTTCCGATTGGACCTCGGGTTTGGGTTATGTTGAGGGCTAGGGTTAGATATCCGGTTAGGGTTCCATTGGACCTAGGGTTAGGGTTATTTTGAGGGCTAGGGTTAGAGATCCGGTTAGGTTTCCGATTGGACCTAGGGTTAGGGTTATGTTGAGGGCTAGGGTTAGATATCCGTTTTGGGTTCCGATTGGACCTCGGGTTAGGGTTATGTTGAGGGCTAGGTTTAGATATCCGTTTAGGGTTCCGATTGGACCTAGGGTTAGGGTTATGTTGAGGGCTAGGGTTAGAGATCCGGTTAGGGTTCCGATTGGACCTAGGGTTAAGGTTATGTTGAGGGCTAGGGTTAGAGATCCGGTTAGGGTTCAGATTGGACCTAGGGTTAGGGTTATGTTGAGGGCTAGGCTTAGAGATCCGGTTAGGGTTCCGATTGGACCTAGGGTTAGGGTTATGTTGAGGGCGAGGGGTAGAGATCCGGTTAGGGTTCCGATTGAACCTAGGGTTAGGGTTATGTTGAGGGCTGGGTTAGAGATCCTGTTAGGGTTCCGATTGGACCTAGGGTTAGGGTTATGTTGAGGGCTAGGGTTAGAGATCCGGATAGGGATCCGATTGGACCTAGGGTTAGGGTTATGTTGAGGGCTAGGGTTAGAGATCCAGTTAGGGTTCCGATTGGACCTAGGGTTAAGGGTATGTTGAGGGCTAGGGATAGAGATCCGGTTAGGGTTCCGATTGGACCTAGGGTTAGGGTTATGTTGAGGGCTAGGTTTAGATATCCGGTTAGGGTTCCGATTGGGCCTAGGGTTAGGGTTAAGTTGAGGGCTAGGGTTAGAAGTGTGGTTAGAGTTCCGATTGGACCTAGGGTTAGGGTTATGTGGAGGGCGAGGGGTAGAGTTCCGGTTAGGGTTCCGATTGGACCTAGGGTTAGGGTTATGTTGAGGGCAGGGTAGAGATCCTGTTAGGGTTCCGATTGGACCTAGGATTAAGGTTATGTCGAGGGCTAGGGATAAAGATCCGGTTAGGCTTCCGAGTGGATCTAGGGTTAGGGTTATGTTGAGGGCTAGGGTTAGACATCCGGTTAGGTTTCCGATTGGACCTAGGGTTAGGGTTATGTTGAGGGCTAGGGTTAGATATCCGTTTTGGGTTCCGATTGGACCTCGGGTTAGGGTTATGTTGAGGGCTAGGTTTAGATATCCGTTTAGGGTTCCGATTGGACCTAGGGTTAGGGTTATGTTGAGAGCTAGGGTTAGAGATCCGGTTAGGGTTCCGATTGGACCTAGGGTTAAGGTCATGTTGAGGGCTAGGGTTAGAGATCCGGTTAGGGTTCAGATTGGACCTAGGGTTAGGGTTATGTTGAAGGCTAGGGTTAGAGATCCGGTTAGGGTTCCGATTGGACCTAAGGTTAGGGTTATGTTGAGGGCTAGGGATAGAGATCCGGTTAGGGTTCCGATTGGACCTAGGGTTAGGGTTATGTTGAGGGCGAGGGGTAGAGATCCGGTTAGGGTTCCGATTGGACCTAGGGTTAGGGTTATGTTGAGGGCTGGGTTAGAGAACCTGTTAGGGTTCCGATTGGACCTAGGGTTAGGGTTATGTTGAGGGCTAGGGTTAGAGATCCGGTTAGGGTTCCGATTGGACCTAGGGTTAGGGTTATGTTGAGGGCTAGGGTTAGATATTCGGTTAGGGTTCCGATTGGACCAAGGGTTAGAGTTATGTTGAGGGCGAGGGGTAGAGATCCGGTTAGGGTTCCGATTGGACCTAGGGTTAGGGTTATGTTGAGGGCGAGGGGTAGAGATCCAGTAAGGGTTCCGATTGGACCTAGGGTTAGGGTTATGTTGAGGGCTGGGGTAGAGATCCGGTTAGGGTTCCGATTGGACCTAGGGTTAGGGTTATGTTGAGGGCGTGGGTTAGATATCCGTTTTGGGTTCCGATTGGACCTCGGGTTTGGGTTATGTTGAGGGCTAGGGTTAGATATCGGGTTAGGGTTCCATTGGACCTAGGGTTAGGGTTATTTTGAGGGCTAGGGTTAGAGATCCGATTAGGTTTCCGATTGGTCCTAGGGTTAGGGTTATTTTGAGGGCTAGGGTTACATATCCGTTTTGGGTTGCGATTGGACCTCGGGTTAGGGTTATGTTGAGGGCGAGGGGTAGAGATCCAGTAAGGGTTCCGATTGGACCTAGGGTTAGGGTTATGTTGAGGGCTGGGGTAGAGATCCTGTTAGGGTTCCGATTGGTCCTAGGGTTAGGGTTATGTTGAGGGCTTGGGTTAGAGATCCGGTTAGGGTTCCGATTGGACCTAGGGTTAGGGTTATGTTGAGGGCTAGGGTTAGAGATCCAGTTAGGGTTCCGATTGGACCTAGGGTTAAGGTTATGTTGAGGGCTAGGGATAGAGATCCGGTTAGGGTTCCGATTGGACCTAGGGTTAGGGTTTTGTTGAGGGCTAGGGTTAGATATCCGGTTAGGGTTCCGATTAGGCCTAGGGTTAGGGTTAAGTTGAGGGCTAGGGTTAGAAGTGTGGTTAGAGTTCCGATTGGACCTAGGGTTAGGGTTATGTGGAGGGCGAGGGGTAGAGATCCGGTTAGGGTTCCGATTGGACCTAGGGTTAGGGTTATGTTGAGGGCTGGGTAGAGATCCTGTTAGGGTTCTGATTGGACCTAGGATTAAGGTTATGTTGAGGGCTAGGGTTAGATATCTGGTTAGAGTTCCGATTGGACCTAGTGTTAGGGTTATGTTGAGGGCTAGGGTTAGATATCCGTTTAGGGTTCCGATTGGACCTAGGGTTAGGGTTATGTTGAGTGCAAGGGTTAGATATCCGTTTAGGTTTCCGATTGGACCTAGGGTTAAGGTTATCTTGAGGGCTAGGGTAACAGATCCGGTTAGGGTTCAGATTGAACCTAGGGTTAGGGTTATGTTGAGGGCTAGGGTTAGAGATCCGGTTAGGGTTCCGATTGGACCTAGTGTTAGGGTTATGTTGAGGGCTAGGGTTAGAGATCCAGTTAGGGTTCCGATTGGACCTAGGGTTAGGGATATGTTGAGGGCTAGGGATAACGATCCGGTTAGGCTTCCGATTGGATCTAGGGTTAGGGTTATGTTGAGGGCTAGGGTTAGATATCCGGTTAGGGTTCCATTGGACCTAGGGTTAGGGTTATTTTGAGGGCTAGGGTTAGAGATCCGGTTAGGGTTCCGATTGGACCTAGGGTTAGGGTTATGTTGAGGGCGTGGGTTAGATATCCGTTTTGGGTTCCGATTGGACCTCGGGTTTGGGTTATGTTGAGGGCTAGGGTTAGATATCGGGTTAGGGTTCCATTGGACCTAGGGTTAGGGTTATTTTGAGGGCTAGGGTTAGAGATCCGATTAGGTTTCCGATTGGACCTAGGGTTAGGGTTATTTTGAGGGCTAGGGTTAGATATCCGTTTTGGGTTGCGATTGGACCTCGGGTTAGGGTTATGTTGAGGGCTAGGTTTAGATATCCGTTTAGGGTTCCGATTGGACCTAGGGTTAGGGTTATGTTGAGAGCTAGGGTTAGAGATCCGGTTAGGGTTCCGATTGGACCTAGGGTTAAGGTTATGTTGAGGGCTAGGGTTAGAGATCCGGTTAGGGTTCAGATTGGACCTAGGGTTAGGGTTATGTTGAAGGCTAGGGTTAGAGATCCGGTTAGGGTTCCGATTGGACCTAGGGTTAGGGTTATGTTGAGGGCTAGGGATAGAGATCCGGTTAGGGTTCCGATTGGACCTAGGGTTAGGGTTATGTTGAGGGCGAGGGGTAGAGATCCGGTTAGGGTTCCGATTGGACCATAGGGTTAGGGTTATGTTGAGGGCTGGGTTAGAGAACCTGTTAGGGTTCCGATTGGACCTAGGATTAGGGTTATGTTGAGGGCTAGGGTTAGAGATCCGGTTAGGGTTCCGATTGGACCTAGGGTTAGGGTTATGTTGAGGGCTAGGTTTAGATATTCGGTTAGGGTTCCGATTGGACCAAGGGTTAGAGTTATGTTGAGGGCGAGGGGTAGAGATCCGGTTAGGGTTCCGATTGAACCTAGGGTTAGGGTTATGTTGAGGGCGAGGGGTAGAGATCCAGTAAGGGTTCCGATTGGACCTAGGGTTAGGGTTATGTTGAGGGCTGGGGTAGAGATCCTGTTAGGGTTCCGATTGGACCTAGGGTTAGGGTTATGTTGAGGGCTAGGGTTAGAGATCCGGTTAGGGTTCCGATTGAACCTAGGGTTAGGGTTATGTTGAGGGCTAGGGTTAGAGATCCGGTTAGGGTTCCGATTGGACCTAGGGTTAAGGTTATGTTGAGGGCTAGGGATAGAGATCCGGTTAGGGTTCCGATTGGACCTAGGGTTAGGGTTTTGTTGAGGGCTAGGGTTAGATATCCGGTTAGGGTTCCGATTAGGCCTAGGGTTAGGGTTAAGTTGAGGGCTAGGGTTAGAAGTGTGGTTAGAGTTCCGATTGGACCTAGGGTTAGGGTTATGTGGAGGGCGAGGGGTAGAGATCCGGTTAGGGTTCCGATTGGACCTAGGGTTAGGGTTATGTTGAGGGCTGGGTAGAGATCCTGTTAGGGTTCTGATTGGACCTAGGATTAAGGTTATGTTGAGGGCTAGGGTTAGATATCTGGTTAGAGTTCCGATTGTACCTAGTGTTAGGGTTATGTTGAGGGCTAGGGTTAGATATCCGTTTAGGGTTCCGATTGGACCTAGGGTTAGGGTTATGTTGAGGGCAAGGGTCAGATATCCGTTTAGGTTTCCGATTGGACCTAGGGTTAAGGTTATGTTGAGGGCTAGGGTAACAGATCCGGTTAGGGTTCAGATTGAACCTAGGGTTAGGGTTATGTTGAGGGCTAGGGTTAGAGATCCAGTTAGGGTTCCGATTGGACCTAGGGTTAAGGTTATGTTGAGGACTAGGGTTAGAGATCCGGTTAGGGTTCCGATTGGACCTAGTGTTAGGGTTATGTTGAGGGGTAGGGTTAGAGATCCGGTTAGGGTTCCGATTGGACCTAGGGTTAGGGATATGTTGAGGGCTAGGGATAAAGATCCGGTTAGGCTTCCGATTGGATCTAGGGTTAGGGTTATGTTGAAGGCTAGGGTTACATATCCGGTTAGGGTTCCATTGGACCTAGGGTTAGGGTTATTTTGAGGGCTAGGGTTAGAGATCCGGTTAGGGTTCCGATTGGACCTAGGGTTAGGGTTATGTTGAGGGCGTGGGTTAGATATCCGTTTTGGGTTCCGATTGGACCTCGGGTTTGGGTTATGTTGAGGGCTAGGGTTAGATATCCGGTTAGGGTTCCATTGGACCTAGGGTTAGGGTTATTTTGAGGGCTAGGGTTAGAGATCCGGTTAGGTTTCCGATTGGACCTAGGGTTAGGGTTATGTTGAGGGCTAGGGTTAGATATCCGTTTTGGGTTCCGATTGGACCTCGGGTTAGGGTTATGTTGAGGGCTAGGTTTAGATATCCGTTTAGGGTTCCGATTGGACCTAGGGTTAGGGTTATGTTGAGGGCTAGGGTTAGAGATCCGGTTAGGGTTCCGATTGGACCTAGGATTAAGGTTATGTTGAGGGCTAGGGTTAGAGATCCGGTTAGGGTTCAGATTGGACCTAGGGTTAGGGTTATGTTGAGGGCTAGGGTTAGAGATCCGGTTAGGGTTTCGATTGGACCTAGGGTTAGGGTTATGTTGAGGGCTAGGGATAGAGATCCGGTTAGGGTTCCGATTGGACCTAGGGTTAGGGTTATTTTGAGGGCGAGGGGTAGAGATCCGGTTAGGGTTCCGATTGGACCTAGGGTTAGGGTTATGTTGAGGGCTGGGTTAGAGATCCTGTTAGGGTCCCGATTGGACCTAGTGTTAGGGTTATGTTGAGGGCTAGGGTTAGAGATCCGGTTAGGGTTCCGATTGGACCTAGGGTTAGGGTTATGTTGAGGGCTAGGGTTAGAGATCCAGTTAGGGTTCCGATTGGACCTAGGGTTAAGGTTATGTTGAGGGCTAGGGATAGAGATCCGGTTAGGGTTCCGATTGGACCTAGGGTTAGGGTTATGTTGAGGGCTAGGGTTAGATATCCGGTTAGGGTTCCGATTGGGCCTAGGGTTAGAGTTAAGTTGAGGGCTAGGGTTAGAAGTGTGGTTAGAGTTCCGATTGGACCTAGGGTTAGGGTTATGTGGAGGGCGAGGGGTAGAGATCCGGTTAGGGTTCCTATTGGACCTAGGGTTAGGGTTATGTTGAGGGCTAGGGTTAGATATCCGGTTAGGGTTCCGATTGGACCTAGGGTTAGGGATATGTTGAGAGCTAGGGATAAAGATCCGGTTAGGGTTTCGATTGGACCTAGGGTTAGTGTTATGTTGAGGGCTAGGGTTAGATATCCGGTTAGGGTTCCGATTGGACCTAGGGTTAGGGTTATTTTGAGGGCTAGGGTTAGAGATCCGGTTAGGGTTCCGATTGGACCTAGGGTTAGGGATATGTTGAGGGCTAGGGATAAAGATCCGGTTAGGGTTTCGATTGGACCTAGGGTTAGTGTTATGTTGAGGGCTAGGGTTAGATATCCGGTTAGGGTTCCGATTGGACCTAGGGTTAGGGTTATGTTGAGGGCGTGGGTTAGATATGCGGTTAGGTTTCTGATTGGACCTAGGGTTAGGGTTATGTTGAGGGCTAGGGTTAGATATCCGTTTTCGGTTCCGATTGGACCTAGGGTTAGGGTTATGTTGAGGGCTAGGGATAGAGATCCGGTTAGGGTTCCGATTGGAACTAGGGTTAGGGTTATGTTGAGGGCTAGGGTTAGATATCCGGTTAGGGTTCCGATTGGACCTAGGGTTAGGGTTATGTTGAGGGTAGGTTTAGAGTTCCGGTTAGAGTTCCGATTGGACCTAGGGTTAGGGTTATGTTGAGGGCGAGGGGTAGAGATCCGGTTAGGGTTCCGATTGGACCTATGGTTAGGGATATGTTGAGGACTAGGGAAAGAGATCCGGTTAGGGTTCCGATTGGACCTAGGGTTAGCGTTATGTTGAGGGCTAGGGTTAATATCCGTTTTGGGTTCCGATTGGACCTAGGGTTAGGGTTATGTTGAGGGCTAGGGTTAGAGATCCGGTTAGGGTTCCGATTGGACCTAGGGTTAGGGTTATGTTGAGGGCTAGGTTTAGAGATCCGGTTAGGGTTCCGATGGCCCCTAGGGTTAGTGTTATGTTGAGGGCGAGGGTTAGAGATCCGGTTAGGGTTCCGATTTGACCGAGGGTTAGGGTTATGTTGAGGGCTAGGGTTAGATATCCGGTTAGGGTTCCGATTGGACCTAGGGTTAGGGTTATTTTGAGGGCTAGTGTTAGAGATCCGGTTAGGGTTCCGATTGGACCTAGGGTTAGGGTTATGTTGAGGGCGTGGGTTAGATATGCGGTTAGGTTTCCGATTGGACCTAGGGTTAGGGTTATGTTGAGGGCTAGGTTTAGATATCCGTTTAGGGTTGCGATTGGATCTAGGGTTAGGGTTATGTTGAGGGCTAGGGTTAGAGTTCCGGTTAGGGTTCCGATTGGACCTTCGGTTAAGGTTATATTGAGGGCTAGGGTTAGAGATCCGGTTAGGGTTCAGATTGGACCTAGGGTTAGGGTTATGTTGAGGGCTAGGGTTAGAGATCTGGTTAGGGTTCCGATTGGACCTAGGGTTAGGGTTATGTTGAGGGCTAGGGATAGAGATCCGGTTAGGGTTCCGATTGGACCTAGGGTTAGGGTTATGTTGAGGGGTAGGTTTAGAGTTCCGGTTAGAGTTCCGATTGGACCTAGGGTTAGGGTTATGTTGAGGGCGAGGGGTAGAGATCCGGTTAGGGTTCCGATTGGACCTAGGGTTAGGGATATGTTGAGGGCTAGGGATAGAGATCCCGTTAGGGTACCGATTGGACCTAGGGTTAGGGTTATGTTGAGGGCTATGGTTAGATATCCGGTTAGGGTTCCGATTGGACCAAGTGTTAGGGTTATGTTGAGGGCTAGGTTTAGATATCAGGTTAGGGTTCCGATTGGACCTAGGGTTAGGGTTATGTTGAGGGCGAGGTGTAGAGATCCAGTAAGGGTTCCGATTGGACCTAGGTAGGGTTAGGGTTATGTTGAGGGCTGGGGTAGAGATCCTGTTAGGGTTCCGATTGGACCTAGGGTTAGGGTTATGTTGAGGGCTAGGGTTAGATATCCAGTTAGGGTTCCGATTGGACCTAGGGTTAGGGTTATGTTGAGGGCTAGGATTAGAAATCCAGTTAGTGTTCCGATTGGACCTAGGGTTAGGGTTATGTTGAGGGCTAGGGTTAGAGATCCGGTTAGGGTTCCGATTGGACCTAGGGTTAAAGTTATGTTAAGAACTAGGGTTAGAGATCCGTTTAGGGTTCCGATTGGACCTAGTGTTAGGGTTATGTTGAGGGCTAGGGTTAGAGATCCGGATAGGGTTCCGATTGGACCTAGGGTTAGGGATATGTTGAGGGCTAGGGTTAGATATCCGGTTAGGGTTCCGATTGGACCTAGGGTTAGGGTTATTTTGAGGGCTAGGGTTAGAGATCCGGTTAGGGTTCCGATTGGACCTAGGGTTAGGGTTATGTTGAGGGCATGGGTTAGATATGCGGTTAGGTTTCCGATTGGACCTAGGGTTAGGGTTATGTTGAGGGCTAGTGTTAGATATCCGTTTTGGGTTCCGATTGGACCTAGGGTTAGGGTTATGTTGAGGGCTAGGGTTAGATATCCGTTTTGGGTTCCGATTGGACCTAGGGTTAGGGTTATGTTGAGGGCTAGGGTTAGAGATCCGGTTAGGGTTCCGATTGGACCTTGGTTTAGGGTTATGTTGAGGGCTAGGTTTAGAGATCCGGATAGGGTTCCGATAGGACCTAGGGTTAGTGTTATGTTGAGGGCGAGGGTTAGATATCCGGTTAGGGTTCCGATTGGACCTAGGCTTAGGGTTATGTTTAGGGCTAGGATTAGAGATCTGGTTAGGGTTCCGATTGGACCTAGGGTTAGGTTTATGTTGAGAGCTAGGGTTAGAGATCTGGTTAGGGTTCCTATTGGACCTAGGGTTAGGGTTATGTTGAGGGCTATGGTTAGATATCCGGTTAGGGTTCCGATTGGACCAAGGGTTAGGGTTATGTTGAGGGCTAGGTTTAGATATCCGGTTAGGGTTCCGATTGGACCTAGGGTTAGCGTTATGTTGAGGGCGAGGGGTAGAGATCCAGTAAGGGTTCCGATTGGACCTAGGGTTAGGGTTATGTTGAGGGCTGGGGTAGAGATCCTGTTAGGGTTCCGATTGGACCTAGGGTTAGGGTTATGTTGAGGGCTAGGGTTAGAAATCCAGTTAGGGTTCCGATTGGACCTAGGGTTAGGGTTATGTTGAGCGCTAGGGTTAGAGATCCGGTTAGGGTTCCGATTGGGCCTAGGGTTAAGTTTATGTTGAGCACTAGGGTTAGAGATCCGGTTAGGGTTCCGATTGGACCTAGTGTTATGGTTATGTTGAGGGCTAGGTTTAGAGATCCGGTTAGGGTTCCGATTGGACCTAGGGTTAGGGATATGTTGAGGGCTAGGGTTAGATATCCGGTTAGGGTTCCGATTGGACCTAGGGTTAGGGTTATTTTGAGGGCTAGGGTTAGAGATCCGGTTAGGGTTCCGATTGGACCTAGGGTTAGGGTTATGTTGAGGGCGTGGGTTAGATATGCGGTTAGGTTTCCGATTGGACCTAGGGTTAGGGTTATGTTGAGGGCTAGGGTTAGATATCCGTTTAGGGTTCTGATTGGATCTAGGGTTAGGGTTATGTTGAGGGCTAGGGTTAGAGATCCGGTTAGGGTTCCGATTGGACCTAGGGTTAAGGTTATGTTGAGGGCTAGGGTTAGAGATCCGGTTAGGGTTGAGATTGGACCTAGGGTTAGGGTTATGTTGAGGGATAGGGTTAGAGATCCGGTTAGGGTTCCGATTGGACCTAGGGTTAGGGTTATGTTGAGGGGTAGGTTTAGAGTTCCGGTTAGAGTTCCGATTGGACCTAGGGTTAGGGTTATGTTGAGGGCGAGGGGTAGAGATCCGGTTAGGGTTCCGATTGGACCTAGGGTTAGGGATATGTTGAGGGCTAGGGATAGAGATCCGGTTAGGGTTCCGATTGGACCTAGGGTTAGGGTTATGTTGAGGGCTAGGGTTAGATATCCGTTTTGGATTCTGATTGGACCTAGGGTTAGGGTTATGTTGAGGGCGAGGGGTAGAGATCCAGTAAGGGTTCCGATTGGACCTAGGGTTAGGGTTATGTTGAGGGCTGGGGTAGACATCCTGTCAGGGTTCCGATTGGACCTAGGGTTAGGGTTATGTTGAGGGCTAGGGTTAGAAATCCAGTTAGGGTTCCGATTGGACCTAGGGTTAGGGTTATGTTGAGGGCTAGTGTTAGAGATCCGGTTCGGGTTCCGATTGGACCTAGGGTTAAGGTTATGTTGAGGACTAGGGTTAGAGATCCGGTTAGGGTTCCGATTGGACCTAGTGTTAGGGTTATGTTGAGGGCTAGGGTTAAAGATCCGGTTAGGGTTCCGATTGGACCTAGGGTTAGGGTTATGTTGAGGGCTAGGTTTAGATATCCGGTTAGGGTTCCGATTGGACCTAGGGTTAGGGTTATTTTGAGGGCTAGGGTTAGATATCCGGTTAGGGTTCCGATTGGACCTAGTGTTAGGGTTATGTTGAGGACTAGGGTTAGAGATCCGGTTAGGGTTCCGATTGGACCTAGGGTTAGGGTTATGTTGAGGGCTAGGTTTAGAGATCCGGTTAGGGTTCCGATAGGACCTAGGGTTAGTGTTATGTTGAGGGCGAGGGTTAGAGATCCGGTTAGGGTTCCGATTGGACCTAGGGTTAGGGTTATGTTTAGGGCTAGGGTTAGAGATCTGGTTAGGGTTCCGATTGGACCTAGGGTTAGGGTTATGTTGAGGGCTAGGGTTAGATATCCGGTTAGGGTTCCGATTGGACCTAGGGTTAGGGTTATTTTGAGGGCTAGGGTTAGAGATCCGGTTAGGGTTCCGATTGGACGTAGGGTTAGGGTTATGTTGAGGGCTATGGTTAGACATGCTGTTAGGTTTCCGATTGGACCTAGGGTTAGGGTTATGTTGAGGGCTATGGTTAGATATCCGGTTAGGGTTCCGATTGGACCAAGGGATAGGTTTATGTTGAGGGCTAGGTTTAGATATCAGGTTAGGGTTCCGATTGGACCTAGGGTTAGGGTTATGTTGAGGGCGAGGGGTAGAGATCCAGTAAGGGTTCCGATTGGACCTAGGTAGGGTTAGGGTTATGTTGAGGGCTGGGGTAGAGATCCTGTTAGGGTTCCGATTGGACCTAGGGTTAGGGTTATGTTGAGGGCTAGGGTTAGATATCCAGTTAGGGTTCCGATTGGACCTAGGGTTAGGGTTATGTTGAGGGCTAGGATTAGAAATCCAGTTAGTGTTCCGATTGGACCTAGGGTTAGGGTTATGTTGAGGGCTAGGGTTAGAGATCGGGTTAGGGTTCCGATTGGACCTAGGGTTAAGGTTATGTTAAGCACTAGGTTTAGAGATCCGGTTAGGGTTCCGATTGGACCTAGTGTTAGGGTTATGTTGAGGGCTAGGGTTAGAGATCCGGTTAGGGTTCCGATTGGACCTAGGGTTAGGGATATGTTGAGGGCTAGGGTTAGATATCCGGTTAGGGTTCCGATTGGACCTAGGGTTAGGGTTATTTTGAGGGCTAGGGTTAGAGATCCGGTTAGGGTTCCGATTGGACCAAGGGTTAGGGTTATGTTGAGGGCTAGGGTTAGATATCCGTTTTGGGTTCCGATTGGACCTAGGGTTAGGGTTATGTTGAGGGCTAGGGTTAGATATCCGTTTTGGGTTCCGATTGGACCTAGGGTTAGGGTTATGTTGAGGGCTAGGATTAGAAATCCAGTTAGTGTTCCGATTGGACCTAGGGTTAGGGTTATGTTGAGGGCTAGGGTTAGAGATCGGGTTAGGGTTCCGATTGGACCTAGGGTTAAGGTTATGTTAAGCACTAGGTTTAGAGATCCGGTTAGGGTTCCGATTGGACCTAGTGTTAGGGTTATGTTGAGGGCTAGGGTTAGAGATCCGGTTAGGGTTCCGATTGGACCTAGGGTTAGGGATATGTTGAGGGCTAGGGTTAGATATCCGGTTAGGGTTCCGATTGGACCTAGGGTTAGGGTTATTTTGAGGGCTAGGGTTAGAGATCCGGTTAGGGTTCCGATTGGACCAAGGGTTAGGGTTATGTTGAGGGCTAGGGTTAGATATCCGTTTTGGGTTCCGATTGGACCTAGGGTTAGGGTTATGTTGAGGGCTAGGGTTAGATATCCGTTTTGGGTTCCGATTGGACCTAGGGTTAGGGTTATGTTGAGGGCGAGGGGTAGAGATCCAGTAAGAGTTCCGATTGGACCTAGGGTTAGGGTTATGTTGAGGGCCGGGGTAGAGATCCTGTTCGGGTTCCGATTGGACCTAGGGTTAGGGTTAAGTTGAGGGCTAGGGTTATAAGTGTGGTTAGAGTTCCGATTGGACCTAGGGTTAGGGTTATGTGGAGGGCGAGGGGTAGAGATCCGGTTAGGGTTCCGATTGGACCTAGGGTTAGGGTTATGTTGAGGGCTGGGTAGAGACCCTGTTAGGGTTCCGATTGGACCTAGGATTAAGGTTATGTTGACGGCTAGGATTAGATATCCGGTTAGGGTTCCGATTGGACCTAGTGTTAGGGTTATGTTGAGGGCTAGGGTTAGATATCCGTTTAGGGTTCCGATTGGACCTAGGGTTAGGGTTATGTTGAGGGCTAGGGTTAGATATCCGTTTAGGTTTCCGATTGGACCTAGGGTTAAGGTTATGTTGAGGGCTAGGGTTACAGATCCGGTTAGGGTTCAGATTGAAGCTAGGGTTAGGGTTATGTTGAGGCCTAGGGTTGGAGATCCGGTTAGGGTTCCGATTGGACCTAGGGTTAGGGATATGTTGAGGGCTAGGGATAGAGATCCGGTTAGGGTTCCGATTGGACCTAGGGTTAGTGTTATGTTGAGGGCGAGGGTTAGAGATCCGGTTAGGGATCCGATTGGACCTAGGGTTAGGGTTATGTTTAGGGCTAGTGTTAGAGATCTGGTTAGGGTTCCGATTGGACCTAGGGTTAGGGTTATGTTGAGAGCTAGGGTTAGAGATCCGGTTAGGGTTCCTATTGGACCTAGGGTTAGGGTTATGTTGAGGGCTAGGGTTAGATATCCGGATAGGGTTCCGATTGGACCTAGGGTTAGGGTTATGTTGAGGGCTAGGGTTAGAGATCCGATTAGGGTTCCGATTGGACCTAGGGTTAAGGTTATGTTGAGGACTAGGTTTAGAGATCCGGTTAGGGTTCCGATTGGACCTAGTGTTAGGGTTATGTTGAGGGCTAGGGTTAGAGATCCGGTTAGGGTTCCGATTGGACCTAGGGTTAGGGATATGTTGAGGGCTAGGGATAAAGATCCGATTAGGGTTTCGATTGGACCTAGGGTTAGTGTTATGTTGAGGGCTAGGGTTAGATATCCGGTTAGGGTTCCGATTGGACCTAGGGTTAGGGTTATTTTGAGGGCTAGGGTTAGAGATCCTGTTAGGGTTCCGATTGGACCTAGGGTTAGGGTTATGTTGAGGGCGTCGGTTAGATATGCGGTTAGGTTTCCGATTGGACCTAGGGTTAGGGTTATGTTGAGGGCTAGGTTTAGATATCCGTTTAGGGTTCCGATTGGATCTAGGGTTAGGGTTATGTTGAGGGCTAGGGTTAGAGATCCGGTTAGGGTTCCGATTGGACCTAGGGTTAAGGTTATGTTGAGGGCTAGGGTTAGAGATCCGGTTAGGGTTCAGATTGGACCTAGGGTTAGGGTTATGTTGACGGCTAGGGTTAGAGATCCGGTTAGGGTTCCGATTGGACCTAGGGTTAGGGTTATGTTGAGGGCTAGGGATAGAGATCCGGTTAGGGTTCCGATTGGAACTAGGGTTAGGGTTATGTTGAGGGCTAGGGTTAGATATCCGGTTAGGGTTCCCATTGGACCTAGGGTTAGGGTTATGTTGAAGGGTAGGTTTAGAGTTCCGGTTAGAGTTCCGATTGGACCTAGGGTTAGGGTTATGTTGAGGGCGAGGGGTAGAGATCCGGTTAGGGTTCCGATTGGACCTATGGTTAGGTATATGTTGAGGACTAGGGAAAGAGATCCGGTTAGGGTTCCGATTGGACCTAGGGTTAGTGTTATGTTGAGGGCTAGGGTTAGATATCCGTTTTGGGTTCCGATTGGACCTAGGGTTAGGGTTATGTTGAGGGCTAGGGTTAGAGATCCGGTTAGAGTTCCGATTGGACCTAGGGTTAGGGTTATGTTGAGGGCTAGGTTTAGAGATCCGGTTAGGGTTCCGATAGGACCTAGGGTTAGTGTTATGTTGAGGGCGAGGGTTAGAGATCCGGTTAGGGTTCCGATTTGACTGAGGGTTAGGGTTATGTTTATGGCTATGGTTAGAGATCTGGTTAGCGTTCCGATTGGACCTAGGGTTAGGTTTATGTTGAGAGCTAGGGTTAGAGATCCGGTTAGGGTTCCTATTGGACCTAGGGTTAGGGTTATGTTGAGGGCTAGGGTTAGATATCCGGTTAGGGTTCCTATTGGACCAAGGGTTAGGGTTATGTTGAGGGCGAGGGGTAGAGATCCGGTTAGGGTTCCGATTGGACCTAGGGTTACGGTTATGTTGAGGGCTAGGGTTAGATATCCGGTTAGGTTTCCGATTGGACCTAGGGTTAGGGTTATGTTGAGGGCTAGGGTTAGATATCCGTTTTGGGTTCCGATTGGACCTAGGGTTAGGGTTATGTTGAGGGCTAGGGTTAGAGATCCGGTTAGGGTTCCGATTAGACCTAGGGTTAGGGTTATGTTGAGGGCTAGGTTTAGAGATCCGGTTAGGGTTCCGATTGGACCTAGGGTTAGGGTTATGTTGAGGGCGAGGGGTAGAGATCCAGTAAGGGTTCCGATTGGACCTAGGGTTAGGGTAATGTTGAGGGCTGAAGTAGAGATCCTGTTAGGGTTCCGAGTGGACCTAGGGTTAGGGTTATGTTGAGGGCTAGGATTAGAAATCCAGTTAGGGTTCCGATTGGACCTAGGGTTAGTGTTATGTTTAGGGCTAGGGTTAGAGATCCGGTTAGGGTTCCGATTGGACCTAGGGTTAAGGTTATGTTGAGGACTAGGGTTAGAGATCCGTTTAGGGTTCCGATTGGACCTAGTGTTAGGGTTATGTTGAGGGCTAGGGTTAGAGATCCGGTGAGGGTTCCGATTGGATCTAGGGTTAGGGTTATTTTGAGGCCTAGGGTGAGATATCCGGTTAGGGTTCCGATTGGACCTAGGGTTAGGGATATGTTGAGGGCTAGGGATAAAGATACGGTTAAGGTTCCGATTGGACCTAGGGTTAGTGTTATGTTGAGGGCTAGGGTTAGATATCCGGTTAGGGTTCCGATTGGACCTAGGGTTAGGGATATTTTGAGGGCTAGGGTTAGAGATCCGGTTAGGGTTCCGATTGGACCTAGGGTTAGGGTTATGTTGAGGGCGTGGGTTAGATATGCGGTTAGGTTTCCGATTGGACCTAGGGTTAGGGTTATGTTGAGGGCTAGGGTTAGATATTCGTTTTGGGTTCCGATTGGACCTAGGGTTAGGGTTATGTTGAGGGCTAGGTTTAGATATCCGTTTAGGGTTGCGATTGGATCTAGGGTTAGGGTTATGTTGAGGGCTAGGGTTAGAGTTCCGGTTAGGGTTCCGATTGGACCTTCGGTTAAGGTTATGTTGAGGGCTAGGGTTAGAGATCCGGTTAGGGTTCAGATTGGACCTAGGGTTAGGGTTATGTTGAGGGCTAGGGTTAGAGATCCGGTTAGGGTTCCGATTGGACCTAGGGTTAGGGTTATGTTGAGGGCTAGGGATAGAGATCCGGTTAGGGTTCCGATTGGACCTAGGGTTAGGGTTATGTTGAGGGGTAGGTTTAGAGTTCCGGTTAGAGTTTCGATTGGACCTAGGGTTAGGGTTATGTTGAGGGTGAGGGGTAGAGATCCGGTTAGGGTTCCGATTGGACTTAGGGTTAGGGATATGTTGAGGGCTAGGGATAGAGATCCGGTTAGGGTTCCGATTGGACCTAGGGTTAGGGTTATGTTGAGGGCTAGGGTTAGATATCCGTTTTGGGTTCCGATTGGACCTAGGGTTAGGGTTATGTTGAGGGCTAGGGTTAGAGTTCCGGTTAGGGTTCCGATTGGACCTTGGGTTAGGGTTATCTTGAGGGCTAGGTTTAGAGATCGGTTAGGGTTCGGATAGGACCTAGGGTTAGTGTTATGTTGAGGGCGAGGGTTAGAGATCCGGTTAGGGTTCCGATTGGACCTAGGGTTAGGGTTATGTTTAGGGCTAGGATTAGAGATCTGGTTAGGGTTCCGATTGGACCTAGGGTTAGGTTTATGTTGAGATCTAGAGTTAGAGATCCGGTTAGGGTTCCTATTGTACCTAGGGTTAGGGTTATGTTGAGGGCTATGGTTAGATATCCGGTTAGGGTTCCGATTGGACCAAGGGTTAGGGTTATGTTGAGGGCTAGGTTTAGATATCAGGTTAGGGTTCCGATTGGACCTAGGGTTAGGGTTATGTTGAGGGCGAGGGGTAGAGATCCAGTAAGGGTTCCGATTGGACCTAGGTAGTGTTAGGGTTATGTTGAGGGCTGGGGTAGAGATCCTATTAGGGTTCCGATTGGACCTAGGGTTAGGGTTATGTTGAGGGCTAGGGTTAGATATCCAGTTAGGGTTCCGATTGGACCTAGGGTTAGGGTTATGTTGAGGGCTAGGATTAGAAATCCAGTTAGTGTTCCGATTGGACCTAGGGTTAGGGTTATGTTGAGGGCTAGGGTTAGAGATCCGGTTAGGGTTCCGATTGGACCTAGGGTTAAGGTTATGTTAAGCACCAGGTTTAGAGATCCGGTTAGGGTTCCGATTGGACCTAAAGTTAGGGTTATGTTGAGGGCTAGGGTTAGAGATCCGGATAGGGTTCCGATTGGACCTAGGGTTAGGGATATGTTGAGGGCTAGGGTTAGATATCCGGTTAGGGTTCCGATTGGACCTAGGGTTAGGGTTATTTTGAGGGCTAGGTTTAGATATCCGGTTAGGGTTCCGATTGGACCTAGGGTTAGGGTTATGTTGAGGGCGTGGGTTAGATATGCGGTTAGGTTACCGATTGGACCTAGGGTTAGGGTTATGTTGAGGGCTAGGGTTAGATATCCGTTTTGGGTTCCGATTGGACCTAGGGTTAGGGTTATGTTGAGGGCTAGGGTTAGAGATCCGGTTAGGGTTCCGATTGGACCTTGGTTTAGGGTTATGTTGAGGGCTAGGTTTAGAGATCCGGATAGGGTTCCGATAGGACCTAGGGTTAGTGTTATGTTGAGGGCGAGGGTTAGAGATCCGGTTAGGGTTCCGATTGGACCTAGGGTTAGGGTTATGTTTAGGGCTAAGATTAGAGATCTGGTTAGGGTTCCGATTGGACCTAGGGTTAGGTTTATGTTGAGAGCTAGGGTTAGAGATCTGGTTAGGGTTCCTATTGGACCTAGGGTTAGGGTTATGTTGAGGGCTATGGTTAGATATCCGGTTAGGGTTCCGATTGGACCAAGGGTTAGGGTTATGTTGAGGGCTAGGTTTAGATATCCGGTTAGGGTTCCGATTGGACCTAGGGTTAGGGTTATGTTGAGGGCGAGGGGTAGAGATCCAGTAAGGGTTCCGATTGGACCTAGGGTTAGGGTTATGTTGAGGGCTGGGGTAGAGATCCTGTTAGGGTTCCGATTGGACCTAGGGTTAGGGTTATGTTGAGGGCTAGGGTTAGAAATCCAGTTAGGGTTCCGATTGGACCTAGGGTTAGGGTTATGTTGAGCGCTAGGGTTAGAGATCCGGTTAGGGTTCCGATTGGACCTAGGGATAAGGTTATGTTGAGCACTAGGGTTAGAGATCCGGTTAGGGTTCCGATTGGACCTAGTGTTAGGGTTATGTTGAGGGCTAGGTTTAGAGATCCGGTTAGGGTTCCGATTGGACCTAGGGTTAGGGATATGTTGAGGGCTAGGGTTAGAGATCCGGTTAGGGTTACGATTGGACCTAGGGTTAGGGTTATGTTTAGGGCTAGGATTAGAGATCTGGTTAGGGTTCCGATTGGACCTAGGGTTAGGTTTATGTTGAGAGCTAGGGTTAGAGATCTGGTTAGGGTTCCTATTGGACCTAGGGTTAGGGTTATGTTGAGGGCTATGGTTAGATATCCGGTTAGGGTTCCGATTGGACCAAGGGTTAGGGTTATGTTGAGGGCTAGGTTTAGATATCCGGTTAGGGTTCCGATTGGACCTAGGGTTAGGGTTATGTTGAGGGCGAGGGGTAGAGATCCAGTAAGGGTTCCGATTGGACCTAGGGTTAGGGTTATGTTGAGGGCTGGGGTAGAGATCCTGTTAGGGTTCCGATTGGACCTAGGGTTAGGGTTATGTTGAGGGCTAGGGTTAGAAATCCAGTTAGGGTTCCGATTGGACCTAGGGTTAGGGTTATGTTGAGCGCTAGGGTTAGAGATCCGGTTAGGGTTCCGATTGGACCTAGGGTTAAGGTTATGTTGAGCACTAGGGTTAGAGATCCGGTTAGGGTTCCGATTGGACCTAGTGTTAGGGTTATGTTGAGGGCTAGGTTTAGAGATCCGGTTAGGGTTCCGATTGGACCTAGGGTTAGGGATATGTTGAGGGCTAGGGTTAGAGATCCGGTTAGGGTTCCGATTGGACCTAGGGTTAGGGTTATGTTGAGGGCGTGGGTTAGATATCCGTTTAGGGTTCTGATTGGATCTAGGGTTAGGGTTATGCTGAGGGCTAGGGTTAGAGATCCGGTTAGGGTTCCGATTGGACCTAGGGTTAAGGTTATGTTGAGGGCTAGGGTTAGAGATCCGGTTAGGGTTGATATTGGACCTAGGGTTATGGTTATGTTGAGGGCTGGGGTAGACATCCAGTCAGGGGTCCGATTGGACCTAGGGTTAGGGTTATGTTGAGGGCTAGGGTTAGATATCCGGTTAGGGTTCCGATTGGACCTAGGGTTAGGGTTATTTTGAGGGCTAGGGTTAGAGATCCGGTTAGGGTTCCGATAGGACCTAGGGTTAGGGTTATGTTGAGGGCGTGGGTTAGATATGCGGTTAGGTTTCCGATTGGACCTAGGGTTAGGGTTATGTTGAGGGCTAGGGTTAGATATCCGTTTTGGGTTCCGATTGGACCTAGGGTTAGGGTTATGTTGAGAGCTAGGGTTAGATATCCGTTTTGGGTTCCGATTGGACCTAGGGTTAGGGTTATGTTGAGGGCTAGGGTTAGAGATCCGGTTAGGGTTCCGATTGGACCTTGGTTTAGGGTTATGTTGAGGGCTAGGTTTAGAGATCCGGATAGGGTTCCGATAGGACCTAGGGTTAGTGTTATGTTGAGGGCGAGGGTTAGAGATCCGGTTAGGGTTCCGATTGGACCTAGGGTTAGGGTTATGTTTAGGGCTAGGATTAGAGATCTGGTTAGGGTTCCGATTGGACCTAGGGTTAGGTTTATGTTGAGAGCTAGGATTAGAGATCTGGTTAGGGTTCCTATTGGACCTAGGGTTAGGGTTATGTGGAGGGCTATGGTTAGATATCCGGTTAGGGTTCCGATTGGACCAAGGGTTAGGGTTATGTTGAGGGCGAGGGGTAGAGATCCAGTAAGGGTTCCGATTGGACCTAGGGTTAGGGTTATGTTGAGGGCTGGGGTAGAAATCCTGTTAGGGTTCCGATTGGACCTAGGGTTAGGGTTGTGTTGAGGGCTAGGGTTAGAAATCCAGTTAGGGTTCCGATTGGACCTAGGGTTAGGGTTATGTTGAGCGCTAGGGTTAGAGATCCGGTTAGGGTTCCGAATGGACCTAGGGTTAAGGTTATGTTGAGCACTAGGGTTAGAGATCCGGTTAGGGTTCCGATTGGACCTAGTGTTAGGGTTATGTTAAGGGCTAGGTTTAGAGATCCGGTTAGGGTTCCGATTGGACCTAGGGTTAGGGATATGTTGAGGGCTAGGGTTAGATATCCGGTTAGGGTTCCGATTGGACCTAGGGTTAGGGTTATTTTGAGGGCTAGGGTTAGAGATCCGGTTAGGGTTCCGATTGGACCTAGGGTTAGGGTTACGTTGAGGGCGTGGGTTAGATATGCGGTTAGGTTTCCGATTGGACCTAGGGTTAGGGTTACGTTGAGGGCTAGGGTTAGATATCCGTTTAGGGTTCTGATTGGATCTAGGGTTAGGGTTATGTTGAGGGCTAGGGTTAGAGATCCGGTTAGGGTTCCGATTGGACCTAGGGTTAAGGTTATGTTGAGGGCTAGGGTTAGAGATCCGGTTAGGGTTGAGATTGGACCTAGGGTTAGGGTTATGTTGAGGGATAGGGTTAGAGATCCGGTTAGGGTTCCGATTGGACCTAGGGTTAGGGTTATGTTGAGGGGTAGGTTCAGAGTTCCGGTTAGAGTTCCGATTGGACCTAGGGTTAGGGTTATGTTGAGGGCTAGGGTTAGATATCCGTTTTGGATTCCGATTGGACCTAGGGTTAGGGTTATGTTGAGTTCTAGGGTTAGAGATCTGGTTAGGGTTCCGATTGGACCTAGGGTTAGGGTTATGTTGAGGGCGAGGGGTAGAGATCCAGTAAGGGTTCCGATTGGACCTAGGGTTAGGGTTATGTTGAGGGCTGGGGTAGACATCCTGTCAGGGTTCCGATTGGACCTAGGGTTAGGGTTATGTTGAGGGCTAGGGTTAGAAATCCAGTTAGGGTTCCGATTGGACCTAGGGTTAGGGTTATGTTGAGGGCTAGTGTTAGAGATCCGGTTCGGGTTCCGATTGGACCTAGGGTTAAGGTTATGTTGAGGACTAGGGTTAGAGATCCGGTTAGGGTTCCGATTGGACCTAGTGTTAGGGTTATGTTGAGGGCTAGGGTTAGAGATCCGGTTAGGGTTCCGATTGGACCTAGGGTTAGGGTTATGTTGAGGGCTAGGGTTAGATATCCGGTTAGGGTTCCGATTGGACCTAGGGTTAGGGTTATTTTGAGGGCTAGGGTTAGAGATCCGGTTAGGGTTCCGATTCGACCTAGTGTTAGGGTTATGTTGAGGACTAGGGTTAGAGATCCGGTTAGGGTTCCGATTGGACCTAGGGTTAGGGTTATGTTGAGGGCTAGGTTTAGAGATCCGGTTAGGGTTCCGATAGGACCTAGGGTTAGTGTTATGTTGAGGGCGAGGGTTAGAGATCCGGTTAGGGTTACGATTGGACCTAGGGTTAGGGTTATGTTTAGGGCTAGGGTTAGAGATCTGGTTAGGGTTCCGATTGGACCTAGGGTTACGGTTATGTTGAGGGCTAGGGTTAGATATCCGGTTAGGGTTCCGATTGGACCTAGGGTTAGGGTTATTTTGAGGGCTAGGGTTAGAGATCCGGTTAGGGTTCCGATTGAACGTAGGGTTAGGGTTATGTTGAGGGCGTTGGTTAGACATGCTGTTAGGTTTCCGATTGGACCTAGGGTTAGGGTTATGTTGAGGGCTAGGGTTAGATATCCGTTTTGGGTTCCGATTGGACCTAGGGTTAGGGTTATGTTGAGGGCTAGGTTTAGATATCCTTTAAGGGTTCCTATTGTACCTAGGGTTAGGGTTATGTTGAGGGCTGGGGTTAGAGATCCGGTTAGGGTTCCGATTGGACCTAGGGTTAAGGTTATGTTGAGGGCTAGGGTTAGAGATCCGTTTAGGGTTCAGATTGGACCTAGGGTTAGGGTTATGTTGAGGGCAAGGGTTAGAGATCCGGTTAGGGTTCCGATTGGACCTAGGGTTAGGGTTATGTTCAGGGCTAGGGATAGAGATCCGCTTAGGGTTCCGATTGGACTTAGGGTTAGGGTTATGTTGAGGGCGAGACTTAGATATCCGGTTAGGGTTCCGATTGGACCTAGGGTTAGGGTTATGTTGAGGGCTAGGTTTAGAGTTCCAGTTAGAGTTCCGATTGGACCTAGGGTTAGGGTTATGTTGAGGGCGAGAAGGAGAGATCCGGTTAGGGTTCCGATTGGACCTAGGGTTAGGGTTATGTTGAGGGCTAGGGTTAGATATTCGGTTAGGGTTCCGATTGGACCAAGGGTTAGAGTTATGTTGAGGGCGAGGGGTAGAGATCCGGTTAGGGTTCCGATTGGACCTAGGGTTAGGGTTATGTTGAGGGCGAGGGGTAGAGATCCAGTAAGGGTTCCGATTGGACCTAGGGTTAGGGTTATGTTGAGAGCTGGGGTAGAGATCCTGTTAGGGTTCCGATTGTACCTAGGGTTAGGGTTATGTTGAGGGCTAGGGTTAGAGATCCGGTTAGGGTTCCGATTGTACCTAGGGTTAGGGTTATGTTGAGGGCTAGGGTTAGAGATCCAGTTGGGGTTCCGATTGGACCTAGGGTTAGGGTTATGTTGAGGGCTGGGGTAGAGATCCTGTTAGGGTTCCGATTGGACCTAGGGTTAGGGTTATGTTGAGGGCTGGGGTAGAGATCCTGTTAGGGTTCCGATTGGACCTAGGGTTAGGGTTATGTTGAGGGCTAGGGTTAGAGATCCAGTTAGGGTTCCGATGGACCTACGGTTAAGGTTATGTTGAAGGCTAGGGTTAGAGATCCGGTTAGGGTTCCGATTGGAACTAGGGTTAGGGTTATATTGAGGCCTAGGGTTAGAGATCCGGTTAGGGTTCCGATTGGACCTAGGGTTAGGGTTATGTTGAGGGCTAGGGTTAGAGATCCAGTTAGGGTTCCGATTGGACCTAGGGTTAAGGTTATGTTGAGGGCTAGGGTTAGAGATCCGGTTAGGGTTCCGATTGGAACTAGGGTTAGGGTTATATTGAGGCCTAGGGTTAGAGATCCGGTTAAGGTTCCGATTGGACCTAGGGTTAGGGTTATGTTGAGGGCTGGGGTAGAGATCCTGTTAGGGTTCCGATTGGACCTAGGGTTAGGGTTATGTTGAGGGCTAGGGTTAGAGATCCAGTTAGGGTTCCGATTGGACCTAGGGTTAGGCTTATGTTGAGGGCTAGGGTTAGAGATCCGGTTAGGGTTTCGATTGGACCTAGGGTTAAGGTTATGTTGAGGGCTAGGGTTAGAGATCCGGTTAGGGTTCCGATTGGAACTAGGGTTAGGGCTATATTGAGGCCTAGGGTTAGAGATCCGGTTAGGGTTCCGATTGGACCTAGGGTTAGGGATATGTTGAGGGCTAGGGATAGAGATCCGGTTAGGGTTCCGATTGGACCTAGGGTTAGGGTTATGTTGAGGGCTAGGGTTAGATATCCGGTTAGGGTTCCGATTGGACCTAGGGTTAGGGTTATTTTGAGGGCTAGGGTTACAGATCCGGTTAGGGTTCCGATAGGACCTAGGTTTAGGGTTATGTTGAGGGCGTGGGTTAGATATGCGGTTAGGTTTCCGATTGGACCTAGGGTTAGGGTTATGTTGAGGGCTAGGGTTAGATATCCGTTTTGGGTTCCGATTGGACCTAGGGTTAGGGTTATGTTGAGGGCTAGGGTTAGATATCCGTTTTGGGTTCCGATTGGACCTAGGGTTAGGGTTATGTTGAGGGCTAGGGTTAGAGATCCGGTTAGGGTTCCGATTGGACCTTGGTTTAGGGTTATGTTGAGGGCTAGGTTTAGAGATCCGGATAGGGTTCCGATAGGACCTAGGGTTAGTGTTATGTTGAGGGCGAGGGTTAGAGATCCGGTTAGGGTTCCGATTGGACCTAGGGTTAGGGTTATGTTTAGGGCTAGGATTAGAGATCTGGTTAGGGTTCCGATTGGACCTAGGGTTAGGTTTATGTTGAGAGCTAGGGTTAGAGATCTGGTAAGGGTTCCTATTGGACCTAGGGTTAGGGTTATGTTGAGGGCTATGGTTAGATATCCGGTTAGGGTTCCGATTGGACCTAGGGTTAGGGTTATGTTGAGAGCTGGGGTAGAGATCCTGTTAGGGTTCCGATTGTACCTAGGGTTAGGGTTATGTTGAGGGCTAGGGTTAGAGATCCGGTTAGGGTTCCGATTGGACCTAGGGTTAGGGTTATGTTGAGGGCTAGGGTTAGAGATCCAGTTGGGGTTCCGATTGGACCTAGGGTTAGGGTTATGTTGAGGGCTGGGGTAGAGATCCTGTTAGGGTTCCGATTGGACCTAGGGTTAGGGTTATGTTGAGGGCTAGGGTTAGAGATCCGGTTAGGGTTCCGATTGGACCTAGGGTTAGGGTTATGTTGAGGGCTAGGGTTAGAGATCCAGTTAGGGTTCCGATGGACCTACGGTTAAGGTTATGTGGAGGGCTAGGGTTAGAGATCCGGTTAGGGTTCCGATTGGAACTAGGGTTAGGGTTATATTGAGGCCTAGGGTTAGAGATCCGGTTAGGGTTCCGATTGGACCTAGGGTTAGGGTTATGTTGAGGGCTAGGGTTAGAGATCCAGTTAGGGTTCCGATTGGACCTAGGGTTAAGGTTATGTTGAGGGCTAGGGTTAGAGATCCGGTTAGGGTTCCGATTGGAACTAGGGTTAGGGTTATATTGAGGCCTAGGGTTAGAGATCCGGTTAAGGTTCCGATTGGACCTAGGGTTAGGGTTATGTTGAGGGCTGGGGTAGAGATACTGTTAGGGTTCCGATTGGACCTAGGGTTAGGGTTATGTTGAGGGCTAGGGTTAGAGATCCGGTTAGGGTTCCGATTGGACCTAGGGTTAGGCTTATGTTGAGGGCTAGGGTTAGAGATCCAGTTAGGGTTCCGATTGGACCTAGGGTTAAGGTTATGTTGAGGGCTAGGGTTAGAGATCCGGTTAGGGTTCCGATTGGAACTAGGGTTAGGGTTATATTGAGGCCCTGGGTTAGAGATCCGGTTAGGGTTCCGATTGGACCTAGGGTTAGGGATATGTTGAGGGCTAGGGATAGAGATCCGGTTAGGGTTCCGATTGGACCTAAGGTTAGGGTTATGTTGAGGGCTAGGGTTAGATATCCGGTTAGGGTTCCAATTGGACCTAGGGTTAGGGTTATTTTGAGGACTAGGGTTAGAGATCCGGTTAGGGTTCCGATTGGACCTAGGGTTAGGGTTATGTTGAGAGCGAGGGTTAGATATCCGGTTAGGTTTCCGATTGGACCTAGGGTTAGGGTTATGTTGAGGGCTAGGGTTGGATATCCGTTTTGGGTTCCGATTGGACCTAGGGTTAAGGTTATGTTGAGGGCTAGGGTTAGAGATCCGGTTAGGGTTCCGATTGGACCTAGGGTTAGGGTTATGTTGAGGGCTAGGGTTAGAGATCCGGTTAGGAGACCGATTGGACCTAGGGTTAGGGTTATGTTGAGGGCTAGGGTTAGAGTTCCGCTTAGTGTTACGTTTGGAACTAGGGTTAGGGTTATGTTAAGGATTAGGGTTAGTGACACGGTTAGGGTTCCGATTGGACCTAGGGTTAAGGTTATGTTGAGGGCTAGGGTTAGAGATCCGGTTAGGGTTCCGATTGGACGTGGAGTTAGGGTTATGTTTAGGGCTAGGTTTAGAGTTCCGGTTAGGGTTCCGATTGGACCTAGGGTTAGTGTTATGTTGAGGGCTAGGTTTAGAGATCCGGTTAGGGTTCCGATTGGACCTCGATTTAGGGTTATGTTGAGAGCTAGGGTTAGAGTTCCGGTTAGGGTTCCGATTGGACCTAGGGTTAGGGTTATGTTGAGGGCTAGGGTTAGAAATCCGGTTAGGGTTCCGATTGGACCTAGGGTTAGGGTTATTTTGAGGGCTAGGTTTAGAGTTCCGGTTAGGGTTCCGATTGGACCTAGGGTTAGGGTTATGTTGAGGGCTAGGTTTAGAGATCCGGTTAGGGTTCCGATTGGACCTCGGGTTAGGGTTATGTTTAGCGCTTGGGTTAGAGATCCTGTTAGGGTTCCGATTGGACCTAGGGTTAGGGTTTTGTTGAGGCTAGGGTTAGATATCCGGTTAGGGTTCCGATTGGACGTAGGGTTAGGGTTATGTTGAGGGCTAGGGATAGATATCCGGTTAGGGTTCCGATTGGACCTAGGGTTAGGGTTATGTTGAGGGCGAGGGGTAGAGATCCTGTTAGAGTTCCGATTGGACCTAGGGTTAGGGTTATGTTGAGGGCTATGGTTAGATATCCGGTTATGGTTCCGTTTGGACCTAGGGTTAGGGTTATGTTGAGGACTAGGGTTAGATATCCGTTTAGGGTTCCGATTGGACCTAGGGTTAGGGTTATGTTGAGGGCTAGGGTTAGAGATCCGGTTAGGGTTCCTATTGGACCTAGGTTTAGGGTTATGTTGAGGGCTAGGGTTAGAGATCAGGTTAGGGTTCCGAATGGACCTAAGGTTTGGGTTATGTTGAGGGCTAGGGTTAGAGATCCGGTTAGGGTTCCTATTGGACCTAGGTTTAGGGTTATGTTGAGGGCTAGGGTTAGAGATCAGGTTAGGGTTCCGAATGGACCTAAGGTTTGGGTTATGTTGAGGGCTAGGGTTAGAGATCCGGTTAGGGTTCCGATTGGACCTAGGTTTAGGGTTATGTTGAGTGCTAGGCTTAGAGATCCGGTTAGGGTTCCGATTGGACCTAGGGTTAGGGTTATGTTGAGGGCTAGTGTTAGATATCCGTTTTGGGTTCCGATTGGACCAAGGGTTAGGGTTATGTTGAGGGCTAGGTTTAGATATCCGTTTAGGGTTCCGATTTGACCTAGGGTTAGGGTTATGTTGAGGGCTAGGGTTAGAGATCCGGTTAGGGTTCCGATTGGACCTAGGGTTAAGGTTATGTTGAGGGCTAGGGTTAGAGATCCGGTTAGGGTTCAGATTGGACCTAGGGTTAGGGCTATGTTCAGGGCTAGGGTTAGATATCCGGTTAGGTTTCCGATTGGACCTAGGGTTAGGGTTATGTTGAGGGCTAGGGTTAGATATCCGGTTAGGGTTCCGATTGGACCTAGGGTTAGGGTTATGTTGAAGGCTAGGTTTAGAGTTTCGGTTAGAGTTCCGATGGGACCTAGGGTTAGGGTTATGTTGAGGGGGAGGGGTAGAGATCCGGTTAGGGTTCCGATTGGACCTAGGGTTAGGGTTATTTTGAGGGCTAGGGTTAGAGATCCGGTTAGGGTTCCGATTGGACCTAGGGTTAGGGTTATGTTGAGGGCTAGGTTTAGAGATCCGGTTAGGGTTCCGATAGGACCTAGGGTTAGTGTTATGTTGAGGGCGAGGGTTAGATATCCGGTTAGGGTTCCGATTGGACCAAGGGTTAGGGTTATGTTGAGGGCGAGGGGTAGAGATCCGGTTAGGGTTCCGATTGGACCTAGGGTTAGGGTTATGTTGAGGGCGAGTGGTAGAGATCCAGTAAGGGTTCCGATTGGACCTAGGGTTAGGGTTATGTTGAAGGCTGGGGTAAAGATCCTGTTAGGGTTCCGATTGGACCTAGGGTTAGGGTTATGTTGAGGGCTAGGGTTAGAAATCCAGTTATGGTTCCGATTGGATTTAGGGTTAGGGTTATGTTGAGGGCTAGGGTTAGAGATCCGGTTAGGGTTCCGATTGGACCTAGGGTTAACGTTATGTTGAGGACTAGGATTAGAGATCCGGTTAGGGTTCCGTTTGGACCTAGTGTTAGGGTTATGTTGAGGGCTAGTGTTAGATATCCGTTTTGGGTTCCGATTGGACCAAGGGTTAGGGTTATGTTGAGGGCTAGGTTTAGATATCCGTTTAGGGTTCCGATTGGACCTAGGGTTAGGGTTATGTTGAGGGCTAGGGTTAGAGATCCGGTTAGGGTTCCGATTGGACCTAGGGTTAAGGTTATGTTGAGGGCTAGGGTTAGAGATCCGGTTAGGGTTCAGATTGGACCTAGGGTTAGGGCTATGTTCAGGGCTAGGGTTAGATATCGGGTTAAGGTTCCGATTGGACCTAGGGTTAGGGTTATGTTGAGGGCTAGGGTTAGATATCGGGTTAGGGTTCCGATTGGACCTAGGGTTAGGGCTATGTTCAGGGCTAGGGTTAGATATCGGGTTAGGGTTCCGATTGGACCTAGGCTTAGGGTTATGTTGAAGGCTAGGTTTAGAGTTTCGGTTAGAGATCCGATGGGACCTAGGGTTAGGGTTATGTTGAGGGCGAGGGGTAGAGATCCGGTTAGGGTTCCGATTGGACCTAGGGTTAGGGATATGTTGAGGGCTAGGGATAGAGATCCGGTTAGGGTTCCGATTGGACCTAGGGTTAGGGTTATGTTGAGGGCTAGGGTTAGATATCCGTTTTGGGTTCCGATTGGACCTAGGGTTAGGGTTATGTTGAGGGCTAGGGTTAGAGATCCGGTTAGGGTTCCGATTGGACCTAGGGTTAGGGTTATGTTGAGGGCTAGGTTTAGAGATCCGGTTAGGGTTCCGATAGGACCTAGGGTTAGTGTTATGTTGAGGGCGAGGGTTAGATATCCGGTTAGGGTTCCGATTGGACCAAGGGTTAGGGTTAGGTTGAGGGCGAGGGGTAGAGATCCGGTTAGGGTTCCGATTGGACCTAGGGTTAGGGTTATGTTGAGGGCGAGGGGTAGAGATCCAGTAAGGGTTCCGATTGGACCTAGGGTTAGGGTTATGTTGAGGGCGAGGGGTAGAGATCCAGTAAGGGTTCCGATTGGACCTAGGGTTAGGGTTATGTTGAGGGCTAGGGTTAGAAATCCAGTTATGGTTCCGATTGGATCTAGGGTTAGGGTTATGTTGAGGGCTAGGGTTAGAGATCCGGTTAGGGTTCCGATTGGACCTAGGGTTAACGTTATGTTGAGGACTAGGATTAGAGATCCGGTTAGGGTTCCGATTGGACCTAGTGTTAGGGTTATGTTGAGGGCTAGTGTTAGATATCCGTTTTGGGTTCCGATTGGACCAAGGGTTAGGGTTATGTTGAGGGCTAGGTTTAGATATCCGTTTAGGGTTCCGATTGGACCTAGGGTTAGGGTTATGTTGAGGGCTAGGGTTAGAGATCCGGTTAGGGTTCCGATTGGACCTAGGGTTAAGGTTATGTTGAGGGCTAGGGTTAGAGATCCGGTTAGGGTTCAGATTGGACCTAGGGTTAGGGCTATGTTCAGGGCTAGGGTTAGATATCGGGTTAGGGTTCCGATTGGACCTAGGGTTAGGGCTATGTTGAGGGCTAGGGTTAGATATCGGGTTAGGGTTCCGATTGGACCTAGGGTTAGGGCTATGTTCAGGGCTAGGGTTAGATATCGGGTTAGGGTTCCGATTGGACCTAGGGTTAGGGTTATGTTGAAGGCTAGGTTTAGAGTTTCGGTTAGAGATCCGATGGGACCTAGGGTTAGGGTTATGTTGAGGGCGAGGGGTAGAGATCCGGTTAGGGTTCCGATTGGACCTAGGGTTAGGGATATGTTGAGGGCTAGGGATAGAGATCCGGTTAGGGTTCCGATTGGACCTAGCGTTAGGGTTATGTTGAGGGCTAGGGTTAGATATCCGTTTTGGGTTCCGATTGGACCTAGGGTTAGGGTTATGTTGAGGGCTAGGGTTAGAGATCCGGTTAGGGTTCCGATTGGACCTAGGGTTAGGGTTATGTTGAGGGCTAGGTTTAGAGATCCGGTTAGGGTTCCGATAGGACCTAGGGTTAGTGTTATGTTGAGGGCGAGGGTTAGATATCCGGTTAGGGTTCCGATTGGACCAAGGGTTAGGGTTATGTTGAGGGCGAGGGGTAGAGATCCGGTTAGGGTTCCGATTGGACCTAGGGTTAGGGTTATGTTGAGGGCGAGGGGTAGAGATCCAGTAAGGGTTCCGATTGGACCTAGGGTTAGGGTTATGTTGAGGGCGAGGGGTAGAGATCCAGTAAGGGTTCCAATTGGACCTAGGGTTAGGGTTATGTTGAGGGCTGGGGTAAAGATCCTGTTAGGGTTCCGATTGGACCTAGGGTTAGGGTTATGTTGAGGGCTAGGGTTAGAAATCCAGTTATGGTTCCGATTGGACCTAGGGTTAGGGTTATGTTGAGGGCTAGGGTTAGAGATCCGGTTAGGGTTCCGATTGGACCTAGGGTTAACGTTATGTTGAGGACTAGGGTTAGAGATCCGGTTAGGGTTCCGATTGGACCTAGTGTTAGGGTTATGTTGAGGGCTAGGGTTAGAGATCCGGTTTGGGTTCCGATTGGACCTAGGGTTAGGGATATGTTGAGGGCTAGGGATAAAGATACGGTTAGGGTTCCGATTGGACCTAGGGTTAGGGTTATGTTGAGGGCTAGGGTTAGATATCCGGTTAGGGTTCCGATTGGACCTAGGGTTAGGGTTATTTTGAGGGCTAGGGTTAGAGATGTGGTTAGGGTTCCGATTGGACCTAGGGTTAGGGTTATGTTGAGGGCGTGGGTTAGTTATGCGGTTAGGTTTCCGATTGGACCTAGGGGTAGGGTTATGTTGAGGGCTAGGGTTAGATATCCGTTTTGGGTTCCGATTGGACCTAGGGTTAGGGTTATGTTGAGGGCTAGGTTTAGATATCCGTTTAGGGTTCCGATTGGACCTCGGGTTAGGGTTATGTTCAGGGCTAGGGTTAGAGATCCGGTTAGGGTTCATATTGGACCTAGGGTTAGGGTTATGTTGAGGGCTAGGGTTAGAGATCCGGTTAGGGTTCCGATTGGACCTAGGGTTAGGGTTATGTTGAGGGCTAGGGATAGAGATCCAGTTAGGGTTCCGATTGGACCTAGGGTTAGGGTTATGTTGAGGGCTAGGATTAGATATCCGGTTAGAGTTCCGATTGTACCTAGGGTTAGGGTTATGTTGAGGGCTAGGTTTAGAGTTCCGGTTAGAGTTCCGATTATACCAAGGGTTAGAGTTATGTTGAGGGCGAGGGGTAGAGATCCGGTTAGGGTTCCGATTGGACCTAGGGTTAGGGTTATGTTGAGGGCTAGGTTTAGATATCCGTTTAGGGTTCCGATTGGACCTAGGGTTAGGGTTATGTTCAGGGCTAGGGTTAGAGATCCGGTTAGGGTTCATATTGGACCTAGGGTTAGGGTTATGTTGAGGACTAGGGTTAGAGATCCGGTTAGGGTTCCGATTGGACCTAGGGTTAGGGTTATGTTGAGGGCTAGGGTTAGATATCCGTTTTGGGTTCCGATTCGACCTACGGTTAGGGTTATGTTGAGGGCTAGGGTTAGAGATCCGGTTAGGGTTCTGATTGGACCTAGGGTTAGGGTTATGTTGAGGGCGAGGGTTAGAGATCCGGTTAGGGATCCGATTGGACCTAGGGTTAGGGTTATGTTGAGGGCTAGGGTTAGAGGTCTGGTTAGGGTTCCGATTGGACCTAGGGTTAGGGTTATGTTGAGAGCTAGGGTTAGAGATCCGGTTAGGGTTCCGATTGGACCTAGGGTTAGGGTTATGTTGAGGGCGAGGGGTAGAGATCCAGTAAGGGTTCCGATTGGACCTAGGGTTAGGGTTATGTTGAGGGCGAGGGGTAGAGATCCAGTAAGGGTTCCGATTGGACCTAGGGTTAGGGTTATGTTGAGGGCTAGGGTTAGAAATCCAGTTATGGTTCCGATTGGATCTAGGGTTAGGGTTATGTTGAGGGCTAGGGTTAGAGATCCGGTTAGGGTTCCGATTGGACCTAGGGTTAACCTTATGTTGAGGACTAGGATTAGAGATCCGGTTAGGGTTCCGATTGGACCTAGTGTTAGGGTTATGTTGAGGGCTAGTGTTAGATATCCGTTTTGGGTTCCGATTGGACCAAGGGTTAGGGTTATGTTGAGGGCTAGGTTTAGATATCCGTTTAGGGTTCCGATTGGACCTAGGGTTAGGGTTATGTTGAGGGCTAGGGTTAGAGATCCGGTTAGGGTTCCGATTGGACCTAGGGTTAAGGTTATGTTGAGGGCTAGGGTTAGAGATCCGGTTAGGGTTCAGATTGGACCTAGGGTTAGGGCTATGTTCAGGGCTAGGGTTAGATATCGGGTTAGGGTTCCGATTGGACCTAGGGTTAGGTTTATGTTGAGGGCTAGGGTTAGATATCGGGTTAGGGTTCCGATTGGACCTAGGGTTAGGGCTATGTTCAGGGCTAGGGTTAGATATCGGGTTAGGGTTCCGATTGGACCTAGGGTTAGGGTTATGTTGAAGGCTAGGTTTAGAGTTTCGGTTAGAGATCCGATGGGACCTAGGGTTAGGGTTATGTTGAGGGCGAGGGGTAGAGATCCGGTTAGGGTTCCGATTGGACCTAGGGTTAGGGATATGTTGAGGGCTAGGGATAGAGATCCGGTTAGGGTTCCGATTGGACCTAGGGTTAGGGTTATGTTGAGGGCTAGGGTTAGATATCCGTTTTGGGTTCCGATTGGACCTAGGGTTAGGGTTATGTTGAGGGCTAGGGTTAGAGATCCGGTTAGGGTTCCGATTGGACCTAGGGTTAGGGTTATGTTGAGGGCTAGGTTTAGAGATCCGGTTAGGGTTCCGATAGGACCTAGGGTTAGTGTTATGTTGAGGGCGAGGTTTAGATATCCGGTTAGGGTTCCGATTGGACCAAGGGTTAGGGTTATGTTGAGGGCGAGGGGTAGAGATCCGGTTAGGGTTCCGATTGGACCTAGGGTTAGGGTTATGTTGAGGGCGAGGGGTAGAGATCCAGTAAGGGTTCCGATTGGACCTAGGGTTAGGGTTATGTTGAGGGCGAGGGGTAGAGATCCAGTAAGGGTTCCGATTGGACCTAGGGTTAGGGTTATGTTGAGGGCTGGGGTAAAGATCCTGTTAGGGTTCCGATTGGACCTAGGGTTAGGGTTATGTTGAGGGCTAGGGTTAGAAATCCAGTTATGGTTCCGATTGGACCTAGGGTTAGGGTTATGTTGAGGGCTAGGGTTAGAGATCCGGTTAGGGTTCCGATTGGACCTAGGGTTAACGTTATGTTGAGGACTAGGGTTAGAGATCCGGTTAGGGTTCCGATTGGACCTAGTGTTAGGGTTATGTTGAGGGCTAGGGTTAGAGATCCGGTTTGGGTTCCGATTGGACCTAGGGTTAGGGATATGTTGAGGGCTAGGGATAAAGATACGGTTAGGGTTCCGATTGGACCTAGGGTTAGGGTTATGTTGAGGGCTAGGGTTAGATATCCGGTTAGGGTTCCGATTGGACCTAGGGTTAGGGTTATTTTGAGGGCTAGGGTTAGAGATCTGGTTAGGGTTCCGATTGGACCTAGGGTTAGGGTTATGTTGAGGGCGTGGGTTAGTTATGCGGTTAGGTTTCCGATTGGACCTAGGGGTAGGGTTATGTTGAGGGCTAGGGTTAGATATCCGTTTTGGGTTCCGATTGGACCTAGGGTTAGGGTTATGTTGAGGGCTAGGTTTAGATATCCGTTTAGGGTTCCGATTGGACCTCGGGTTAGGGTTATGTTCAGGGCTAGGGTTAGAGATCCGGTTAGGGTTCATATTGGACCTAGGGTTAGGGTTATGTTGAGGGCTAGGGTTAGAGATCCGGTTAGGGTTCCGATTGGACCTAGGGTTAGGGTTATGTTGAGGGCTAGGGATAGAGATCCGGTTAGGGTTCCGATTGGACCTAGGGTTAGGGTTATGTTGAGGGCTAGGGTTAGATATCCGGTTAGAGTTCCGATTGTACCTAGGGTTAGGGTTATGTTGAGGGCTAGGTTTAGAGTTCCGGTTAGAGTTCCGATTATACCAAGGGTTAGAGTTATGTTGAGGGCGAGGGGTAGAGATCCGGTTAGGGTTCCGATTGGACCTAGGGTTAGGGTTATGTTGAGGGCTAGGTTTAGATATCCGTTTAGGGTTCCGATTGGACCTAGGGTTAGGGTTATGTTCAGGGCTAGGGTTAGAGATCCGGTTAGGGTTCATATTGGACCTAGGGTTAGGGTTATGTTGAGGACTAGGGTTAGAGATCCGGTTAGGGTTCCGATTGGACCTAGGGTTAGGGTTATGTTGAGGGCTAGGGTTAGATATCCGTTTTGGGTTCCGATTCGACCTAGGCTTAGGGTTATGTTGAGGGCTAGGGTTAGAGATCCGGTTAGGGTTCTGATTGGACCTAGGGTTAGGGTTATGTTGAGGGCGAGGGTTAGAGATCCGGTTAGGGATCCGATTGGACCTAGGGTTAGGGTTATGTTGAGGGCTAGGGTTAGAGGTCTGGTTAGGGTTCCGATTGGACCTAGGGTTAGGGTTATGTTGAGAGCTAGGGTTAGAGATCCGGTTAGGGTTCCGATTGGACCTAGCGTTTGGGTTATCTTGAGGGCTAGGGTTAGATATCCGTTTAGGTTTCCGATTGGACCTAGGGTTAAGGTTATGTTGAGGGCTAGGGTGTGAGATCCGGTTAGGGTTCCGATTGGACCTAGGGTTAGGGTTATGTTGAGGGCTAGGGTTAGAGATACGCTTAGGGTTCCGATTGGGCCTAGGGTTAGGGTTATGTTGAGGGCTAGGGTTAGAGGTGCGGTTAGAGTTCCGATTGGACCTAGGGTTAGGGTTATGTGGAGGGTGAGGGGTTGAGATCCGGTTAGGGTTCCGATTGGACCTAGGGTTAGGGTTATGTTGAGGCCTAGGGTTAGAGATCCGGTTAGGGTTCCGATTGGACCTAGGGTTAGGGTTATTTTGAGGGCTAGGGTTAGAGATCCGTTTAGGGTTCCGATTGGACCGAGGGATACGGTTATGTTGAGGGCGAGGGTTAGATATCCGGTTAGGTTTCTGATTGGACCTAGGGTTAGGGTTATGTTGAGGGCTAGGGTTAGATATCCGTTTTGGGTTCCGATTGGACCTAGGGTTAGGGTTATATTGAGGGCTAGGGTTAGAGATCCGGTTAGGGTTCCGATTGGACCTAGGGTTAGGGTTATGTTGAGGGCTAGGTTTAGAGATCCGGTTAGGGTTCCGATAGGACCTAGGGTTAGTGTTATGTTGAGGGCGAGGGTTAGAGATCCGGTTAGGGTTCCGATTGGACCTAGGGTTAGGGTTATGTTTAGGGCTAGGGTTAGAGATCTGGTTAGGGTTCCGATTGGACCTAGGGTTAGGGTTATGTTGAGAGCTAGGGTAATAAATCCCGTTAGGGTTCCTATTGGACCTAGGGTTAGGGTTATGTTGAGGGCTAGGGTTAGATATCCGGTTAGGGTTCCGATTGGACCAAGGGTTAGGGTTATGTTGAGGGCGATGGGTAGAGATCCCGTTAGGGTTCCGATTAGACCTAGGGTTAGGGTTATGTTGAGGGCGAGGGGTAGAGATCCAGTAAGGGTTCCGATTGGACCTAGGGTTAGGGTTATGTTGAGGGCTGGGGTAGAGATCCTGTTAGGGTTCCGATTGGACCTAGTGTTAGGGTTATGTTGAGGGCTAGGCTTAGAAATCCAGTTAGGGTTCCGATTGGACCTAGGGTTAGGGTTATGTTGAGGGCTAGGGATAGAGATCTGGTTAGGGTTCCGATTGGACCTAGGGTTAGGGTTTTGTTGAGGGCTAGGGATAGAGTTCTGGTTAGGGTTCCGATTGGACCTAGGGTTAAGGTTATGTTGAGGACTAGGGTTAGAGATCCGGTTAGGGTTCCGATTGGACGTAGTGTTAGGGTTATGTTGAGGGCTAGGATTAGAGATCCGGTTAGGGTTACGATTGGACCTAGGGTTAGGGATATGTTGAGGGCTAGGGATAAAGATCCGGTTAGGGTTCCCATTGGACCTAGGGTTAGGGTTACGTTGAGGGATAGGGTTAGATATCCGGTTAGTGTTCCGATTGGACCTAGGGTTAGGGTTATTTTTAGGGCTAGGGTTAGAGATCCGGTTAGGGTTCCGATTGGACCTAGGGTTAGGGTTATGTTGAAGGCTAGGGTTAGAGATCCGGTTAGGGTACCGATTGGACCTCGGGTTGGGCTTATGTTGAGCGCTAGGTTTACAGATCCTGTTAGGGTTCCGATTGGACCTAGGGTTAGGGTTTTGTTGAGGCTAGGGTTAGATATCCGGTTAGGGTTCCGATTGGACGTAGGGTTAGGGTTATGTTGAGGGCTAGGGATAGATATCCGGTTAGGGTTCCGATTGGACCTAGGGTTAGGGTTATGTTGAGGGCGAGGGGTAGAGATCCTGTTAGAGTTCCGATTGGACCTAGGGTTAGGGTTATGTTGAGGGCTATGGTTAGATATCCGGTTATGGTTCCGTTTGGACATAGGGTTAGGGTTATGTTGAGGACTAGGGTTAGATATCCGTTTAGGGTTCCGATTGGACCTAGGGTTAGGGTTATGTTGAGGGCTAGGGTTAGAGATCCGGTTAGGGTTCCTATTGGACCTAGGTTTAGGGTTATGTTGAGGGCTAGGGTTAGAGATCAGGTTAGGGTTCCGATTGGACCTAAGGTTTGGGTTATGTTGAGGGCTAGGGTTAGAGATCCGGTTAGGGTTCCGATTGGACCTAGGTTTAGGGTTATGTTGAGTGCTAGGGTTAGAGATCCGGTTAGGGTTCCGATTGGACCTAGGGTTAGGGTTATGTTGAGGGCTAGGGTTAGAGATCCAGTTAGGGTTCCGATTGGTCCTAGGGTTAGGGTTATTTTGAGGGCTAGGGTTAGAGTTCCGGTTAGGGTTCCGATTGGACCTAGGGTTAGGGTTATTTTGAGGGTTAGGGTTAGAAATCCGGGTAGGGTTCCGATTGGACCTAGGGTTAGCATTTTGTTGAGGGCTAGGGTTAGAGATCCGGTTAGGGTTCCAATTGGACCTAGGGTTAGGGTTATGTTGAGGGCGAGGGGTAGAGATCCTGTTAGGGTTCCGATTGGACCTAGGGTTAGGGTTATGTTGAGGGCTAGGTTTAGATATCCGGTTAGGTTCTGATTGGACCTAGGGTTAGGGTCATGTTGAGGGCTAGGGTTAGAGATCAGTTTAGGGTTCCGATTGGACCTAGGGTTAGGGTTTTGTTAAGGATTAGGGTTAGATATCCCTTTAGGGTTCCGATTGGACCTAGGTTAGGGTTATGTTGAGGGCTAGGGTAAGAGATCCGGTTAGGGTTCCGATTGGACCTAGGTTTAGCGTTATGTTGAGTGCTAGGGTTAGAGATCCGGTTAGGGTTCCGATTGGACCTAGGGTTAGGTTTATGTTGAGGGCGAGGGTTAGAGATCCGGTTAGGGATCCGATTGGACCTAGGGTTAGGGTTATGTTGAGGGCTAGGGTTAGAGATCTGGTTAGGGTTCCGATTGGACCTAGGGTTAGGGTTATGTTGAGAGCTAGGGTTAGAGATCCGGTTAGGGTTCCGATTGGACCTAGCGTTTGGGTTATCTTGAGGGCTAGGGTTAGATATCCGTTTAGGTTTCCGATTGGACCTAGGGTTAAGGTTATGTTGAGGGCTAGGGTGTGAGATCCGGTTAGGGTTCCGATTGGACCTAGGGTTAGGGTTATGTTGAGGGCTAGGGTTAGAGATCCGGTTAGGGTTCCGATTGGGCCTAGGGTTAGGGTTATGTGGAGGGCGAGGGGTTGAGATCCGGTTAGGGTTCCGATTGGACCTAGGGTTAGGGTTATGTTGAGGCTAGGGTTAGAGATCCGGTTAGGGTTCCGATTGGACCTAGGGTTAGGGTTATTTTGAGGGCTAGGGTTAGAGATCCGTTTAGGGTTCCGATTGGACCGAGGGATACGGTTATGTTGACGGCGAGGGTTAGATATCCGGTTAGGTTTCCGATTGGACCTAGGGTTAGGGTTATGTTGAGGGCTAGGGTTAGATATCCGTTTTGGGTTCCGATTGGACCTAGGGTTAGGGTTATATTGAGGGCTAGGGTTAGAGATCCGGTTAGGGTTCCGATTGGACCTAGGGTTAGGGTTATGTTGAGGGCTAGGGTTAGAGATCTGGTTAGGGTTCCGATTGGACCTAGGGTTAGGGTTATGTTGAGAGCTAGGGTTAGAGATCCGGTTAGGGTTCCGATTGGACCTAGCGTTTGGGTTATCTTGAGGGCTAGGGTTAGATATCCGTTTAGGTTTCCGATTGGACCTAGGGTTAAGGTTATGTTGAGGGCTAGGGTGTGAGATCCGGTTAGGGTTCCGATTGGACCTAGGGTTAGGGTTATGTTGAGGGCTAGGGTTAGAGATCCGGTTAGGGTTCCGATTGGGCCTAGGGTTAGGGTTATGTGGAGGGCGAGGGGTTGAGATCCGGTTAGGGTTCCGATTGGACCTAGGGTTAGGGTTATGTTGAGGCTAGGGTTAGAGATCCGGTTAGGGTTCCGATTGGACCTAGGGTTAGGGTTATTTTGAGGGCTAGGGTTAGAGATCCGTTTAGGGTTCCGATTGGACCGAGGGATACGGTTATGTTGACGGCGAGGGTTAGATATCCGGTTAGGTTTCCGATTGGACCTAGGGTTAGGGTTATGTTGAGGGCTAGGGTTAGATATCCGTTTTGGGTTCCGATTGGACCTAGGGTTAGGGTTATATTGAGGGCTAGGGTTAGAGATCCGGTTAGGGTTCCGATTGGACCTAGGGTTAGGGTTATGTTGAGGGCTAGGGTTAGAGATCCGGTTAGGGTTCTGATTGGACCTAGGGTTAGGGTTATGTTGAGGGCGAGGGTTAGAGATCCGGTTAGGGATCCGATTGGACCTAGGGTTAGGGTTATGTTGAGGGCTAGGGTTAGAGATCTGGTTAGGGTTCCGATTGGACCTAGGGTTAGGGTTATGTTGAGAGCTAGGGTTAGAGATCCGGTTAGGGTTCCGATTGGACCAAGGGTTAGGGTTATGTTGAGGGCGATGGGTAGAGATCCCGTTAGGGTTCCGATTGGACCTAGGGTTAGGGTTATGTTGAGGGCGAGGGGTAGAGATCCAGTAAGGGTTCCGATTGGACCTAGGGTTAGGGTTATGTTGAGGGCTGGGGTAGAGATCTTGTTAGGGTTCCGATTGGACCTAGGGTTAGTGTTATGTTGAGGGCTAGGGTTAGAAATCCAGTTAGGGTTCCGATTGGACCTAGGGTTAGGGTTATGTTGAGGGCTAGGGATAGAGATCTGGTTAGGGTTCCGATTGGACCTAGGGTTAGGGTTATGTTGAGGACTAGGGATAGAGATCTGGTTAGGGTTCCGATTGGACCTAGGGTTAAGGTTATGTTGAGGACTAGGGTTAGAGTTCCGGTTAGGGTTCCGATTGGACCTAGGGTTAGGGATATGTTGAGGGCTAGGGATAAAGATCCGGTTAGGGTTCCCATTGGACCTAGGGTTAGGGTTACGTTGAGGGCTAGGGTTAGATATCCGGTTAGTGTTCCGATTGGACCTAGGGTTAGGGTTATGTTGAGGGCTAGGGTTAGAGATCCGGTTAGGGATCCGATTGGACCTAGGGTTAGGGTTATGTTGAGGGCTAGGGTTAGAGATCCGGTTAGGGTTCCGATTGGACCTCGGGTTGGGCTTATGTTGAGCGCTAGGGTTAGAGATCCTGTTAGGGTTCCGATTGGACCTAGGGTTAGAGTTTTGTTGAGGCTAGGGTTAGATATCCGGTTAGGGTTCCGATTGGACGTAGGGTTAGGGTTATGTTGAGGGCTAGGGATAGATATCCGGTTAGGGTTCCGATTGGACCTAGGGTTAGGGTTATGTTGAGGGCGAGGGGTAGAGATCCTGTTAGAGTTCCGATTGGACCTAGGGTTAGGGTTATGTTGAGGGCTATGGTTAGATATCCGGTTATGGTTCCGTTTGGACCTAGGGTTAGGGTTATGTTGAGGACTAGGGTTAGATATCCGTTTAGGGTTCCGATTGGACCTAGGGTTAGGCTTATGTTGAGGGCTAGGGTTAGAGATCCGGTTAGGGTTCCTATTGGACCTAGGTTTAGGGTTATGTTGAGGGCTAGGGTTAGAGATCAGGTTAGGGTTCCGATTGGACCTAAGGTTTGGGTTATGTTGAGGGCTAGGGTTAGAGATCCGGTTAGGGTTCCGATTGGACCTAGGTTTAGGGTTATGTTGAGTGCTAGGGTTAGAGATCCGGTTAGGGTTCCGATTGGACCTAGGGTTAGGGTTATGTTGAGGGCTAGGGTTAGAGATCCAGTTAGGGTTCCGATTGGTCCTAGGGTTAGGGTTATTTTGAGGGCTAGGGTTAGAGTTCCGGTTAGGGTTCCGATTGGACCTAGGGTTAGGGTTATTTTGAGGGTTAGGGTTAGAAATCCGGGTAGGGTTCCGAATGGACCTACGGTTAGCATTTTGTTGAGGGCTAGCGTTAGAGATCCGGTTAGGGTTCCAATTGGACCGAGGGTTAGGGTTATTTTGAGGGTTAGCGTTAGAGATCCGGTTAAGGTTCCGATTGGACGTAGGGTTAGGGATATGTTGAGGGCTAGGGATAGAGACCGGTTAGGATTGCGATTGGACCTAGGGTTAGGTTAAGTTGAGGGCTAGGGTTAGAAATCCAGTTAGGGTTCCGATTGGACCTAGGGTTACGGTTATTTTGAGGGCTAGGTTTAGAGTTCCGTTTAAGGTTCCGATTGGACCTAAGGTTAAGGTTTTGTAGAGGGCTAGGGTTAGAGATCTGGTTAGGGTTTCGATTGGACCTAGGCTTAAGGTTACGTTGAGGGCTAGGGTTAGAGATCCGGTTAGGGTTCTGATTGGACCTAGGGTTAGGTTTATGTTGAGGGCGAGGGTTAGAGATCCGGTTAGGGATCCGATTGGACCTAGGGTTAGGGTTATGTTGAGGGCTAGGGTTAGAGATCTGGTTAGGGTTCCGATTGGACCTAGGGTTAGGGTTATGTTGAGAGCTAGGGTTAGAAATCCGGTTAGGGTTCCGATTGGACCTAGCGTTAGGGTTATCTTGAGGGCTAGGGTTAGATATCCGTTTTGGGTTCCGATTCGACCTAGGGTTAGGGTTATGTTGAGGGCTAGGGTTAGAGATCCGGTTAGGGTTCTGATTGGACCTAGGGTTAGGGTTATGTTGAGGGCGAGGGTTAGAGATCCGGTTAGGGATCCGATTGGACCTAGGGTTAGGGTTATGTTGAGGGCTAGGGTTAGAGATCTGGTTAGGGTTTCGATTGGACCTAGGGTTAGGGTTATGTTGAGAGCTAGGGTTAGAGATCCGGTTAGGGTTCCGATTGGACCTAGCGTTTGATTTATCTTGAAGGCTAGGGTTAGATATCCGTTTAGGTTTCCGATTGGACCTAGGGTTAAGGTTATGTTGAGGTCTAGGGTGTGAGATCCGGTTAGGGTTCCGATTGGACCTAGGGTTAGGGTTATGTTGAGGGCTAGGGTTAGAGATCCGGTTAGGGTTCCGATTGGGCCTAAGGTTAGGGTTATGTTGAGGGCTAGGGTTAGAGGTGCGGTTAGAGTTCCGATTGGACCTAGGGTTAGGGTTATGTGGAGGGCGAGGGGTTGAGATCCGGTTAGGGTTCCGATTGGACCTAGGGTTAGGGTTATGTTGAGGGCTAGGGTTAGAGATCTGGTTAGGGTTCCGATTGGACCTAGGGTTAGGGTTATCTTGAGGGCTAGGGTTAGATATTCGTTTTGGGTTCCGATTCGACCTAGGGTTAGGGTTATGTTGAGGGCTAGGGTTAGAGATCCGGTTAGGGTTCTGATTGGACCTAGGGTTAGGGTTATGTTGAGGGCGAGGGTTAGAGATCCGGTTAGGGTTCTGATTGGACCTAGGGTTAGGTTTATGTTGAGGGCGAGGGTTAGAGATCTGGTTAGGGATCCGATTGGACCTAGGGTTAGGGTTATGTTGAGGGCTAGGTTTAGAGATCTGGTTAGGGTTCCGATTGGACCTAGGGTTAGGTTTATGTTGAGAGCTAGGGTTAGAAATCCGGTTAGGGTTCCGATTGGACCTAGGGTTAGGGTTATGTTGAGGGTGAGGGGTACAGATCCTGTTAGGGTTCCGATTGGACCTAGGGTTAGGGTTATGTTGAGGGCTAGGTTTAGATATCCGGTTAGGTTCTGATTGGACCTAGGGTTAGGGTCATGTTGAGGGCTAGGGTTAGAGATCAGTTTAGGGTTCCGATTGGACCTAGGGTTAGGGTTTTGTTAAGGGTTAGGGTTAGATATCCCTTTAGGGTTCCGATTGGACCTAGGTTAGGGTTATGTTGAGGGCTAGGGTTAGAGATCCGGTTAGGGTTCCGATTGGACCTAGGTTTAGCGTTATGTTGAGTGCTAGGGTTAGAGATCCGGTTAGGGTTCCGATTGGACCTAGGGTTAGGGTTATGTTGAGGGCGAGGGTTAGAGATCCGGTTAGGGATCCGATTGGACCTAGGGTAAGGGATATGTTGAGGGCTAGGGTTAGAGATCAGGTTAGGGTTCCGATTGGACCTAGGGTTAGGGTTATGTTGAGGGCTAGGGTTAGATATCCGTTTTGGGTTCCGATTCGACCTAGGGTTAGGGTTATGTTGAGGGCTAGGGTTAGAGATCCGGTTAGGGTTCTGATTGGACCTAGGGTTAGGTTTATGTTGAGGGCGAGGGTTAGAGATCCGGTTAGGGATCCGATTGGACCTAGGGTTAGGGTTATGTTGAGGGCTAGGGTTAGAGATCTGGTTAGGGTTCCGATTGGACCTAGGGTTAGGGTTATGTTGAGAGCTAGGGTTAGAAATCCGGTTAGGGTTCCGATTGGACCTAGCGTTAGGGTTATCTTGAGGGCTAGGGTTAGATATCCGTTTTGGGTTCGGATTCTACCTAGGGTTAGGGTTATGTTGAGGGCTAGGGTTAGAGATCCGGTTAGGGATCCGATTGGACCTAGGGTTAGGGTTATGTTGAGGGCTAGGGTTAGAGATCTGGTTAGGGTTCCGATTGGACCTAGGGTTAGGGTTATGTTGAGAGCTAGGGTTAGAGATCCGGTTAGGGTTCCGATTGGACCTAGCGTTAGGGTTATCTTGAGGGCTAGGGTTAGATATCCGTTTAGGTTTCCGATTGGACCTAGGGTTAAGGTTATGTTGAGGGCTAGGGTGTCAGATCCGGTTAGGGTTCCGATTGGACCTAGGGTTAGGGTTATGTTGAGGGCTAGGGTTAGAGATCCGGTTAGGGTTTAGATGGACCTAGGGTTAGGGTTATGTTGAGGGCTAGGCTTAGATATCCGGTTAGGGTTCCGATTGGGCCTAGGGTTAGGGTTATGTTGAGGGCTAGGTTTAGAGGTGCGGTTAGAGTTCCGATTGGACCTAGGGTTAGGGTTATGTGGAGGGCGAGGGGTTGAGATCCGGTTAGGGTTCCGATTGGACCTAGGGTTAGGGTTATGTTGAGGCCTAGGGTTAGAGATCCGGTTAGGGTTCCGATTGGACCTAGGGTTAGGGATATGTTGAGGGCTAGGGATAGAGATCCGGTTAGGGTTCCGTTTGGACCTAGGGTTAGGGTTATGTTGAGGGCTAGGGTTAGATATCCGGTTAGGGTTCCGATTGGACCTAGGGTTAGGGTTATTTTGAGGGCTAGGGTTAGAGATCCGTTTAGGGTTCCGATTGGACCAAGGGATACGGTTATGTTGAGGGCGAGGGGTAGAGATCCGGTTAGGGTTCCGATAGGACCTAGGGTTAGGGATATGTTGAGGGCTAGGGATAGAGATCCGGTTAGGGTTCCGATTGGACCTAGGGTTAGGGTTATGTTGAGGGCTAGGGTTAGATATCCGTTTTGGGTTCCGATTGGACCTAGGGTTAGGGTTATGTTGAGGTATAGGGTTAGAGATCCGGTTAGGGTTCCGATTGGACCTAGGGTTAGGGTTATGTTGAGGGCTAGGTTTAGAGATCCGGTTAGGGTTCCGATAGGACCTAGGGTTAGTGTTATGTTGAGGGCGAGGGTTAGATATCCGGTTAGGGTTCCGATTGGACCTAGGGTTAGGGATATGTTGAGGGCTAGGGATAGAGATCCGGTTAGGGTTCCGTTTGGACCTAGGGTTAGGGTTATGTTGAGGGCTAGGGTTAGATATCCGGTTAGGGTTCCGATTGGACCTAGGGTTAGGGTTATTTTGAGGGCTAGGGTTAGAGATCCGTTTAGGGTTCCGATTGGACCGAGGGATACGGTTATGTTGAGGGCGAGGGGTAGAGATCCGGTTAGGGTTCCGATTGGACCTAGGGTTAGGGATATGTTGAGGGCTAGGGATAGAGATCCGGTTAGGGTTCCGATTGGACCTAGGGTTAGGGTTATGTTGAGGGCTAGGGTTAGATATCCGTTTTGGGTTCCGATTGGACCTAGGGTTAGGGTTATGTTGAGGGCTAGGGTTAGAGATCCGGTTAGGGTTCCGATTGGACCTAGGGTTAGGGTTATGTTGAGGGCTAGGTTTAGAGATCCGGTTAGGGTTCCGATAGGACCTAGGGTTAGTGTTATGTTGAGGGCGAGGGTTAGATATCCGGTTAGGATTCCGATTGAACCAAGGGTTAGGGTTATGTTGAGGGCGAGGGGTAGAGATCCGGTTAGGGTTCCGATTGGACCTAGGGTTAGGGTTATGTTGAGGGCGAGGGGTAGAGATCCAGTAAGGGTTCCGATTGGACCTAGGGTTAGGGTTATGTTGAGGGCTGGGGTAGAGATCCTGTTAGGGTTCCGATTGGACCTAGGGTTAGGGTTATGTTGAGGGCTAGGTTTAGAAATCCAGTTATGGTTCCGATTGGACCTAGGGTTAGGGTTATGTTGAGGGCTAGGGTTAGAGATCCGGTTAGGGTTCCGATTGGACCTAGGGTTAACGTTATGTTGAGGATTAGGGTCACAGATCCGGTTAGGGTTCCGATTGGACCTAGTGTTAGGGTTATGTTGAGGGCTAGGGTTAGAGATCCGGTTTGGGTTCCGATTGGACCTAGGGTTAGGGATATGTTGAGGGCTAGGGATAAAGATACGGTTAGGGTTCCGATTGGACCTAGGGTTAGGGTTATGTTGAGGGCTAGGGTTAGATATCCGGTTAGGGTACCGATTGGACCTAGGGTTAGGGTTATTTTGAGGGCTAGGGTTAGAGATCTGGTTAGGGTTCCGATTGGACCTAGGGTTAGGGTTATGTTGAGGGCGTGGGTTAGTTATGCGGTTAGGTTTCCGATTGGACCTAGGGTTAGGGTTATGTTGAGGGCTAGGGTTAGATATCCGTTTTGGGTTCCGATTGGACCTAGGGTTAGGGTTATGTTGAGGGCTAGGATTAGATATCCGTTTAGGGTTCCGATTGGACCTCGGGTTAGGGTTATGTTCAGGGCTAGGGTTAGAGATCCGGTTAGGGTTCATATTGGACCTAGGGTTAGGGTTATGTTGAGGGCTAGGGTTAGAGATCCGGTTAGGGTTCCGATTGGACCTAGGGTTAGGGTTATGTTGAGGGCTAGGGTTAGATATCCGGTTAGAGTTCCGATTGGACCTAGGGTTAGGGTTATGTTGAGGGCTAGGTTTAGAGTTCCGGTTAGAGTTCCGATTTTACCAAGGGTTAGAGTTATGTTGAGGGCGAGGGGTAGAGATCCGGTTAGGGTTCCGATTGGACCTAGGGTTAGGGTTATGTTGAGGGCTAGGTTTAGATATCCGTTTAGGGTTCCGATTGGACCTAGGGTTAGGGTTATGTTCAGGGCTAGGGTTAGAGATCCGGTTAGGGTTCATATTGGACCTAGGGTTAGGGTTATGTTGAGGACTAGGGTTAGAGATCCGGTTAGGGTTCCGATTGGACCTAGGGTTTGGGTTATGTTGAGGGCTAGGGTTAGATATCCGTTTTGGGTTCCGATTCGACCTAGGGTTAGGGTTATGTTGAGGGCTAGGGTTAGAGATCCGGTTAGGGTTCTGATTGGACCTAGGGTTAGGGTTATGTTGAGGGCGAGGGTTAGAGATCCGGTTAGGGATCCGATTGGACCTAGGGTTAGGGTTATGTTGAGGGCTAGGGTTAGAGATCTGGTTAGGGTTCCGATTGGACCTAGGGTTAGGGTAATGTTGAGAGCTAGGGTTAGAAATCCGGTTAGGGTTCCGATTGGACCTAGCGTTAGGGTTATCTTGAGGGCTAGGGTTAGATATCCGTTTTGGGTTCCGATTCGACCTAGGGTTAGGGTTATGTTGAGGGCTAGGGTTAGAGATCCGGTTAGGGTTCTGATTGGACCTAGGGTTAGGGTAATGTTGAGGGCGAGGGTTAGAGATCCGGTTAGGGATCCGATTGGACCTAGGGTTAGGGTTATGTTGAGGGCTAGGGTTAGAGATCTGGTTAGGGTTCCGATTGGACCTAGGGTTAGGGTTATGTTGAGAGCTAGGGTTAGAGATCCGGTTAGGGTTCCGATTGGACCTAGCGTTTGGGTTATCTTGAGGGCTAGGGTTAGATATCCGTTTAGGTTTCCGATTGGACCTAGGGTTAAGGTTATGTTGAGGGCTAGGGTGTGAGATCCGGTTAGGGTTCCGATTGGACCTAGGGTTAGGGTTATGTTGAGGGCTAGGGTTAGATATCCGTTTTGGGTTCCGATTGGACCTAGGGTAGGGTTATGTTGAGGGCTAGGTTTAGAGATCCGGTTAGGGTTCCGATAGGACCTACGGTTAGTGTTATGTTGAGGGCAAGGGTTAGAGATCCGGTTAGGGTTCCGATTGGACCTAGGGTTAGGGTTATGTTGAGGGCTAGGGTTAGATATCCGTTTTGGGTTCCGATTGGACCTAGGGTAGGGTTATGTTGAGGGCTAGGTTTAGAGATCCGGTTAGGGTTCCGATAGGACCTACGGTTAGTGTTATGTTGAGGGCAAGGGTTAGAGATCCGGTTAGGGTTCCGATTGGGCCTAGGGTTAGGGTTATGTTGAGGGCTAGGGTTAGAGGTGCGGTTAGAGTTCCGATTGGACCTAGGGTTAGGGTTATGTGGAGGGCGAAGGGTTGAGATCCGGTTAGGGTTCCGATTGGACCTAGGGTTAGGGTTATGTTGAGGGCTAGGGTTAGATATCCGTTTTGGGTTCCGATTGGACCTAGGGTAGGGTTATGTTGAGGGCTAGGTTTAGAGATCCGGTTAGGGTTCCGATAGGACCTACGGTTAGTGTTATGTTGAGGGCAAGGGTTAGAGATCCGGTTAGGGTTCCGATTGGACCTAGGGTTAGGGTTATGTTGAGAGCTAGGGTTAGGGATCCGGTTAGGGTTCCTATTGGACCTAGGGTTAGGGTTATGTTGAGGGCTAGGGTTAGATGTCCGGTTAGGGTTCCGATTGGACCAAGGGTTAGGGTTATGTTTAGGGCGAGAGGTAGAGATCCGGTTAGGGTTCCGATTGGACCTAGGGTTAGGGTTATGTTGAGGGCGAGGGGTAGAGATCCAGTAAGGGTCCCGATTGGACATAGGGTTAGGGTTATGTTGAGGGCTGGGGTAGAGATCCTGTTAGGGTTCCTATTGGACCTAGGGTTAGGGTTATGTTGAGGGCTAGGGTTAGAAATCCAGTTAGGGTTCCGATTGGACCTAGGGTTAGGGTTATGTTGAGGGCTAGGGTTAGAGATCCGGTTAGGGTTCCGATTGGACCTAGGGTTAAGGTTATGTTGAGGACTAGGGTTAGAGATCCGGTTAGGGTTCCGATTGGACCTAGTGTTAGGATTATGTTGAGGGCTAGGGTTAGAGATCCGGTTAGGGTTCCGATTGGACCTAGGGTTAGGGATATGTTGAGGGCTAGGGATAACGATCCGGTTAGGGTTCCGATTGAACCTAGGGTTAGGGTTATGTTGAGGGCTAGGGTTAGATATCCGGTTAGGGTTCCGATTGGACCTAGGGTTAGGGTTATTTTGAGGGCTAGGGTTAGAGATCCGGTTAGGGTTCCGATTGGACCTAGGGTTAGGGTTATGTTGAGGGCTAGGGATAGAGACCGGTTAGGATTGCGATTGGACCTAGGGTTAGGTTAAGTTGAGGGCTAGGGTTAGAAATCCAGTTAGGGTTCCGATTGGACCTAGGGTTAGGGTTATTTTGAGGGCTAGGTTTAGAGTTCCGTTTAAGGTTCCGATTGGACCTAAGGTTAAGGTTTTGTAGAGGGCTAGGGTTAGAGATCTGGTTAGGGTTTCGATTGGACCTAGGCTTAAGGTTACGTTGAGGGCTAGGGTTAGAGATCCGGTTAGGGTTCTGATTGGACCTAGGGTTAGGTTTATGTTGAGGGCGAGGGTTAGAGATCCGGTTAGGGATCCGATTGGACCTAGGGTTAGGGTTATGTTGAGGGCTAGGGTTAGAGATCTGGTTAGGGTTCCGATTGGACCTAGGGTTAGGGTTATGTTGAGAGCTAGGGTTAGAAATCCGGTTAGGGTTCCGATTGGACCTAGCGTTAGGGTTATCTTGAGGGCTAGGGTTAGATATCCGTTTTGGGTTCCGATTCGACCTAGGGTTAGGGTTATGTTGAGGGCTAGGGTTAGAGATCCGGTTAGGGTTCTGATTGGACCTAGGGTTAGGGTTATGTTGAGGGCGAGGGTTAGAGATCCGGTTAGGGATCCGATTGGACCTAGGGTTAGGGTTATGTTGAGGGCTAGGGTTAGAGATCTGGTTAGGGTTCCGATTGGACCTAGGGTTAGGGTTATGTTGAGAGCTAGGGTTAGAGATCCGGTTAGGGTTCCGATTGGACCTAGCGTTTGATTTATCTTGAGGGCTAGGGTTAGATATCCGTTTAGGTTTCCGATTGGACCTAGGGTTAAGGTTATGTTGAGGGCTAGGGTGTGAGATCCGGTTAGGGTTCCGATTGGACCTAGGGTTAGGGTTATGTTGAGGGCTAGGGTTAGAGATCCGGTTAGGGTTCCGATTGGGCCTAGGGTTAGGGTTATGTTGAGGGCTAGGGTTAGAGGTGCGGTTAGAGTTCCGATTGGACCTAGGGTTAGGGTTATGTGGAGGGCGAGGGGTTGAGATCCGGTTAGGGTTCCGATTGCACCTAGGGTTAGGGTTATGTTGAGGGCTAGGGTTAGAGATCTGGTTAGGGTTCCGATTGGACCTAGGGTTAGGGTTATCTTGAGGGCTAGGGTTAGATATTCGTTTTGGGTTCCGATTCGACCTAGGGTTAGGGTTATGTTGAGGGCTAGGGTTAGAGATCCGGTTAGGGTTCTGATTGGACCTAGGGTTAGGGTTCTGTTGAGGGCGAGGGTTAGAGATCCGGTTAGGGTTCTGATTGGACCTAGGGTTAGGTTTATGTTGAGGGCGAGGGTTAGAGATCCGGTTAGGGATCCGATTGGACCTAGGGTTAGGGTTATGTTGAGGGCTAGGGTTAGAGATCTGGTTAGGGTTCCGATTGGACCTAGGGTTAGGGTTATGTTGAGAGCTAGGGTTAGAAATCCGGTTAGGGTTCCGATTGGACCTAGGGTTAGGGTTATGTTGAGGGCGAGGGGTAGAGATCCTGTTAGGGTTCCGATTGGACCTAGGGTTAGGGTTATGTTGAGGGCTAGGTTTAGATATCCGGTTAGGTTCTGATTGGACCTAGGGTTAGGGTCATGTTGAGGGCTAGGGTTAGAGATCAGTTTAGGGTTCCGATTGGACCTAGGGTTAGGGTTTTGTTAAGGGTTAGGGTTAGATATCCCTTTAGGGTTCCGATTGGACCTAGGTTAGGGTTATGTTGAGGGCTAGGGTTAGAGATCCGGTTAGGGTTCCGATTGGACCTAGGTTTAGCGTTATGTTGAGTGCTAGGGTTAGAGATCCGGTTAGGGTTCCGATTGGACCTAGGGTTAGTGTTATGTTGAGGGCGAGGGTTAGAGATCCGGTTAGGGATCCGATTGGACCTAGGGTAAGGGATATGTTGAGGGCTAGGGTTAGAGATCAGGTTAGGGTTCCGATTGGACCTAGGGTTAGGGTTATGTTGAGGGCTAGGGTTAGATATCCGTTTTGGGTTCCGATTCGACCTAGGGTTAGGGTTATGTTGAGGGCTAGGGTTAGAGATCCGGTTAGGGTTCTGATTGGACCTAGGGTTAGGTTTATGTTGAGGGCGAGGGTTAGAGATCCGGTTAGGGATCCGATTGGACCTAGGGTTAGGGTTATGTTGAGGGCTAGGGTTAGAGATCTGGTTAGGGTTCCGATTGGACCTAGGGTTAGGGTTATGTTGAGAGCTAGGGTTAGAAATCCGGTTAGGGTTCCGATTGGACCTAGCGTTAGGGTTATCTTGAGGGCTAGGGTTAGATATCCGTTTTGGGTTCCGATTCTACCTAGGGTTAGGGTTATGTTGAGGGCTAGGGTTAGAGATCCGGTTAGGGTTCTGATTGGACCTAGGGTTAGGGTTATGTTGAGGGCGAGGGTTAGAGATCCGGTTAGGGATCCGATTGGACCTAGGGTTAGGGTTATGTTGAGGGCTAGGGTTAGAGATCTGGTTAGGGTTCCGATTGGACCTAGGGTTAGGGTTATGTTGAGAGCTAGGGTTAGAGATCCGGTTAGGGTTCCGATTGGACCTAGCGTTAGGGTTATCTTGAGGGCTAGGGTTAGATATCCGTTTAGGTTTCCGATTGGACCTAGGGTTAAGGTTATGTTGAGGGCTAGGGTGTCAGATCCGGTTAGGGTTCCGATTGGACCTAGGGTTAGGGTTATGTTGAGGGCTAGGGTTAGAGATCCGGTTAGGGTTTAGATGGACCTAGGGTTAGGGTTATGTTGAGGGCTAGGCTTAGATATCCGGTTACAGTTCCGATTGGGCCTAGGGTTAGGGTTATGTTGAGGGCTAGGGTTAGAGGTGCGGTTAGAGTTCCGATTGGACCTAGGGTTAGGGTTATGTGGAGGGCGAGGGGTTGAGATCCGGTTAGGGTTCCGATTGGACCTAGGGTTAGGGTTATGTTGAGGCCTAGGGTTAGAGATCCGGTTAGGGTTCCGATTGGACCTAGGGTTAGGGATATGTTGAGGGCTAGGGATAGAGATCCGGTTAGGGTTCCGTTTGGACCTAGGGTTAGGGTTATGTTGAGGGCTAGGGTTAGAGATCCGTTTAGGGTTCCGATTGGACCTAGGGTTAGGGATATGTTGAGGGCTAGGGATAGAGATCCGGTTAGGGTTCCGATTGGACCTAGGGTTAGGGTTATTTTGAGGGCTAGGGTTAGAGATCCGTTTAGGGTTCCGATTGGACCGAGGGATACGGTTATGTTGAGGGCTAGGGGTAGAGATCCGGTTAGGGTTCCGATTGGACCTAGGGTTAGGGATATGTTGAGGGCTAGGGATAGAGATCCGGTTAGGGTTCCGATTGGACCTAGGGTTAGGGTTATGTTGAGGGCTAGGATTAGATATCCGTTTTGGGTTCCGATTGGACCTAGGGTTAGGGTTATGTTGAGGTATAGGGTTAGAGATCCGGTTAGGGTTCCGATTGGACCTAGGGTTAGGGTTATGTTGAGGGCTAGGTTTAGAGATCCGGTTAGGGTTCCGATAGGACCTAGGGTTAGTGTTATGTTGAGGGCGAGGGTTAGATATCCGGTTAGGGTTCCGATTGGACCTAGGGTTAGGGATATGTTGAGGGCTAGGGATAGAGATCCGGTTAGGGTTCCGTTTGGACCTAGGGTTAGGGTTATGTTGAGGGCTAGGGTTAGATATCCGGTTAGGGTTCCGATTGGACCTAGGGTTAGGGTTATTTTGAGGGCTAGGGTTAGAGATCCGTTTAGGGTTCCGATTGGACCGAGGGATACGGTTATGTTGAGGGCGAGGGGTAGAGATCCGGTTAGGGTTCCGATTGGACCTAGGGTTAGGGATATGTTGAGGGCTAGGGATAGAGATCCGGTTAGGGTTCCGATTGGACCTAGGGTTAGGGTTATGTTGAGGGCTAGGGTTAGATATCCGTTTTGGGTTCCGATTGGACCTAGGGTTAGGGTTATGTTGAGGGCTAGGGTTAGAGATCCGGTTAGGGTTCCGATTGGACCTAGGGTTAGGGTTATGTTGAGGGCTAGGTTTAGAGATCCGGTTAGGGTTCCGATAGGACCTAGGGTTAGTGTTATGTTGAGGGCGAGGGTTAGATATCCGATTAGGTTCCGATTGAACCAAGGGTTAGGGTTATGTTGAGGGCGAGGGGTAGAGATCCGGTTAGGGTTCCGATTGGACCTAGGGTTAGGGTTATGTTGAGGGCGAGGGGTAGAGATCCAGTAAGGGTTCCGATTGGACCTAGGGTTAGGGTTATGTTGAGGGCTGGGGTAGAGATCCTGTTAGGGTTCCGATTGGACCTAGGGTTAGGGTTATGTTGAGGGCTAGGGTTAGAAATCCAGTTATGGTTCCGATTGGACCTAGGGTTAGGGTTATGTTGAGGGCTAGGGTTAGAGATCCGGTTAGGGTTCCGATTGGACCTAGGGTTAACGTTATGTTGAGGACTAGGGTCAGAGATCCGGTTAGGGTTCCGATTGGACCTAGTGTTAGGGTTATGTTGAGGGCTAGGGTTAGAGATCCGGTTTGGGTTCCGATTGGACCTAGGGTTAGGGATATGTTGAGGGCTAGGGATAAAGATACGGTTAGGGTTCCGATTGGACCTAGGGTTAGGGTTATGTTGAGGGCTAGGGTTAGATATCCGGTTAGGGTTCCGATTGGACCTAGCGTTAGGGTTATCTTGAGGGCTAGGGTTAGATATCCGTTTAGGTTTCCGATTGGACCTAGGGTTAAGGTTATGTTGAGGGCTAGGGTGTCAGATCCGGTTAGGGTTCCGATTGGACCTAGGGTTAGGGTTATGTTGAGGGCTAGGGTTAGAGATCCGGTTAGGGTTTAGATGGACCTAGGGTTAGGGTTATGTTGAGGGCTAGGCTTAGATATCCGGTTAGGGTTCCGATTGGGCCTAGGGTTAGGGTTATGTTGAGGGCTAGGGTTAGAGGTGCGGTTAGAGTTCCGATTGGACCTAGGGTTAGGGTTATGTGGAGGGCGAGGGGTTGAGATCCGGTTAGGGTTCCGATTGGACCTAGGGTTAGGGTTATGTTGAGGCCTAGGGTTAGAGATCCGGTTAGGGTTCCGATTGGACCTAGGGTTAGGGATATGTTGAGGGCTAGGGATAGAGATCCGGTTAGGGTTCCGTTTGGACCTAGGGTTAGGGTTATGTTGAGGGCTAGGGTTAGATATCCGGTTAGGGTTCCGATTGGACCTAGGGTTAGGGTTATTTTGAGGGCTAGGGTTAGAGATCCGTTTAGGGTTCCGATTGGACCGAGGGATACGGTTAATTTGAGGGCGAGGGGTAGAGATCCGGTTAGGGTTCCGATTGGACCTAGGGTTAGGGATATGTTGAGGGCTAGGGATAGAGATCCGGTTAGGGTTCCGATTGGACCTAGGGTTAGGGTTATGTTGAGGGCTAGGATTAGATATCCGTTTTGGGTTCCGATTGGACCTAGGGTTAGGGTTATGTTGAGGTATAGGGTTAGAGATCCGGTTAGGGTTCCGATTGGACCTAGGGTTAGGGTTATGTTGAGGGCTAGGTTTAGAGATCCGGTTAGGGTTCCGATAGGACCTAGGGTTAGTGTTATGTTGAGGGCGAGGGTTAGATATCCGGTTAGGGTTCCGATTGGACCTAGGGTTAGGGATATGTTGAGGGCTAGGGGTAGAGATCCGGTTAGGGTTCCGTTTGGACCTAGGGTTAGGGTTATGTTGAGGGCTAGGGTTAGATATCCGGTTAGGGTTCCGATTGGACCTAGGGTTAGGGTTATTTTGAGGGCTAGGGTTAGAGATCCGTTTAGGGTTCCGATTGGACCGAGGGATACGGTTATGTTGAGGGCGAGGGGTAGAGATCCGGTTAGGGTTCCGATTGGACCTAGGGTTAGGGATATGTTGAGGGCTAGGGATAGAGATCCGGTTAGGGTTCCGATTGGACCTAGGGTTAGGGTTATGTTGAGGGCTAGGGTTAGATATCCGTTTTGGGTTCCGATTGGACCTAGGGTTAGGGTTATGTTGAGGGCTAGGGTTAGAGATCCGGTTAGGGTTCCGATTGGACCTAGGGTTAGGGTTATGTTGAGGACTAGGTTTAGAGATCCGGTTAGGGTTCCGATAGGAACTAGGGTTAGTGTTATGTTGAGGGCGAGGGTTAGATATCCGATTAGGTTCCGATTGAACCAAGGGTTAGGGTTATGTTGAGGGCGAGGGGTAGAGATCCGGTTAGGGTTCCGATTGGACCTAGGGTTAGGGTTATGTTGAGGGCGAGGGGTAGAGATCCAGTAAGGGTTCCGATTGGACCTAGGGTTAGGGTTATGTTGAGGGCTGGGGTAGAGATCCTGTTAGGGTTCCGATTGGACCTAGGGTTAGGGTTATGTTGAGGGCTAGGGTTAGAAATCCAGTTATGGTTCCGATTGGACCTAGGGTTAGGGTTATGTTGAGGGCTAGGGTTAGAGATCCGGTTAGGGTTCCGATTGGACCTAGGGTTAACGTTATGTTGAGGACTAGGGTCAGAGATCCGGTTAGGGTTCCGATTGGACCTAGTGTTAGGGTTATGTTGAGGGCTAGGGTTAGAGATCCGGTTTGGGTTCCGATTGGACCTAGGGTTAGGGATATGTTGAGGGCTAGGGATAAAGATACGGTTAGGGTTCCGATTGGACCTAGGGTTAGGGTTATGTTGAGGGCTAGGGTTAGATATCCGGTTAGGGTTCCGATTGGACCTAGGGTTAGGGTTATTTTGAGGGCTAGGGTTAGAGATCTGGTTAGGGTTCCGATTGGACCTAGGGTTAGGGTTATGTTGAGGGCGTGGGTTAGTTATGCGGTTAGGTTTCCGATTGGACCTAGGGTTAGGGTTATGTTGAGGGCTAGGGTTAGATATCCGTTTTGGGTTCCGATTGGACCTAGGGTTAGGGTTATGTTGAGGGCTAGGTTTAGATATCCGTTTAGGGTTCCGATTGGACCTCGGGTTAGGGTTATGTTCAGGGCTAGGGTTAGAGATCCGGTTAGGGTTCATATTGGACTTGGGTTAGGGTTATGTTGAGGGCTAGGGTTAGAGATCCGGTTAGGGTTCCGATTGGACCTAGGGTTAGGGTTATGTTGAGGGCTAGGGTTAGATATCCGGTTAGAGTTCCGATTGGACCTAGGGTTAGGGTTATGTTGAGGGCTAGGTTTAGAGTTCCGGTTAGAGTTCCGATTTTACCAAGGGTTAGAGTTATGTTGAGGGCGAGGGGTAGAGATCCGGTTAGGGTTCCGATTGGACCTAGGGTTAGGGTTATGTTGAGGGCTAGGTTTAGATATCCGTTTAGGGTTCCGATTGGACCTAGGGTTAGGGTTATGTTCAGGGCTAGGGTTAGAGATCCGGTTAGGGTTCATATTGGACCTAGGGTTAGGGTTATGTTGAGGACTAGGGTTAGAGATCCGGTTAGGGTTCCGATTGGACCTAGGTTTTGGGTTATGTTGAGGGCTAGGGTTAGATATCCGTTTTGGGTTCCGATTCGACCTAGGGTTAGGGTTATGTTGAGGGCTAGGGTTAGAGATCCGGTTAGGGTTCTGATTGGACCTAGGGTTAGGGTTATGTTGAGGGCGAGGGTTAGAGATCCGGTTAGGGATCCGATTGGACCTAGGGTTAGGGTTATGTTGAGGGCTAGGGTTAGAGATCTGGTTAGGGTTCCGATTGGACCTAGGGTTAGGGTTATGTTGAGAGCTAGGGTTAGAAATCCGGTTAGGGTTCCGATTGGACCTAGCGTTAGGGTTATCTTGAGGGCTAGGGTTAGATATCCGTTTTGGGTTCCAATTCGACCTAGGGTTAGGGTTATGTTGAGGGCTAGGGTTAGAGATTCGGTTAGGGTTCTGATTGGACCTAGGGTTAGGGTAATGTTGAGGGCGAGGGTTAGAGATCCGGTTAGGGATCCGATTGGACCTAGGGTTAGGGTTATGTTGAGGGCTAGGGTTAGAGATCTGGTTAGGGTTCCGATTGGACCTAGGGTTAGGGTTATGTTGAGAGCTAGGGTTAGAGATCCGGTTAGGGTTCCGATTGGACCTAGCGTTTGGGTTATCTTGAGGGCTAGGGTTAGATATCCGTTTAGGTTTCCGATTGGACCTAGGGTTAAGGTTATGTTGAGGGCTAGGGTGTGAGATCCGGTTAGGGTTCCGATTGGACCTAGGGTTAGGGTTATGTTGAGGGCTAGGGTTAGAGATCCGGTTAGGGTTCCGATTGGGCCTAGGGTTAGGGTTATGTTGAGGGCTAGGGTTAGAGGTGCGGTTAGAGTTCCGATTGGACCTAGGGTTAGGGTTATGTGGAGGGCGAAGGGTTGAGATCCGGTTAGGGTTCCGATTGGACCTAGGGTTAGGGTTATGTTGAGGGCTAGGGTTAGATATCCGTTTTGGGTTCCGATTGGACCTAGGGTAGGGTTATGTTGAGGGCTAGGTTTAGAGATCCGGTTAGGGTTCCGATAGGACCTACGGTTAGTGTTATGTTGAGGGCAAGGGTTAGAGATCCGGTTAGGGTTCCGATTGGACCTAGGGTTAGGGTTATGTTGAGAGCTAGGGTTAGGGATCCGGTTAGGGTTCCTATTGGACCTAGGGTTAGGGTTATGTTGAGGGCTAGGGTTAGATGTCCGGTTAGGGTTCCGATTGGACCAAGGGTTAGGGTTATGTTTAGGGCGAGAGGTAGAGATCCGGTTAGGGTTCCGATTGGACCTAGGGTTAGGGTTATGTTGAGGGCGAGGGGTAGAGATCCAGTAAGGGTCCCGATTGGACATAGGGTTAGGGTTATGTTGAGGGCTGGGGTAGAGATCCTGTTAGGGTTCCTATTGGACCTAGGGTTAGGGTTATGTTGAGGGCTAGGGTTAGAAATCCAGTTAGGGTTCCGATTGGACCTAGGGTTAGGGTTATGTTGAGGGCTAGGGTTAGAGATCCGGTTAGGGTTCCGATTGGACCTAGGGTTAAGGTTATGTTGAGGACTAGGGTTAGAGATCCGGTTAGGGTTCCGATTGGACCTAGTGTTAGGATTATGTTGAGGGCTAGGGTTAGAGATCCGGTTAGTGTTCCGATTGGACCTAGGGTTAGGGATATGTTGAGGGCTAGGGATAACGATCCGGTTAGGGTTCCGATTGAACCTAGGGTTAGGGTTATGTTGAGGGCTAGGGTTAGATATCCGGTTAGGGTTCCGATTGGACCTAGGGTTAGGGTTATTTTGAGGGCTAGGGTTAGAGATCCGGTTAGGGTTCCGATTGGACCTAGGGTTAGGGTTATGTTGAGGGCTAGTGTTAGATATCCGTTTTGGGTTCCGATTGGACCAAGGGTTAGGGTTATGTTGAGGGCTAGGTTTAGATATCCGTTTAGGGTTCCGATTTGACCTAGGGTTAGGGTTATGTTGAGGGCTAGGGTTAGAGATCCGGTTAGGGTTCCGATTGGACCTAGGGTTAAGGTTATGTTGAGGGCTAGGGTTAGAGATCCGGTTAGGGTTCCGATTGGACCTAGGGTTAAGGTTATGTTGAGGGCTAGGGTTAGAGATCCGGTTAGGGTTCAGATTGGACCTAGGGTTAGGGCTATGTTCAGGGCTAGGGTTAGATATCCGGTTAGGGTTCCGATTGGACCTAGGGTTAGGGTTATGTTGAGGGCTAGGGTTAGATATCCGGTTAGGGTTCCGATTGGACCTAGGGTTAGGGTTATGTTGAAGGCTATGTTTAGAGTTTCGGTTAGAGTTCCGATGGGACCTAGGGTTAGGGTTATGTTGAGGGCGAGGGGTAGAGATCCGGTTAGGGTTCCGATTGGACCTAGGGTTAGGGATATGTTGAGGGCTAGGGATAGAGATCCGGTTAGGGTTCCGATTGGACCTAGGGTTAGGGTTATGTTGAGGGCTAGGGTTAGATATCCGTTTTGGGTTCCGATTGGACCTAGGGTTAGGGTTATGTTGAGGGCTAGGGTTAGAGATCCGGTTAGGGTTCCGATTGGACCTAGGGTTAGGGTTATGTTGAGGGCTAGGTTTAGAGATCCGGTTAGGGTTCCGATAGGACCTAGGGTTAGTGTTATGTTGAGGGCGAGGGTTAGATATCCGGTTAGGGTTCCGATTGGACCAAGGGTTAGGGTTATGTTGAGGGCGAGGGGTAGAGATCCGGTTAGGGTTCCGATTGGACCTAGGGTTACGGTTATGTTGAGGGCGAGGGGTAGAGATCCAGTAAGGGTTCCGATTGGACCTAGGGTTAGGGTTATGTTGAGGGCTGGGGTAAAGATCCTGTTAGGGTTCCGATTGGACCTAGGGTTAGGGTTATGTTGAGGGCTAGGGTTAGAAATCCAGTTATGGTTCCGATTGGACCTAGGGTTAGGGTTATGTTGAGGGCTATGGTTAGAGATCCGGTTAGGGTTCCGATTGGACCTAGGGTTAACGTTATGTTGAGGACTAGGGTTAGAGATCCGGTTAGGGTTCCGATTGGACCTAGTGTTAGGGTTATGTTGAGGGCTAGTGTTAGATATCCGTTTTGGGTTCCGATTGGACCAAGGGTTAGGGTTATGTTGAGGGCTAGGTTTAGATATCCGTTTAGGGTTCCGATTGGACCTAGGGTTAGGGTTATGTTGAGGGCTAGGGTTAGAGATCCGGTTAGGGTTCCGATTGGACCTAGGGTTAAGGTTATGTTGAGGGCTAGGGTTAGAGATCCGGTTAGGGTTCAGATTGGACCTAGGGTTAGGGCTATGTTCAGGGCTAGGGTTAGATATCCGGTTAGGGTTCCGATTGGACCTAGGGTTAGGGTTATGTTGAGGGCTAGGGTTAGATATCCGGTTAGGGTTCCGATTGGACCTAGGGTTAGGGTTATGTTGAAGGCTAGGTTTAGAGTTTCGGTTAGAGATCCGATGGGACCTAGGGTTAGGGTTATGTTGAGGGCGAGGGGTAGAGATCCGGTTAGGGTTCCGATTGGACCTAGGGTTAGGGATATGTTGAGGGCTAGGGATAGAGATCCGGTTAGGGTTCCGATTGGACCTAGGGTTAGGGTTATGTTGAGGGCTAGGGTTAGATATCCGTTTTGGGTTCCGATTGGACCTAGGGTTAGGGTTATGTTGAGGGCTAGGATTAGAGATCCGGTTAGGGTTCCGATTGGACCTAGGGTTAGGGTTATGTTGAGGGCTAGGTTTAGAGATCCGGTTAGGGTTCCGATAGGACCTAGGGTTAGTGTTATGTTGAGGGCGAGGGTTAGATATCCGGTTAGGGTTCCGATTGGACCAAGGGTTAGGGTTATGTTGAGGGCGAGGGGTAGAGATCCGGTTAGGGTTCCGATTGGACCTAGGGTTAGGGTTATGTTGAGGGCGAGGGGTAGAGATCCAGTAAGGGTTCCGATTGGACCTAGGGTTAGGGTTATGTTGAGGGCTGGGGTAAAGATCCTGTTAGGGTTCCGATTGGACCTAGGGTTAGGGTTATGTTGAGGGCTAGGGTTAGAAATCCAGTTATGGTTCCGATTGGACCTAGGGTTAGGGTTATGTTGAGGGCTAGGGTTAGAGATCCGGTTAGGGTTCCGATTGGACCTAGGGTTAACGTTATGTTGAGGACTAGGGTTAGAGATCCGGTTAGGGTTCCGATTGGACCTAGTGTTAGGGTTATGTTGAGGGCTAGGGTTAGAGATCCGGTTTGGGTTCCGATTGGACCTAGGGTTAGGGATATGTTGAGGGCTAGGGATAAAGATACGGTTAGGGTTCCGATTGGACCTAGGGTTAGGGTTATGTTGAGGGCTAGGGTTAGAGATCCGGTTTGGGTTCCGATTGGACCTAGGGTTAGGGATATGTTGAGGGCGAGGGGTAGAGATCCGGTTAGGGTTCCGATTGGACCTAGGGTTAGGGATATGTTGAGGGCTAGGGATAGAGATCCGGTTAGGGTTCCGATTGGACCTAGGGTTAGGGTTATGTTGAGGGCTAGGGTTAGATATCCGTTTTGGGTTCCGATTGGACCTAGGGTTAGGGTTATGTTGAGGGCTAGGGTTAGAGATCCGGTTAGGGTTCCGATTGGACCTAGGGTTAGGGTTATGTTTAGGGCTAGGTTTAGAGATCCGGTTAGGGTTCCGATAGGACCTAGGGTTAGTGTTATGTTGAGGGCGAGGGTTAGATATCCGATTAGGTTCCGATTGAACCAAGGGTTAGGGTTATGTTGAGGGCGAGGGGTAGAGATCCGGTTAGGGTTCCGATTGGACCTAGGGTTAGGGTTATGTTGAGGGCGAGGGGTAGAGATCCAGTAAGGGTTCCGATTGGACCTAGGGTTAGGGTTATGTTGAGGGCTGGGGTAGAGATCCTGTTAGGGTTCCGATTGGACCTAGGGTTAGGGTTATGTTGAGGGCTAGGGTTAGAAATCCAGTTATGGTTCCGATTGGACCTAGGGTTAGGGTTATGTTGAGGGCTAGGGTTAGAGATCCGGTTAGGGTTCCGATTGGACCTAGGGTTAACGTTATGTTGAGGACTAGGGTCAGAGATCCGGTTAGGGTTCCGATTGGACTTAGTGTTAGGGTTATGTTGAGGGCTAGGGTTAGAGATCCGGTTTGGGTTCCGATTGGACCTAGGGTTAGGGATATGTTGAGGGCTAGGGATAAAGATACGGTTAGGGTTCCGATTGGACCTAGGGTTAGGGTTATGTTGAGGGCTAGGGTTAGATATCCGGTTAGGGTTCCGATTGGACCTAGGGTTAGGGTTATTTTGAGGGCTAGGGTTAGAGATCTGGTTAGGGTTCCGATTGGACCTAGGGTTAGGGTTATGTTGAGGGCGTGGGTTAGTTATGCGGTTAGGTTTCCGATTGGAACTAGGGTTAGGGTTATGTTGAGGGCTAGGGTTAGATATCCGTTTTGGGTTCCGATTGGACCTAGGGTTAGGGTTATGTTGAGGGCTAGGTTTAGATATCCGTTTAGGGTTCCGATTGGACCTCGGGTTAGGGTTATGTTCAGGGCTAGGGTTAGAGATCCGGTTAGGGTTCATATTGGACCTAGGGTTAGGGTTATGTTGAGGGCTAGGGTTAGAGATCCGGTTAGGGTTCCGATTGGACCTAGGGTTAGGGTTATGTTGAGGGCTAGGGTTAGATATACGGTTAGAGTTCCGATTGGACCTAGGGTTAGGGTTATGTTGAGGGCTAGGTTTAGAGTTCCGGTTAGAGTTCCGATTTTACCAAGGGTTAGAGTTATGTTGAGGGCGAGGGGTAGAGATCCGGTTAGGGTTCCGATTGGACCTAGGGTTAGGGTTATGTTGAGGGCTAGGTTTAGATATCCGTTTAGGGTTCCGATTGGACCTAGGGTTAGGGTTATGTTGAGGGCTAGGGTTAGAGATCCGGTTAGGGTTCATATTGGACCTAGGGTTAGGGTTATGTTGAGGACTAGGGTTAGAGATCCGGTTAGGGTTCCGATTGGACCTAGGGTTTTGGTTATGTTGAGGGCTAGGGTTAGATATCCGTTTTGGGTTCCGATTCGACCTAGGGTTAGGGTTATGTTGAGGGCTAGGGTTAGAGATCCGGTTAGGGTTCTGATTGGACCTAGGGTTAGGGTTATGTTGAGGGCGAGGGTTAGAGATCCGGTTAGGGATCCGATTGGACCTAGGGTTAGGGTTATGTTGAGGGCTAGGGATAGAGACCGGTTAGGATTGCGATTGGACCTAGGGTTAGGTTAAGTTGAGGGCTAGGGTTAGAAATCCAGTTAGGGTTCCGATTGGACCTAGGGTTAGGGTTATTTTGAGGGCTAGGTTTAGAGTTCCGTTTAAGGTTCCGATTGGACCTAAGGTTAAGGTTTTGTAGAGGGCTAGGGTTAGAGATCTGGTTAGGGTTTCGATTGGACCTAGGCTTAAGGTTACGTTGAGGGCTAGGGTTAGAGATCCGGTTAGGGTTCTGATTGGACCTAGGGTTAGGTTTATGTTGAGGGCGAGGGTTAGAGATCCGGTTAGGGATCCGATTGGACCTAGGGTTAGGGTTATGTTGAGGGCTAGGGTTAGAGATCTGGTTAGGGTTCCGATTGGACCTAGGGTTAGGGTTATGTTGAGAGCTAGGGTTAGAAATCCGGTTAGGGTTCCGATTGGACCTAGCGTTAGGGTTATCTTGAGGGCTAGGGTTAGATATCCGTTTTGGGTTCCGATTCGACCTAGGGTTAGGGTTATGTTGAGGGCTAGGGTTAGAGATCCGGTTAGGGTTCTGATTGGACCTAGGGTTAGGGTTATGTTGAGGGCGAGGGTTAGAGATCCGGTTAGGGATCCGATTGGACCTAGGGTTAGGGTTATGTTGAGGGCTAGGGTTAGAGATCTGGTTAGGGTTCCGATTGGACCTAGGGTTAGGGTTATGTTGAGAGCTAGGGTTAGAGATCCGGTTAGGGTTCCGATTGGACCTAGCGTTTGATTTATCTTGAGGGCTAGGGTTAGATATCCGTTTAGGTTTCCGATTGGACCTAGGGTTAAGGTTATGTTGAGGGCTAGGGTGTGAGATCCGGTTAGGGTTCCGATTGGACCTAGGGTTAGGGTTATGTTGAGGGCTAGGGTTAGAGATCCGGTTAGGGTTCCGATTGGGCCTAGGGTTAGGGTTATGTTGAGGGCTAGGGTTAGAGGTGCGGTTAGAGTTCCGATTGGACCTAGGGTTAGGGTTATGTGGAGGGCGAGGGGTTGAGATCCGGTTAGGGTTCCGATTGGACCTAGGGTTAGGGTTATGTTGAGGGCTAGGGTTAGAGATCTGGTTAGGGTTCCGATTGGACCTAGGGTTAGGGTTATCTTGAGGGCTAGGGTTAGATATTCGTTTTGGGTTCCGATTCGACCTAGGGTTAGGGTTATGTTGAGGGCTAGGGTTAGAGATCCGGTTAGGGTTCTGATTGGACCTAGGGTTAGGGTTCTGTTGAGGGCGAGGGTTAGAGATCCGGTTAGGGTTCTGATTGGACCTAGGGTTAGGTTTATGTTGAGGGCGAGGGTTAGAGATCCGGTTAGGGATCCGATTGGACCTAGGGTTAGGGTTATGTTGAGGGCTAGGGTTAGAGATCTGGTTAGGGTTCCGATTGGACCTAGGGTTAGGGTTATGTTGAGAGCTAGGGTTAGAAATCCGGTTAGGGTTCCGATTGGACCTAGGGTTAGGGTTATGTTGAGGGCGAGGGGTAGAGATCCTGTTAGGGTTCCGATTGGACCTAGGGTTAGGGTTATGTTGAGGGCTAGGTTTAGATATCCGGTTAGGTTCTGATTGGACCTAGGGTTAGGGTCATGTTGAGGGCTAGGGTTAGAGATCAGTTTAGGGTTCCGATTGGACCTAGGGTTAGGGTTTTGTTAAGGGTTAGGGTTAGATATCCCTTTAGGGTTCCGATTGGACCTAGGTTAGGGTTATGTTGAGGGCTAGGGTTAGAGATCCGGTGTGGGTTCCGATTGGACCTAGGTTTAGCGTTATGTTGAGTGCTAGGGTTAGAGATCCGGTTAGGGTTCCGATTGGACCTAGGGTTAGGGTTATGTTGAGGGCGAGGGTTAGAGATCCGGTTAGGGATCCGATTGGACCTAGGGTAAGGGATATGTTGAGGGCTAGGGTTAGAGATCAGGTTAGGGTTCCGATTGGACCTAGGGTTAGGGTTATGTTGAGGGCTAGGGTTAGATATCCGTTTTGGGTTCCGATTCGACCTAGGGTTAGGGTTATGTTGAGGGCTAGGGTTAGAGATCCGGTTAGGGTTCTGATTGGACCTAGGGTTAGGTTTATGTTGAGGGCGAGGGTTAGAGATCCGGTTAGGGATCCGATTGGACCTAGGGTTAGGGTTATGTTGAGGGCTAGGGTTAGAGATCTGGTTAGGGTTCCGATTGGACCTAGGGTTAGGGTTATGTTGAGAGCTAGGGTTAGAAATCCGGTTAGGGTTCCGATTGGACCTAGCGTTAGGGTTATCTTGAGGGCTAGGGTTAGATATCCGTTTTGGGTTCCGATTCTACCTAGGGTTAGGGTTATGTTGAGGGCTAGGGTTAGAGATCCGGTTAGGGTTCTGATTGGACCTAGGGTTAGGGTTATGTTGAGGGCGAGGGTTAGAGATCCGGTTAGGGATCCGATTGGACCTAGGGTTAGGGTTATGTTGAGGGCTAGGGTTAGAGATCTGGTTAGGGTTCCGATTGGACCTAGGGTTAGGGTTATGTTGAGAGCTAGGGTTAGAGATCCGGTTAGGGTTCCGATTGGACCTAGCGTTAGGGTTATCTTGAGGGCTAGGGTTAGATATCCGTTTAGGTTTCCGATTGGACCTAGGGTTAAGGTTATGTTGAGGGCTAGGGTGTCAGATCCGGTTAGGGTTCCGATTGGACCTAGGGTTAGGGTTATGTTGAGGGCTAGGGTTAGAGATCCGGTTAGGGTTTAGATGGACCTAGGGTTAGGGTTATGTTGAGGGCTAGGCTTAGATATCCGGTTAGGGTTCCGATTGGGCCTAGGGTTAGGGTTATGTTGAGGGCTAGGGTTAGAGGTGCGGTTAGAGTTCCGATTGGACCTAGGGTTAGGGTTATGTGGAGGGCGAGGGGTTGAGATCCGGTTAGGGTTCCGATTGGACCTAGGGTTAGGGTTATGTTGAGGCCTAGGGTTAGAGATCCGGTTAGGGTTCCGATTGGACCTAGGGTTAGGGATATGTTGAGGGCTAGGGATAGAGATCCGGTTAGGGTTCCGTTTGGACCTAGGGTTAGGGTTATGTTGAGGGCTAGGGTTAGATATCCGGTTAGGGTTCCGATTGGACCTAGGGTTAGGGTTATTTTGAGGGCTAGGGTTAGAGATCCGTTTAGGGTTCCGATTGGACCGAGGGATACGGTTATGTTGAGGGCGAGGGGTAGAGATCCGGTTAGGGTTCCGATTGGACCTAGGGTTAGGGATATGTTGAGGGCTAGGGATAGAGATCCGGTTAGGGTTCCGATTGGACCTAGGGTTAGGGTTATGTTGAGGGCTAGGATTAGATATCCGTTTTGGGTTCCGATTGGACCTAGGGTTAGGGTTATGTTGAGGTATAGGGTTAGAGATCCGGTTAGGGTTCCGATTGGACCTAGGGTTAGGGTTATGTTGAGGGCTAGGTTTAGAGATCCGGTTAGGGTTCCGATAGGACCTAGGGTTAGTGTTATGTTGAGGGCGAGGGTTAGATATCCGGTTAGGGTTCCGATTGGACCTAGGGTTAGGGATATGTTGAGGGCTAGGGATAGAGATCCGGTTAGGGTTCCGTTTGGACCTAGGGTTAGGGTTATGTTGAGGGCTAGGGTTAGATATCCGGTTAGGGTTCCGATTGGACCTAGGGTTAGGGTTATTTTGAGGGCTAGGGTTAGAGATCCGTTTAGGGTTCCGATTGGACCGAGGGATACGGTTATGTTGAGGGCGAGGGGTAGAGATCCGGTTAGGGTTCCGATTGGACCTAGGGTTAGGGATATGTTGAGGGCTAGGGATAGAGATCCGGTTAGGGTTCCGATTGGACCTAGGGTTAGGGTTATGTTGAGGGCTAGGGTTAGATATCCGTTTTGGGTTCCGATTGGACCTAGGGTTAGGGTTATGTTGAGGGCTAGGGTTAGAGATCCGGTTAGGGTTCCGATTGGACCTAGGGTTAGGGTTATGTTGAGGGCTAGGTTTAGAGATCCGGTTAGGGTTCCGATAGGACCTAGGGTTAGTGTTATGTTGAGGGCGAGGGTTAGATATCCGATTAGGTTCCGATTGAACCAAGGGTTAGGGTTATGTTGAGGGCGAGGGGTAGAGATCCGGTTAGGGTTCCGATTGGACCTAGGGTTAGGGTTATGTTGAGGGCGAGGGGTAGAGATCCAGTAAGGGTTCCGATTGGACCTAGGGTTAGGGTTATGTTGAGGGCTGGGGTAGAGATCCTGTTAGGGTTCCGATTGGACCTAGGGTTAGGGTTATGTTGAGGGCTAGGGTTAGAAATCCAGTTATGGTTCCGATTGGACCTAGGGTTAGGGTTATGTTGAGGGCTAGGGTTAGAGATCCGGTTAGGGTTCCGATTGGACCTAGGGTTAACGTTATGTTGAGGACTAGGGTCAGAGATCCGGTTAGGGTTCCGATTGGACCTAGTGTTAGGGTTATGTTGAGGGCTAGGGTTAGAGATCCGGTTTGGGTTCCGATTGGACCTAGGGTTAGGGATATGTTGAGGGCTAGGGATAAAGATACGGTTAGGGTTCCGATTGGACCTAGGGTTAGGGTTATGTTGAGGGCTAGGGTTAGATATCCGGTTAGGGTTCCGATTGGACCTAGGGTTAGGGTTATTTTGAGGGCTAGGGTTAGAGATCTGGTTAGGGTTCCGATTGGACCTAGGGTTAGGGTTATGTTGAGGGCGTGGGTTAGTTATGCGGTAAGGTTTCCGATTGGACCTAGGGTTAGGGTTATGTTGAGGGCTAGGGTTAGATATCCGTTTTGGGTTCCGATTGGACCTAGGGTTAGGGTTATGTTGAGGGCTAGGTTTAGATATCCGTTTAGAGTTCCGATTGGACCTCGGGTTAGGGTTATGTTCAGGGCTAGGGTTAGAGATCCGGTTAGGGTTCATATTGGACCTAGGGTTAGGGTTATGTTGAGGGCTAGGGTTAGAGATCCGGTTAGGGTTCCGATTGGACCTAGGGTTAGGGTTATGTTGAGGGCTAGGGTTAGATATCCGGTTAGAGTTCCGATTGGACCTAGGGTTAGGGTTATGTTGAGGGCTAGGTTTAGAGTTCCGGTTAGAGTTCCGATTTTACCAAGGGTTAGAGTTATGTTGAGGGCGAGGGGTAGAGATCCGGTTAGGGTTCCGATTGGACCTAGGGTTAGGGTTATGTTGAGGGCTAGGTTTAGATATCCGTTTAGGGTTCCGATTGGACCTAGGGTTAGGGTTATGTTCAGGGCTAGGGTTAGAGATCCGGTTAGGGTTCATATTGGACCTAGGGTTAGGGTTATGTTGAGGACTAGGGTTAGAGATCCGGTTAGGGTTCCGATTGGACCTAGGGTTTGGGTTATGTTGAGGGCTAGGGTTAGATATCCGTTTTGGGTTCCGATTCGACCTAGGGTTAGGGTTATGTTGAGGGCTAGGGTTAGAGATCCGGTTAGGGTTCTGATTGGACCTAGGGTTAGGGTTATGTTGAGGGCGAGGGTTAGAGATCCGGTTAGGGATCCGATTGGACCTAGGGTTAGGGTTATGTGGAGGGCTAGGGTTAGAGATCTGGTTAGGGTTCCGATTGGACCTAGGGTTAGGGTTATGTTGAGAGCTAGGGTTAGAAATCCGGTTAGGGTTCCGATTGGACCTAGCGTTAGGGTTATCTTGAGGGCTAGGGTTAGATATCCGTTTTGGGTTCCGATTCGACCTAGGGTTAGGGTTATGTTGAGGGCTAGGGTTAGAGATTCGGTTAGGGTTCTGATTGGACCTAGGGTTAGGGTAATGTTGAGGGCGAGGGTTAGAGATCCGGTTAGGGATCCGATTGGACCTAGGGTTAGGGTTATGTTGAGGGCTAGGGTTAGAGATCTGGTTAGGGTTCCGATTGGACCTAGGGTTAGGGTTATGTTGAGAGCTAGGGTTAGAGATCCGGTTAGGGTTCCGATTGGACCTAGCGTTTGGGTTATCTTGAGGGCTAGGGTTAGATATCCGTTTAGGTTTCCGATTGGACCTAGGGTTAAGGTTATGTTGAGGGCTAGGGTGTGAGATCCGGTTAGGGTTCCGATTGGACCTAGGGTTAGGGTTATGTTGAGGGCTAGGGTTAGAGATCCGGTTAGGGTTCCGATTGGGCCTAGGGTTAGGGTTATGTTGAGGGCTAGGGTTAGAGGTGCGGTTAGAGTTCCGATTGGACCTAGGGTTAGGGTTATGTGGAGGGCGAAGGGTTGAGATCCGGTTAGGGTTCCGATTGGACCTAGGGTTAGGGTTATGTTGAGGGCTAGGGTTAGATATCCGTTTTGGGTTCCGATTGGACCTAGGGTAGGGTTATGTTGAGGGCTAGGTTTAGAGATCCGGTTAGGGTTCCGATAGGACCTACGGTTAGTGTTATGTTGAGGGCAAGGGTTAGAGATCCGGTTAGGGTTCCGATTGGACCTAGGGTTAGGGTTATGTTGAGAGCTAGGGTTAGGGATCCGGTTAGGGTTCCTATTGGACCTAGGGTTAGGGTTATGTTGAGGGCTAGGGTTAGATGTCCGGTTAGGGTTCCGATTGGACCAAGGGTTAGGGTTATGTTTAGGGCGAGAGGTAGAGATCCGGTTAGGGTTCCGATTGGACCTAGGGTTAGGGTTATGTTGAGGGCGAGGGGTAGAGATCCAGTAAGGGTCCCGATTGGACATAGGGTTAGGGTTATGTTGAGGGCTGGGGTAGAGATCCTGTTAGGGTTCCTATTGGACCTAGGGTTAGGGTTATGTTGAGGGCTAGGGTTAGAAATCCAGTTAGGGTTCCGATTGGACCTAGGGTTAGGGTTATGTTGAGGGCTAGGGTTAGAGATCCGGTTAGGGTTCCGATTGGACCTAGGGTTAAGGTTATGTTGAGGACTAGGGTTAGAGATCCGGTTAGGGTTCCGATTGGACCTAGTGTTAGGATTATGTTGAGGGCTAGGGTTAGAGATCCGGTTAGTGTTCCGATTGGACCTAGGGTTAGGGATATGTTGAGGGCTAGGGATAACGATCCGGTTAGGGTTCCGATTGAACCTAGGGTTAGGGTTATGTTGAGGGCTAGGGTTAGATATCCGGTTAGGGTTCCGATTGGACCTAGGGTTAGGGTTATTTTGAGGGCTAGGGTTAGAGATCCGGTTAGGGTTCCGATTGGACCTAGGGTTAGGGTTATGTTGAGGGCTAGTGTTAGATATCCGTTTTGGGTTCCGATTGGACCAAGGGTTAGGGTTATGTTGAGGGCTAGGTTTAGATATCCGTTTAGGGTTCCGATTTGACCTAGGGTTAGGGTTATGTTGAGGGCTAGGGTTAGAGATCCGGTTAGGGTTCCGATTGGACCTAGGGTTAAGGTTATGTTGAGGGCTAGGGTTAGAGATCCGGTTAGGGTTCCGATTGGACCTAGGGTTAAGGTTATGTTGAGGGCTAGGGTTAGAGATCCGGTTAGGGTTCAGATTGGACCTAGGGTTAGGGCTATGTTCAGGGCTAGGGTTAGATATCCGGTTAGGGTTCCGATTGGACCTAGGGTTAGGGTTATGTTGAGGGCTAGGGTTAGATATCCGGTTAGGGTTCCGATTGGACCTAGGGTTAGGGTTATGTTGAAGGCTATGTTTAGAGTTTCGGTTAGAGTTCCGATGGGACCTAGGGTTAGGGTTATGTTGAGGGCGAGGGGTAGAGATCCGGTTAGGGTTCCGATTGGACCTAGGGTTAGGGATATGTTGAGGGCTAGAGATAGAGATCCGGTTAGGGTTCCGATTGGACCTAGGGTTAGGGTTATGTTGAGGGCTAGGGTTAGATATCCGTTTTGGGTTCCGATTGGACCTAGGGTTAGGGTTATGTTGAGGGCTAGGGTTAGAGATCCGGTTAGGGTTCCGATTGGACCTAGGGTTAGGGTTATGTTGAGGGCTAGGTTTAGAGATCCGGTTAGGGTTCCGATAGGACCTAGGGTTAGTGTTATGTTGAGGGTGAGGGTTAGATATCCGGTTAGGGTTCCGATTGGACCAAGGGTTAGGGTTATGTTGAGGGCGCGGGGTAGAGATCCGGTTAGGGTTCCGATTGGACCTAGGGTTAGGGTTATGTTGAGGGCGAGGGGTAGAGATCCAGTAAGGGTTCCGATTGGACCTAGGGTTAGGGTTATGTTGAGGGCTGGGGTAAAGATCCTGTTAGGGTTCCGATTGGACCTAGGGTTAGGGTTATGTTGAGGGCTAGGGTTAGAAATCCAGTTATGGTTCCGATTGGACCTAGGGTTAGGGTTATGTTGAGGGCTATGGTTAGAGATCCGGTTAGGGTTCCGATTGGACCTAGGGTTAACGTTATGTTGAGGACTAGGGTTAGAGATCCGGTTAGGGTTCCGATTGGACCTAGTGTTAGGGTTATGTTGAGGGCTAGTGTTAGATATCCGTTTTGGGTTCCGATTGGACCAAGGGTTAGGGTTATGTTGAGGGCTAGGTTTAGATATCCGTTTAGGGTTCCGATTGGACCTAGGGTTAGGGTTATGTTGAGGGCTAGGGTTAGAGATCCGGTTAGGGTTCCGATTGGACCTAGGGTTAAGGTTATGTTGAGGGCTAGGGTTAGAGATCCGGTTAGGGTTCAGATTGGACCTAGGGTTAGGGCTATGTTCAGGGCTAGGGTTAGATATCCGGTTAGGGTTCCGATTGGACCTAGGGTTAGGGTTATGTTGAGGGCTAGGGTTAGATATCCGGTTAGGGTTCCGATTGGACCTAGGGTTAGGGTTATGTTGAAGGCTAGGTTTAGAGTTTCGGTTAGAGATCCGATGGGACCTAGGGTTAGGGTTATGTTGAGGGCGAGGGGTAGAGATCCGGTTAGGGTTCCGATTGGACCTAGGGTTAGGGATATGTTGAGGGCTAGGGATAGAGATCCGGTTAGGGTTCCGATTGGACCTAGGGTTAGGGTTATGTTGAGGGCTAGGGTTAGATATCCGTTTTGGGTTCCGATTGGACCTAGGGTTAGGGTTATGTTGAGGGCTAGGATTAGAGATCCGGTTAGGGTTCCGATTGGACCTAGGGTTAGGGTTATGTTGAGGGCTAGGTTTAGAGATCCGGTTAGGGTTCCGATAGGACCTAGGGTTAGTGTTATGTTGAGGGCGAGGGTTAGATATCCGGTTAGGGTTCCGATTGGACCAAGGGTTAGGGTTATGTTGAGGGCGAGGGGTAGAGATCCGGTTAGGGTTCCGATTGGACCTAGGGTTAGGGTTATGTTGAGGGCGAGGGGTAGAGATCCAGTAAGGGTTCCGATTGGACCTAGGGTTAGGGTTATGTTGAGGGCTGGGGTAAAGATCCTGTTAGGGTTCCGATTGGACCTAGGGTTAGGGTTATGTTGAGGGCTAGGGTTAGAAATCCCGTTATGGTTCCGATTGGACCTAGGGTTAGGGTTATGTTGAGGGCTAGGGTTAGAGATCCGGTTAGGGTTCCGATTGGACCTAGGGTTAACGTTATGTTGAGGACTAGGGTTAGAGATCCGGTTAGGGTTCCGATTGGACCTAGTGTTAGGGTTATGTTGAGGGCTAGGGTTAGAGATCCGGTTTGGGTTCCGATTGGACCTAGGGTTAGGGATATGTTGAGGGCTAGGGATAAAGATACGGTTAGGGTTCCGATTGGACCTAGGGTTAGGGTTATGTTGAGGGCTAGGGTTAGAGATCCGGTTTGGGTTCCGATTGGACCTAGGGTTAGGGTTATGTTGAGGGCGAGGGGTAGAGATCCGGTTTGGGTTCCGATTGGACCTAGGGTTAGGGATATGTTGAGGGCTAGGGATAAAGATACGGTTAGGGTTCCGATTGGACCTAGGGTTAGGGTTATGTTGAGGGCTAGGGTTAGAGATCCGGTTTGGGTTCCGATTGGACCTAGGGTTAGGGATATGTTGAGGGCTAGGGATAAAGATACGGTTAGGGTTCCGATTGGACCTAGGGTTAGGGATATGTTGAGGGCTAGGGTTAGATATCCGGTTAGGGTTCCGATTGGACCTAGGGTTAGGGTTATTTTGAGGGCTAGGGTTAGAGATCTGGTTAGGGTTCCGATTGGACCTAGGGTTAGGGTTATGTTGAGGGCGTGGGTTAGTTATGCGGTTAGGTTTCCGATTGGACCTAGGGTTAGGGTTATGTTGAGGGCTAGGGTTAGATATCCGTTTTGGGTTCCGATTGGACCTAGGGTTAGGGTTATGTTGAGGGCTAGGTTTAGATATCCGTTTAGGGTTCCGATTGGACCTCGGGTTAGGGTTATGTTCAGGGCTAGGGTTAGAGATCCGGTTAGGGTTCATATTGGACCTAGGGTTAGGGTTATGTTGAGGGCTAGGGTTAGAGATCCGGTTAGGGTTCCGATTGGACCTAGGGTTAGGGTTATGTTGAGGGCTAGGGTTAGATATCCGGTTAGAGTTCCGATTGGACCTAGGGTTAGGGTTATGTTGAGGGCTAGGTTTAGAGTTCCGGTTAGAGTTCCGATTTTACCAAGGGTTAGAGTTATGTTGAGGGCGAGGGGTAGAGATCCGGTTAGGGTTCCGATTGGACCTAGGGTTAGGGTTATGTTGAGGGCTAGGTTTAGATATCCGTTTAGGGTTCCGATTGGACCTAGGGTTAGGGTTATGTTCAGGGCTAGGGTTAGAGATCCGGTTAGGGTTCATATTGGACCTAGGGTTAGGGTTATGTTGAGGACTAGGGTTAGAGATCCGGTTAGGGTTCCGATTGGACCTAGGGTTTGGGTTATGTTGAGGGCTAGGGTTAGATATCCGTTTTGGGTTCCGATTCGACCTAGGGTTAGGGTTATGTTGAGGGCTAGGGTTAGAGATCCGGTTAGGGTTCTGATTGGACCTAGGGTTAGGGTTATGTTGAGGGCGAGGGTTAGAGATCCGGTTAGGGATCCGATTGGACCTAGGGTTAGGGTTATGTTGAGGGCTAGGGTTAGAGATCTGGTTAGGGTTCCGATTGGACCTAGGGTTAGGGTTATGTTGAGAGCTAGGGTTAGAAATCCGGTTAGGGTTCCGATTGGACCTAGCGTTAGGGTTATCTTGAGGGCTAGGGTTAGATATCCGTTTTGGGTTCCGATTCGACCTAGGGTTAGGGTTATGTTGAGGGCTAGGGTTAGAGATTCGGTTAGGGTTCTGATTGGACCTAGGGTTAGGGTAATGTTGAGGGCGAGGGTTAGAGATCCGGTTAGGGATCCGATTGGACCTAGGGTTAGGGTTATGTTGAGGGCTAGGGTTAGAGATCTGGTTAGGGTTCCGATTGGACCTAGGGTTAGGGTTATGTTGAGAGCTAGGGTTAGAGATCCGGTTAGGGTTCCGATTGGACCTAGCGTTTGGGTTATCTTGAGGGCTAGGGTTAGATATCCGTTTAGGTTTCCGATTGGACCTAGGGTTAAGGTTATGTTGAGGGCTAGGGTGTGAGATCCGGTTAGGGTTCCGATTGGACCTAGGGTTAGGGTTATGTTGAGGGCTAGGGTTAGAGATCCGGTTAGGGTTCCGATTGGGCCTAGGGTTAGGGTTATGTTGAGGGCTAGGGTTAGAGGTGCGGTTAGAGTTCCGATTGGACCTAGGGTTAGGGTTATGTGGAGGGCGAAGGGTTGAGATCCGGTTAGGGTTCCGATTGGACCTAGGGTTAGGGTTATGTTGAGGGCTAGGGTTAGATATCCGTTTTGGGTTCCGATTGGACCTAGGGTAGGGTTATGTTGAGGGCTAGGTTTAGAGATCCGGTTAGGGTTCCGATAGGACCTACGGTTAGTGTTATGTTGAGGGCAAGGGTTAGAGATCCGGTTAGGGTTCCGATTGGACCTAGGGTTAGGGTTATGTTGTGAGCTAGGGTTAGGGATCCGGTTAGGGTTCCTATTGGACCTAGGGTTAGGGTTATGTTGAGGGCTAGGGTTAGATGTCCGGTTAGGGTTCCGATTGGACCAAGGGTTAGGGTTATGTTTAGGGCGAGAGGTAGAGATCCGGTTAGGGTTCCGATTGGACCTAGGGTTAGGGTTATGTTGAGGGCGAGGGGTAGAGATCCAGTAAGGGTCCCGATTGGACATAGGGTTAGGGTTATGTTGAGGGCTGGGGTAGAGATCCTGTTAGGGTTCCTATTGGACCTAGGGTTAGGGTTATGTTGAGGGCTAGGGTTAGAAATCCAGTTAGGGTTCCGATTGGACCTAGGGTTAGGGTTATGTTGAGGGCTAGGGTTAGAGATCCGGTTAGGGTTCCGATTGGACCTAGGGTTAAGGTTATGTTGAGGACTAGGGTTAGAGATCCGGTTAGGGTTCCGATTGGACCTAGTGTTAGGATTATGTTGAGGGCTAGGGTTAGAGATCCGGTTAGTGTTCCGATTGGACCTAGGGTTAGGGATATGTTGAGGGCTAGGGATAACGATCCGGTTAGGGTTCCGATTGAACCTAGGGTTAGGGTTATGTTGAGGGCTAGGGTTAGATATCCGGTTAGGGTTCCGATTGGACCTAGGGTTAGGGTTATTTTGAGGGCTAGGGTTAGAGATCCGGTTAGGGTTCCGATTGGACCTAGGGTTAGGGTTATGTTGAGGGCTAGTGTTAGATATCCGTTTTGGGTTCCGATTGGACCAAGGGTTAGGGTTATGTTGAGGGCTAGGTTTAGATATCCGTTTAGGGTTCCGATTTGACCTAGGGTTAGGGTTATGTTGAGGGCTAGGGTTAGAGATCCGGTTAGGGTTCCGATTGGACCTAGGGTTAAGGTTATGTTGAGGGCTAGGGTTAGAGATCCGGTTAGGGTTCCGATTGGACCTAGGGTTAAGGTTATGTTGAGGGCTAGGGTTAGAGATCCGGTTAGGGTTCAGATTGGACCTAGGGTTAGGGCTATGTTCAGGGCTAGGGTTAGATATCCGGTTAGGGTTCCGATTGGACCTAGGGTTAGGGTTATGTTGAGGGCTAGGGTTAGATATCCGGTTAGGGTTCCGATTGGACCTAGGGTTAGGGTTATGTTGAAGGCTATGTTTAGAGTTTCGGTTAGAGTTCCGATGGGACCTAGGGTTAGGGTTATGTTGAGGGCGAGGGGTAGAGATCCGGTTAGGGTTCCGATTGGACCTAGGGTTAGGGATATGTTGAGGGCTAGGGATAGAGATCCGGTTAGGGTTCCGATTGGACCTAGGGTTAGGGTTATGTTGAGGGCTAGGGTTAGATATCTGTTTTGGGTTCCGATTGGACCTAGGGTTAGGGTTATGTTGAGGGCTAGGGTTAGAGATCCGGTTAGGGTTCCGATTGGACCTAGGGTTAGGGTTATGTTGAGGGCTAGGTTTAGAGATCCGGTTAGGGTTCCGATAGGACCTAGGGTTAGTGTTATGTTGAGGGCGAGGGTTAGATATCCGGTTAGGGTTCCGATTGGACCAAGGGTTAGGGTTATGTTGAGGGCGAGGGGTAGAGATCCGGTTAGGGTTCCGATTGGACCTAGGGTTAGGGGTATGTTGAGGGCGAGGGGTAGAGATCCAGTAAGGGTTCCGATTGGACCTAGGGTTAGGGTTATGTTGAGGGCTGGGGTAAAGATCCTGTTAGGGTTCCGATTGGACCTAGGGTTAGGGTTATGTTGAGGGCTAGGGTTAGAAATCCAGTTATGGTTCCGATTGGACCTAGGGTTAGGGTTATGTTGAGGGCTAGGGTTAGAGATCCGGTTAGGGTTCCGATTGGACCTAGGGTTAACGTTATGTTGAGGACTAGGGTTAGAGATCCGGTTAGGGTTCCGATTGGACCTAGTGTTAGGGTTATGTTGAGGGCTAGTGTTAGATATCCGTTTTGGGTTCCGATTGGACCAAGGGTTAGGGTTATGTTGAGGGCTAGGTTTAGATATCCGTTTAGGGTTCCGATTGGACCTAGGGTTAGGGTTATGTTGAGGGCTAGGGTTAGAGATCCGGTTAGGGTTCCGATTGGACCTAGGGTTAAGGTTATGTTGAGGGCTAGGGTTAGAGATCCGGTTAGGGTTCAGATTGGACCTAGGGTTAGGGCTATGTTCAGGGCTAGGGTTAGATATCCGGTTAGGGTTCCGATTGGACCTAGGGTTAGGGTTATGTTGAGGGCTAGGGTTAGAGTTTCGGTTAGAGATCCGATGGGACCTAGGGTTAGGGTTATGTTGAGGGCGAGGGGTAGAGATCCGGTTAGGGTTCCGATTGGACCTAGGGTTAGGGTTATGTTGAGGGCTAGGGTTAGATATCCGTTTTGGGTTCCGATTGGACCTAGGGTTAGGGTTATGTTGAGGGCTAGGATTAGAGATCCGGTTAGGGTTCCGATTGGACCTAGGGTTAGGGTTATGTTGAGGGCTAGGTTTAGAGATCCGGTTAGGGTTCCGATAGGACCTAGGGTTAGTGTTATGTTGAGGGCGAGGGTTAGATATCCGGTTAGGGTTCCGATTGGACCAAGGGTTAGGGTTATGTTGAGGGCGAGGGGTAGAGATCCGGTTAGGGTTCCGATTGGACCTAGGGTTAGGGTTATGTTGAGGGCGAGGGGTAGAGATCCAGTAAGGGTTCCGATTGGACCTAGGGTTAGGGTTATGTTGAGGGCTAGGGTTAGAGATCCGGTTAGGGTTCCGATTGGACCTAGGGTTAACGTTATGTTGAGGACTAGGGTTAGAGATCCGGTTAGGGTTCCGATTGGACCAAGGGTTAGGGTTATGTTGAGGGCGAGGGGTAGAGATCCGGTTAGGGTTCCGATTGGACCTAGGGTTAGGGTTATGTTGAGGGCGAGGGGTAGAGATCCAGTAAGGGTTCCGATTGGACCTAGGGTTAGGGTTATGTTGAGGGCTAGGGTTAGAGATCCGGTTAGGGTTCCGATTGGACCTAGGGTTAACGTTATGTTGAGGACTAGGGTTAGAGATCCGGTTAGGGTTCCGATTGGACCTAGTGTTAGGGTTATGTTGAGGGCTAGGGTTAGAGATCCGGTTTGGGTTCCGATTGGACCTAGGGTTAGGGATATGTTGAGGGCTAGGGATAAAGATACGGTTAGGGTTCCGATTGGACCTAGGGTTAGGGTTATGTTGAGGGCTAGGGTTAGATATCCGGTTAGGGTTCCGATTGGACCTAGGGTTAGGGTTATTTTGAGGGCTAGGGTTAGAGATCTGGTTAGGGTTCCGATTGGACCTAGGGTTAGGGTTATGTTGAGGGCGTGGGTTAGTTATGCGGTTAGGTTTCCGATTGGACCTAGGGTTAGGGTTATGTTGAGGGCTAGGGTTAGATATCCGTTTAGGGTTCCGATTGGACCTAGGGTTAGGGTTATGTTGAGGGCTAGGTTTAGATATCCGTTTAGGGTTCCGATTGGACCTCGGGTTAGGGTTATGTTCAGGGCTAGGGTTAGAGATCCGGTTAGGGTTCATATTGGACCTAGGGTTAGGGTTATGTTGAGGGCTATTGTTAGAGATCCGGTTAGGGTTCCGATTGGACCTAGGTTTAGGGTTATGTTGAGGGCTAGGGATAGAGATCCGGTTAGGGTTCCGATTGGACCTAGGGTTAGGGTTATGTTGAGGGCTAGGGTTACATATCTGGTTAGAGTTCCGATTGGACCTAGGGTTAGGGTTATGTTGAGGGCTAGGTTTAGAGTTCCGGTTAGAGTTCCGATTTTACCAAGGGTTAGAGTTATGTTGAGGGCGAGGGGTAGAGATCCGGTTAGGGTTCCGATTGGACCTAGGGTTAGGGTTATGTTGAGGGCTAGGTTTAGAGATCCGGTTAGGGTTCCGATAGGACCTAGGGTTAGTGTTATGTTGAGGGCGAGGGTTAGATATCCGGTTAGGGTTCCGATTGGACCAAGGGTTAGGGTTATGTTGAGGGCGAGGGGTAGAGATCCGGTTAGGGTTCCGATTGGACCTAGGGTTAGGGTTATGTTGAGGGCGAGGGGTAGAGATCCAGTAAGGGTTCCGATTGGACCTAGGGTTAGGGTTATGTTGAGGGCTGGGGTAAAGATCCTGTTAGGGTTCCGATTGGACCTAGGGTTAGGGTTATGTTGAGGGCTAGGGTTAGAAATCCAGTTATGGTTCCGATTGGACCTAGGGTTAGGGTTATGTTGAGGGCTAGGGTTAGAGATCCGGTTAGGGTTCCGATTGGACCTAGGGTTAACGTTATGTTGAGGACTAGGGTTAGAGATCCGGTTAGGGTTCCGATTGGACCTAGTGTTAGGGTTATGTTGAGGGCTAGTGTTAGATATCCGTTTTGGGTTCCGATTGGACCAAGGGTTAGGGTTATGTTGAGGGCTAGGTTTAGATATCCGTTTAGGGTTCCGATTGGACCTAGGGTTAGGGTTATGTTGAGGGCTAGGGTTAGAGATCCGGTTAGGGTTCCGATTGGACCTAGGGTTAAGGTTATGTTGAGGGCTAGGGTTAGAGATCCGGTTAGGGTTCAGATTGGACCTAGGGTTAGGGCTATGTTCAGGGCTAGGGTTAGATATCCGGTTAGGGTTCCGATTGGACCTAGGGTTAGGGATATGTTGAGGGCTAGGGATAGAGATCCGGTTAGGGTTCCGATTGGACCTAGGGTTAGGGTTATGTTGAGGGCTAGGGTTAGATATCCGTTTTGGGTTCCGATTGGACCTAGGGTTAGGGTTATGTTGAGGGCTAGGATTAGAGATCCGGTTAGGGTTCCGATTGGACCTAGGGTTAGGGTTATGTTGAGGGCTAGGTTTAGAGATCCGGTTAGGGTTCCGATAGGACCTAGGGTTAGTGTTATGTTGAGGGCGAGGGTTAGATATCCGGTTAGGGTTCCGATTGGACCAAGGGTTAGGGTTATGTTGAGGGCGAGGGGTAGAGATCCGGTTAGGGTTCCGATTGGACCTAGGGTTAGGGTTATGTTGAGGGCGAGGGGTAGAGATCCAGTAAGGGTTCCGATTGGACCTAGGGTTAGGGTTATGTTGAGGGCTAGGGTTAGAGATCCGGTTAGGGTTCCGATTGGACCTAGGGTTAACGTTATGTTGAGGACTAGGGTTAGAGATCCGGTTAGGGTTCCGATTGGACCTAGTGTTAGGGTTATGTTGAGGGCTAGGGTTAGAGATCCGGTTTGGGTTCCGATTGGACCTAGGGTTAGGGATATGTTGAGGGCTAGGGATAAAGATACGGTTAGGGTTCCGATTGGACCTAGGGTTAGGGTTATGTTGAGGGCTAGGGTTAGATATCCGGTTAGGGTTCCGATTGGACCTAGGGTTAGGGTTATTTTGAGGGCTAGGGTTAGAGATCTGGTTAGGGTTCCGATTGGACCTAGGGTTAGGGTTATGTTGAGGGCGTGGGTTAGTTATGCGGTTAGGTTTCCGATTGGACCTAGGGTTAGGGTTATGTTGAGGGCTAGGGTTAGATATCCGTTTAGGGTTCCGATTGGACCTAGGGTTAGGGTTATGTTGAGGGCTAGGTTTAGATATCCGTTTAGGGTTCCGATTGGACCTCGGGTTAGGGTTATGTTCAGGGCTAGGGTTAGAGATCCGGTTAGGGTTCATATTGGACCTAGGGTTAGGGTTATGTTGAGGGCTAGGGTTAGAGATCCGGTTAGGGTTCCGATTGGACCTAGGGTTAGGGTTATGTTGAGGGCTAGGGATAGAGATCCGGTTAGGGTTCCGATTGGACCTAGGGTTAGGGTTATGTTGAGGGCTAGGGTTACATATCTGGTTAGAGTTCCGATTGGACCTAGGGTTAGGGTTATGTTGAGGGCTAGGTTTAGAGTTCCGGTTAGAGTTCCGATTTTACCAAGGGTTAGAGTTATGTTGAGGGCGAGGGGTAGAGATCCGGTTAGGGTTCCGATTGGACCTAGGGTTAGGGTTATGTTGAGGGCTAGGTTTAGATATCCGTTTAGGGTTCCGATTGAACCTAGGGTTAGGGTTATGTTCAGGGCTAGGGTTAGAGATCCGGTTAGGGTTCATATTGGACCTAGGGTTAGGGTTATGTTGAGGACTAGGGTTAGAGATCCGGTTAGGGTTCCGATTGGACCTAGGGTTAGGGTTATGTTGAGGGCTAGGGTTAGATATCCGTTTTGGGTTCCGATTCGACCTAGGGTTAGGGTTATGTTGAGGGCTAGGGTTAGAGATCCGGTTAGGGTTCTGATTGGACCTAGGGTTAGGGTTATGTTGAGGGCGAGGGTTAGAGATCCGGTTAGGGATCCGATTGGACCTAGGGTTAGGGTTATGTTGAGGGCTAGGGTTAGAGATCTGGTTAGGGTTCCGATTGGACCTAGGGTTAGGGTTATGTTGAGAGCTAGGGTTAGAGATCCGGTTAGGGTTCCGATTGGACCTAGCGTTTGGGTTATCTTGAGGGCTAGGGTTAGATATCCGTTTAGGTTTCCGATTGGACCTAGGGTTAAGGTTATGTTGAGGGCTAGGGTGTGAGATCCGGTTAGGGTTCCGATTGGACCTAGGGTTAGGGTTATGTTGAGGGCTAGGGTTAGAGATCCGGTTAGGGTTCCGATTGGGCCTAGGGTTAGGGTTATGTTGAGGGCTAGGGTTAGAGGTGCGGTTAGAGTTCCGATTGGACCTAGGGTTAGGGTTATGTGGAGGGCGAGGGGTTGAGATCCGGTTAGGGTTCCGATTGGACCTAGGGTTAGGGTTATGTTGAGACCTAGGGTTAGAGATCCGGTTAGGGTTCCGATTGGACCTAGGGTTAGGGTTATTTTGAGGGCTAGGGTTAGAGATCCGTTTAGGGTTCCGATTGGACCGAGGGATACGGTTATGTTGAGGGCGAGGGTTAGATATCCGGTTAGGTTTCCGATTGTACCTAGGGTTAGGGTTATGTTGAGGGCTAGGGTTAGATATCCGTTTTGGGTTCCGATTGGACCTAGGGTTAGGGTTATATTGAGGGCTAGGGTTACAGATCCGGTTAGGGTTCCGATTGGACCTAGGGTTAGGGTTATGTTGAGGGCTAGGTTTAGAGATCCGGTTAGGGTTCCGATAGGACCTAGGGTTAGTGTTATGTTGAGGGCGAGGGTTAGAGATCCGGTTAGGGTTCCGATTGGACCTAGGGTTAGGGTTATGTTTAGGGCTAGGGTTAGAGATCTGGTTAGGGTTCCGATTGGACCTAGGGTTAGGGTTATGTTGAGAGCTAGGGTAAGAAATCCCGTTAGGGTTCCTATTGGACCTAGGGTTAGGGTTATGTTGAGGGCTAGGGTTAGATATCCGGTTAGGGTTCCGATTGGACCAAGGGTTAGGGTTATGTTGAGGGCGATGGGTAGAGATCCCGTTAGGGTTCCGATTGGACCTAGGGTTAGGGTTATGTTGAGGGCGAGGGGTAGAGATCCAGTAAGGGATCCGATTGGACCTAGGGTTAGGGTTATGTTGAGGGCTGGGGTAGAGATCCTGTTAGGGTTCCGATTGGACCTAGGGTTAGGGTTATGTTGAGGGCTAGGGTTAGAAATCCAGTTAGGGTTCCGATTGGACCTAGGGTTAGGGTTATGTTGAGGGCTAGGGATAGAGATCTGGTTAGGGTTCCGATTGGACCTAGGGTTAGGGTTATGTTGAGGGCTAGGGATAGAGATCTGGTTAGGGTTCCGATTGGACCTAGGGTTAAGGTTATGTTGAGGACTAGGGTTAGAGATCCGGTTAGGGTTCCGATTGGACCTCGGGTTGGGCTTATGTTGAGCGCTAGGGTTAGAGATCCTGTTAGGGTTCCGATTGGACCTAGGGTTAGGGTTTTGTTGAGGCTAGGGTTAGATATCCGGTTAGGGTTCCGATTGGACGTAGGGTTAGGGTTATGTTGAGGGCTAGGGATAGATATCCGGTTAGGGTTCCGATTGGACCTAGGGTTAGGGTTATGTTGAGGGCGAGGGGTAGAGATCCTGTTAGGGTTCCGATTGGACCTAGGGTTAGGGTTATGTTGAGGGCTATGGTTAGATATCCGGTTATGGTTCCGTTTGGACATAGGGTTAGGGTTATGTTGAGGACTAGGGTTAGATATCCGTTTAGGGTTCCGATTGGACCTAGGGTTAGGGTTATGTTGAGGGCTAGGGTTAGAGATCCGGTTAGGGTTCCTATTGGACCTAGGTTTAGGGTTATGTTGAGGGCTAGGGTTAGAGATCAGGTTAGGGTTCCGATTGGACCTAAGGTTTGGGTTAGGTTGAGGGCTAGGGTTAGAGATCCAGTTAGGGTTCCGATTGGACCTAGGTTTAGGCTTATGTTGAGTGCTAGGGTTAGAGATCCGGTTAGGGTTCCGATTGGACCTAGGGTTAGGGTTATGTTGAGGGCTAGGGTTAGAGATCCAGTTAGGGTTCCGATTGGTCCTAGGGTTAGGGTTATTTTGAGGGCTAGGGTTAGAGTTCCGGTTAGGGTTCCGATTGGACCTAGGGTTAGCATTTTGTTGAGGGCTAGGGTTAGAGATCCGGTTAGGGTTCCAATTGGACCGAGGGTTAGGGTTATTTTGAGGGTTAGCGTTAGAGATCCGGTTAAGGTTCCGATTGGACGTAGGGTTAGGGATATGTTGAGGGCTAGGGATAGAGACCGGTTAGGATTGCGATTGGACCTAGGGTTAGGTTATGTTGAGGGCTAGGGTTAGAGATCCCGTTAGGGTTCCGATTGGACCTAGGGTTAGGGTTATTTTGAGGGCTAGGTTTAGAGTTCCGTTTAAGGTTCCGATTGGACCTAAGGTTAAGGTTTTGTAGAGGGCTAGGGTTAGAGATCTGGTTAGGGTTTCGATTGGAGCTAGGCTTAAGGTTACGTTGAGGGCTAGGGTTAGAGATCCGGTTAGGGGTCCGACTGGACCTAGGGTTAGGGTTATGTTGAGTGCTAGGGTTAGACATCCGGTTAGGGTTCCGATTGGACCTAGGGTTAGGGTTATGTTGAGGGCGAGGGGTAGAGATCCTGTTAGGGTTCCGATTGGACCTAGGGTTAGGGTTATGTTGAGGGCTAGGTTTAGATATCCGGTTAGGTTCTGATTGGACCTAGGGTTAGGGTCATGTTGAGGGCTAGGGTTAGAGATCAGTTTAGGGTTTCGATTGGACCTAGGGTTAGGGTTTTGTTAAGGATTAGGGTTAGATATCCCTTTAGGGTTCCGATTGGACCTAGGTTAGGGTTATGTTGAGGGCTAGGGTTAGAGATCCGGTTAGGGTTCCGATTGGACCTAGGTTTAGCGTTATGTTGAGTGGTAGGGTTAGAGATCCGGTTAGGGTTCCGATTGGACCTAGGGTTAGGGTTATGTTGAGGGCGAGGGTTAGAGATCCGGTTAGGGATCCGATTGGACCTAGGGTTAGGGTTATGTTGAGGGCTAGGGTTAGAGATCTGGTTAGGGTTCCGATTGGACCTAGGGTTAGGGATATGTTGAGGGCTAGGGTTAGAGATCAGGTTAGGGTTCCGATTGGACCTAGGGTTAGGGTTATGTTGAGGGCTAGGGTTAGATATCCGTTTTGGGTTCCGATTCGACCTAGGGTTAGGGTTATGTTGAGGGCTAGGGTTAGAGATCCGGTTAGGGTTCTGATTGGACCTAGGGTTAGGTTTATGTTGAGGGCGAGGGTTAGAGATCCGGTTAGGGATCCGATTGGACCTAGGGTTAGGGTTATGTTGAGGGCTAGGGTTAGAGATCTGGTTAGGGTTACGATTGGACCTAGGGTTAGGGTTATGTTGAGAGCTAGGGTTAGAAATCCGGTTAGGGTTCCGATTGGACCTAGCGTTAGGGTTTTCTTGAGGGCTAGGGTTAGATATCCGTTTTGGGTTCCGATTCGACCTAGGGTTAGGGTTATGTTGAGGGCTAGGGTTAGAGATCCGGTTAGGGTTCTGATTGGACCTAGGGTTAGGGTTATGTTGAGGGCGAGGGTTAGAGATCCGGTTAGGGATCCGATTGGACCTAGGGTTAGGGTTATGTTGAGGGCTAGGGTTAGAGATCTGGTTAGGGTTCCGATTGGACCTAGGTTTAGGGTTATGTTGAGAGCTAGGGTTAGAGATCCGGTTAGGGTTCCGATTGGACCTAGCGTTAGGGTTATCTTGAGGGCTAGGGTTAGATATCCGTTTAGGTTTCCGATTGGACCTAGGGTTAAGGTTATGTTGAGGGCTAGGGTGTGAGATCCGGTTAGGGTTCCAATTGGACCTAGGGTTAGGGTTATGTTGAGGGCGAGGGTTAGAGATCCGCTTAGGGTTTAGATGGACCTAGGGTTAGGGTTATGTTGAGGGCTAGGCTAAGATATCTGGTTAGGGTTCCGATTGGGCCTAGGGTTAGGGTTATGTTGAGGGCTAGGGTTAGAGGTGCGGTTAGAGTTCCGATTGGACCTAGGGTTATGGTTATGTGGAGGGCGAGGGGTTGAGATCCGGTTAGGGTTCCGATTGGACCTAGGGTTAGGGTTATGTTGAGGGCGAGGGGTAGAGATCCGGTTAGGGTTCCGATTGGACCTAGGGTTAGGGATATGTTGAGGGCTAGGGTTAGAAATCCAGTTAGGGTTCGGATTGGACCTAGGGTTAGGGTTATGTTGAGGGCTAGGGATAGAGATCTGGTTAGGGTTCCGATTGGACCTAGGGTTAGGGTTATGTTGAGGGCTAGGGATAGAGATCTGGTCAGGGTTCCGATTGGACCTAGGGTTAAGGTTATGTTGAGGACTAGGGTTAGAGATCCGGTTAGGGTTCCGATTGGACCTAGTGTTAGGGTTATGTTGAGGGCTATGATTAGAGATCCAGTTAGGGTTACGATTGGACCTAGGGTTAGGGATATGTTGAGGGCTAGGGATAAAGATCCGCTTAGGGTTCCCATTGGACCTAGGGTTAGGGTTACGTTGAGGGATAGGGTTAGATATCCGGTTAGTGTTCCGATTGGACCTAGGGTTAGGGTTATTTTGAGGGCTAGGGTTAGAGATCCTGTTAGGGTTCCGATTGGACCTAGGGTTAGGGTTATGTTGAGGGCTAGGGTTAGAGATCCGGTTAGGGTTCTGATTGGACCTCGGGGTGGGCTTATGTTGAGCGCTAGGGTTAGAGATCCTGTTAGGGTTCCGATTGGACCTAGGGTTAGGGTTTTGTTGAGGCTAGGGTTAGATATCCGGTTAGGGTTCCGATTGGACGTAGGGTTAGGGTTATGTTGAGGGCTAGGGATAGATATCCGGTTAGGGTTCCGATTGGACCTAGGGTTAGGGTTATGTTGAGGGCGAGGGGTAGAGATCCTGTTAGGGTTCCGATTGGACCTAGGGTTAGGGTTATGTTGAGGGCTATGGTTAGATATCCGGTTATGGTTCCGTTTGGACATAGGGTTAGGGTTATGTTGAGGACTAGGGTTAGATATCCGTTTAGGGTTCCGATTGGACCTAGGGTTAGGGTTATGTTGAGGGCTAGGGTTAGAGATCCGGTTAGGGTTCCTATTGGACCTAGGTTTAGGGTTATGTTGAGGGCTAGGGTTAGAGATCAGGTTAGGGTTCCGATTGGACCTAAGGTTTGGGTTAGGTTGAGGGCTAGGGTTAGAGATCCAGTTAGGGTTCCGATTGGACCTAGGTTTAGGCTTATGTTGAGTGCTAGGGTTAGAGATCCGGTTAGGGTTCCGATTGGACCTAGGGTTAGGGTTATGTTGAGGGCTAGGGTTAGAGATCCAGTTAGGGTTCCGATTGGTCCTAGGGTTAGGGTTATTTTGAGGGTTAGGGTTAGAAATCCGGGTAGGGTTCCGATTGGACCTAGGGTTAGCATTTTGTTGAGGGCTAGGGTTAGAGATCCGGTTAGGGTTCCAATTGGACCGAGGGTTAGGGTTATTTTGAGGGTTAGCGTTAGAGATCCGGTTAAGGTTCCGATTGGACGTAGGGTTAGGGATATGTTGAGGGCTAGGGATAGAGACCGGTTAGGATTGCGATTGGACCTAGGGTTAGGTTATGTTGAGGGCTAGGGTTAGAGATCCAGTTAGGGTTCCGATTGGACCTAGGGTTAGGGTTATTTTGAGGGCTAGGTTTAGAGTTCCGTTTAAGGTTCCGATTGGACCTAAGGTTAAGGTTTTGTAGAGGGCTAGGGTTAGAGATCTGGTTAGGGTTTCGATTGGAGCTAGGCTTAAGGTTACGTTGAGGGCTAGGGTTAGAGATCCGGTTAGGGGTCCGACTGGACCTAGGGTTAGGGTTATGTTGAGTGCTAGGGTTAGACATCCGGTTAGGGTTCCGATTGGACCTAGGGTTAGGGTTATGTTGAGGGCGAGGGGTAGAGATCCTGTTAGGGTTCCGATTGGACCTAGGGTTAGGGTTATGTTGAGGGCTAGGTTTAGATATCCGGTTAGGTTCTGATTGGACCTAGGGTTAGGGTCATGTTGAGGGCTAGGGTTAGAGATCAGTTTAGGGTTCCGATTGGACCTAGGGTTATGGTTTTGTTAAGGATTAGGGTTAGATATCCCTTTAGGGTTCCGATTGGACCTAGGTTAGGGTTATGTTGAGGGCTAGGGTTAGAGATCCGGTTAGGGTTCCGATTGGACCTAGGTTTAGCGTTATGTTGAGTGGTAGGGTTAGAGATCCGGTTAGGGTTCCGATTGGACCTAGGGTTAGGGTTATGTTGAGGGCGAGGGTTAGAGATCCGGTTAGGGATCCGATTGGACCTAGGGTTAGGGATATGTTGAGGGCTAGGGTTAGAGATCAGGTTAGGGTTCCGATTGGACCTAGGGTTAGGGTTATGTTGAGGGCTAGGGTTAGATATCCGTTTTGGGTTCCGATTCGACCTAGGGTTAGGGTTATGTTGAGGGCTAGGGTTAGAGATCCGGTTAGGGTTCTGATTGGACCTAGGGTTAGGTTTATGTTGAGGGCGAGGGTTAGAGATCCGGTTAGGGATCCGATTGGACCTAGGGTTAGGGTTATGTTGAGGGCTAGGGTTAGAGATCTGGTTAGGGTTACGATTGGACCTAGGGTTAGGGTTATGTTGAGAGCTAGGGTTAGAAATCCGGTTAGGGTTCCGATTGGACCTAGCGTTAGGGTTTTCTTGAGGGCTAGGGTTAGATATCCGTTTTGGGTTCCGATTCGACCTAGGGTTAGGGTTATGTTGAGGGCTAGGGTTAGAGATCCGGTTAGGGTTCTGATTGGACCTAGGGTTAGGGTTATGTTGAGGGCGAGGGTTAGAGATCCGGTTAGGGATCCGATTGGACCTAGGGTTAGGGTTATGTTGAGGGCTAGGGTTAGAGATCTGGTTAGGGTTCCGATTGGACCTAGGTTTAGGGTTATGTTGAGAGCTAGGGTTAGAGATCCGGTTAGGGTTCCGATTGGACCTAGCGTTAGGGTTATCTTGAGGGCTAGGGTTAGATATCCGTTTAGGTTTCCGATTGGACCTAGGGTTAAGGTTATGTTGAGGGCTAGGGTGTGAGATCCGGTTAGGGTTCCAATTGGACCTAGGGTTAGGGTTATGTTGAGGGCGAGGATTAGAGATCAGCTTAGGGTTTAGATGGACCTAGGGTTAGGGTTATGTTGAGGGCTAGGCTTAGATATCTGGTTAGGGTTCCGATTGGGCCTAGGGTTAGGGTTATGTTAAGGGCTAGGGTTAGATATCTGGTTAGGATTCCGATTGGACCTAGGGTTAGGGTTATGTGGAGGGCGAGGGGTTGAGATCCGGTTAGGGTTCCGATTGGACCTAGGGTTAGGGTTATGTTGAGGGCGAGGGATAGAGATCCGGTTAGGGTTCCGATTGGACCTAGGGTTAGGGATATGTTGAGGGCTAGGGATAGAGATCCGGTTAGGGTTCCGTTTGGACCTAGGGTTAGGGTTATGTTGAGGGCTAGGGTTAGATATCCGGTTAGGGTTCCGATTGGACCTAGGGTTAGGGTTATTTTGAGGGCTAGGGTTAGAGATCCGTTTAGGGTTCCGATTGGACCGAGGGATACGGTTATGTTGAGGGCGAGGGTTAGAGATCCGGTTAGGGTTCCGATTGGACCTAGGGTTAGGGTTATGTTGAGGGCTAGGGTTAGATATCCGTTTTGGGTTCCGATTGGACCTAGGGTTAGGGTTATGTTGAGGGCTAGGTTTAGATATCCGTTTAGGGTTCCGATTGGACCTCGGGTTAGGGTTATGTTCAGGGCTAGGGTTAGAGATCCGGTTAGGGTTCATATTGGACTTGGGTTAGGGTTATGTTGAGGGCTAGGGTTAGAGATCCGGTTAGGGTTCCGATTGGACCTAGGGTTAGGGTTATGTTGAGGGCTAGGGTTAGATATCCGGTTAGAGTTCCGATTGGACCTAGGGTTAGGGTTATGTTGAGGGCTAGGTTTAGAGTTCCGGTTAGAGTTCCGATTTTACCAAGGGTTAGAGTTATGTTGAGGGCGAGGGGTAGAGATCCGGTTAGGGTTCCGATTGGACCTAGGGTTAGGGTTATGTTGAGGGCTAGGTTTAGATATCCGTTTAGGGTTCCGATTGGACCTAGGGTTAGGGTTATGTTCAGGGCTAGGGTTAGAGATCCGGTTAGGGTTCATATTGGACCTAGGGTTAGGGTTATGTTGAGGACTAGGGTTAGAGATCCGGTTAGGGTTCCGATTGGACCTAGGGTTTGGGTTATGTTGAGGGCTAGGGTTAGATATCCGTTTTGGGTTCCGATTCGACCTAGGGTTAGGGTTATGTTGAGGGCTAGGGTTAGAGATCCGGTTAGGGTTCTGATTGGACCTAGGGTTAGGGTTATGTTGAGGGCGAGGGTTAGAGATCCGGTTAGGGATCCGATTGGACCTAGGGTTAGGGTTATGTTGAGGGCTAGGGTTAGAGATCTGGTTAGGGTTCCGATTGGACCTAGGGTTAGGGTTATGTTGAGAGCTAGGGTTAGAAATCCGGTTAGGGTTCCGATTGGACCTAGCGTTAGGGTTATCTTGAGGGCTAGGGTTAGATATCCGTTTTGGGTTCCGATTCGACCTAGGGTTAGGGTTATGTTGAGGGCTAGGGTTAGAGATTCGGTTAGGGTTCTGATTGGACCTAGGGTTAGGGTAATGTTGAGGGCGAGGGTTAGAGATCCGGTTAGGGATCCGATTGGACCTAGGGTTAGGGTTATGTTGAGGGCTAGGGTTAGAGATCTGGTTAGGGTTCCGATTGGACCTAGGGTTAGGGTTATGTTGAGAGCTAGGGTTAGAGATCCGGTTAGGGTTCCGATTGGACCTAGCGTTTGGGTTATCTTGAGGGCTAGGGTTAGATATCCGTTTAGGTTTCCGATTGGACCTAGGGTTAAGGTTATGTTGAGGGCTAGGGTGTGAGATCCGGTTAGGGTTCCGATTGGACCTAGGGTTAGGGTTATGTTGAGGGCTAGGGTTAGAGATCCGGTTAGGGTTCCGATTGGGCCTAGGGTTAGGGTTATGTTGAGGGCTAGGGTTAGAGGTGCGGTTAGAGTTCCGATTGGACCTAGGGTTAGGGTTATGTGGAGGGCGAAGGGTTGAGATCCGGTTAGGGTTCCGATTGGACCTAGGGTTAGGGTTATGTTGAGGGCTAGGGTTAGATATCCGTTTTGGGTTCCGATTGGACCTAGGGTAGGGTTATGTTGAGGGCTAGGTTTAGAGATCCGGTTAGGGTTCCGATAGGACCTACGGTTAGTGTTATGTTGAGGGCAAGGGTTAGAGATCCGGTTAGGGTTCCGATTGGACCTAGGGTTAGGGTTATGTTGAGAGCTAGGGTTAGGGATCCGGTTAGGGTTCCTATTGGACCTAGGGTTAGGGTTATGTTGAGGGCTAGGGTTAGATGTCCGGTTAGGGTTCCGATTGGACCAAGGGTTAGGGTTATGTTTAGGGCGAGAGGTAGAGATCCGGTTAGGGTTCCGATTGGACCT